>NC_137470.1:135088059-135497843 GCF_964235325.1 Thermobia domestica | reverse complement strand
CATCTATACCCCAAAATGTTTAGGAACTTCCGGCAAGATTAGAATGATGAAATTTGGCATGATTGTAGCCTTCCAGGACTAACGGACAGAAAAAAATGCAAAAAGGAAAAAATTCCAACTTTAGAGTGGTTTTATAAGGAACTGAAAAATATTTGCAATGTTATTTATATGGGACACCTTTTACACCCTCAAATTATTGAGCACTTCCTGCAGGGCTACAACGATTACATTTAACATGATTATAGCTTTTAGGGACAAGTCCACAGGAAAATTGCCAAATGTGAATATTTTTAATTTTTAGGGGGTCTAAAGAGGGGATGAAAAATTTTCCCATGTTATTTAAATGAGACTTTTTCTTGACCTATATTCTCATGTTTTAGGTATTTAGAATTGGAATAAAAACATCAAATTCGGTATGCTTGTACGATTTCGTCAGCTTTACCTAAGTGAATCATCAGAAATGAAAATTTCTAAACGTAAATTGGTGTCATGGGGAAATAAAAAATCTTTCCGATGTTATTTATATATATGGGACGTCTTCTATACCCCAAAATGTTTAGGCACTTCCGCCAAGATTAGAATGATGAAATTTGACATGATTGTAGCCTTCCAGGACTAACGGACAGAAAAACTGTCAAAAGTAAAAATTTCCTAATTTAGATTGGTTTTATAGGGAATTGAAAATTATTTCCAATGTTATTTATATGGAACGCTTTTACACCCTCAAATTATTGAGCACTTCCTACAGGGCTACAATGATTAAATTTTAACATGATTATAGCTTTTCGGGACAAACCCACAGGAAAATTGCCAAAAGTGAATATTTTTAATTTTTAGGGGGTCTAAAGAGGGGATGAAGATTTTTCTTATGTTATTTAAATGAGACTTTTTCTGGACCTATTATCTCATATTTAGGTACTTAGAATTGGAATAAAACTTCAAATTCGGTATGCTTGTACGATTTCGTCAGCTTTACCTAAGTGAATCATCAGAAATGAAAATTTCTAAACGTAAATTGGTGTCATGGGGAAATAAAAAATCTTTCCGATGTTATTTATATGGGACGTCTTCTATACCCCAAAATGCATAGGCACTTCCGGCAAGATTAGAATGTTGAAATTTGGCATGATTGTAGCCTTCCAGGACTAAAAGACAGAAAAATTGCCAAAAGTAAAAAAATTTCAAGTTTAGAGTGGTTTTATAGGGAACTGAAAAATATTTCCAATGTTATTTATATGGAACACTTTTACACCCTCAAATAATTGAGCACTTCCTGCAGGGCTACAATGATTAAATTTAACATGATTATAGCTTTTCTGGACAAACCCACAGGAAAATTGCCAAAAGAGAACATTTTTACTTTTTGAGGGGTCTGAAGAGGGGATGAAAAATTTTCCCATGTTATTTAAATGAGACTTTTTCTTGACCTATATTCTCATGTTTTAGGTAATTAGAATTGGAATAAAAACTTCAAATTCGGTATGCTTGTACGATTTCGTCAGCTTTAAATAAGTGAATCATCAGAAATGAAAATTTCTAAACGTAAATTGGTGTCATGGGGAAATAAAAAATCTTTCCGATGTTATTTATATATATGGGACGTCTTCTATACCCCAAAATGTTTAGGCACTTCCGCCAAGATTAGAATTATGAAATTTGACATGATTGTAGCCTTCCAGGACTAACGGACAGAAAAACTGTCAAAAGTAAAAATTTCCTAATTTAGATTGGTTTTATAGGGAATTGAAAAATATTTCCAATGTTATTTATATGGAACGCTTTTACACCCTCAAATTATTGAGCACTTCCTACAGGGCTACAATGATTAAATTTTAACATGATTATAGCTTTTCGGGACAAACCCACAGGAAAATTGCCAAAAGTGAATATTTTTAATTTTTAGGGGGTCTAAAGAGGGGATGAAGATTTTTCTTATGTTATTTAAATGAGACTTTTTCTGGACCTATTATCTCATATTTAGGTACTTAGAATTGGAATAAAACTTCAAATTCGGTATGCTTGTACGATTTCGTCAGCTTTACCTAAGTGAATCATCAGAAATGAAAATTTCTAAACGTAAATTGGTGTCATGGGGAAATAAAAAATCTTTCCGATGTTATTTATATGGGACGTCTTCTATACCCCAAAATGCATAGGAACTTCCGGCAAGATTAGAATGATGAAATTTGGCATGATTGTAGCCTTCCAGGACTAACGGACAGAAAAATTTGCAAAAAGTAAAAAATTCCAACTTTAGAGTGGTTTTATAGGGAACTGAAAAATATTCCAATGTTATTTATATGGGACACCTTTTACACCCTCAAATTATTGAGCACTTTCTGCAGGGCTACAATGATTAAATTTAACATGATTATAGCTTTTAGAGACAAGTCCACAGGAAAATTGCCAAATGTGAATATTTTTAATTTTTAGGGGGTCTAAAGAGGGGATGAAAAATTTTCCCATGTTATTTAAATGAGACTTTTTCTTGACCTATAATCTCATGTTTTAGGTAATTAGAATTGGAATAAAAACTTCAAATTCGGTATGCTTGTACGTTTTCGTTAGCTTTACCTAAGTAAATCATCAGAAATGAAAAATTCTAAACGTAAAGTATTTTCTTTGAGAAATGAAAATTCTTTCCAATGTTATTAATAAGGGACGTCTTTTATACCCAAAAATGTTTAGGCACTTCCGGCAAGATTAGAATGATGAAATTTGGCATGATACTAGCCTTCCAGGACTAACCGACAGAAAAATTGCCAAAAAAAAAAGTTCCAACTTTAGAGTGGTTTTACGGGGAACTGAAAAATATTTCCAATGTTATTTATAAAGGACACATTCTACACCCTCAAATTATTGAGCACTTCCTTCAGAGCTACAATGATTAAATTTGGCATGATTATAGCTTTTCGGGACAAACCCACAGGAAATTTGCCAAATGTGAATATTTATAATTTTTGAGTGTTCTAAAGAGGGGATGAAGAATTTCCCCATGTTATTTAAATGAGGCTTTTTCTGGACTTATAATCTCATGTTTTAGGTACTTAGAATTGGAATAAAAGCTTCAAATTCGGTATGCTTGTACGGTTTTGTTGGCTTTACCTAAGTGAATCATCAGAAATGAAAATTTCTAAACGTAAATTGGTGTCATGGGGAAATGAAAAATCTTTCCAATGTTATTTATATGGGACGTCTTCTATACCCCAAATTGTTTAGGAACTTCCGGCAAGATTAGAATGATGAAATTTGGCATGATTGTAGCCTTCCAGGACTAATCGACAGAAAAACTGTCAAAAGTAAAAAAATTCCAACTTTAGAGTGGTTTTATAGGGAACTGAAAAATATTTTCAATGTTATTTATTTGGAACGCTTTTACACCCTCAAATTATTGAGCACTTCCTACAGGGCTACAATGATTAAATTTAACATGATTATAGCTTTTCTGGACAAACCCACAGGAAAATTGCCAAAAGTGAACATTTTTAATTTTGGGGGGTCTAAAGAGGGGATTAAGTATTTCCCCATGTTATTTAAATGAGACTTTTTCTGGACCTATAATCTCATATTTTAGGTACTTAGAATTGGAATAAAAACTTCAGATTCGGTATGCTTGTACGTTTTCGTTAGCTTTACCTAAGTCAATCATCAGAAATGAAAATTTCTGACCATAAAGTGGTTTCATGGGGAAATGAAAAATCTTTCCAATGTTATTTATATGTGACGTTTTCTATACCCCAAACTCTGTAGGCACTTGCGGAAAGATTAGAATGAAATTTGGCATGATTGTAGCCTTCCAGGACTAACCGACAGAAAAACTGTCAAAAGTAAAAAAAATCCAACTTTAGAGTGGTTTTATAGGGAACTGAAAAATATTTCCAATGTTATTTATATGGAACGCTTTTACACCCTCAAATTATTGAGCACTTCCTACAGGGCTACAATGATTAATTTTAACATGATTATAGCTATTCGAGACAAACCCACAGGAAAATTGCCAAATGTGAATATTTTTAATTTTTAGGGGGTCTAAAGAGGGGATGAAGGTTTTTCCCATGTTATTTAAAAGAGACTTTTTCTGGACCTATTATCTCATATTTAGCTACTTAGAATTGGAATAAAAACTTCAAATTCGGTATGCTTGTACGTTTTCGTCAGCTTTACCGAAGTGAATCATCAGAAATGAAAATTTCTAAACATAAAGTGGATTCATGGGGAACTGAAATATCTTTCCAATGTTATTTATATGGGACGTCTTCTATACCCCAAAATGTTTAGGCACTTCCGGCAAGATTAGAATGTTGAAATTTGGCATAATTGTATCCTTCCAGGACTAACCGACAGAAAAATTGCCAAAAGTAAAAAATTCCTACTTTAGAGTGGTTTTATAGGGAACTGAAAGATATTTCCAATGTTATTTATATGGGACACCTTTAACACCCTCAAATTATTGAGCACTTCCTGCAAGGCTACAATGATTAAATTTAACATGATTATAGCTTTACTGGTCAAACCCACAGGAAAATTGCGAAAAGTGAATATTTTTACTTTTTGGGGGGTCTAAAGAGGGGATTAAGAATTTCCCCATGTTATTTAAAGGGGACATTTTCTGGACCTATCATCTCATGTTTTAGGTACTTAAAATGGGAATAAAAACTTCAAATTCGGTATGCTTTTACGTTTTCATTTGCTTATTTGAAGTAAATCATCAGAAATGAAATTTTTTAAATATAAAGTGGTTTCATGGGGAACTGAAAAATATTTCCAATGTTATTTATATGGGACGTCTTCTATACCCCAAAATGTTTAGGCACTTCCGCCAAGATTAGAATGATGAAATTTGACATGATTGTAGCCTTCCAGGACTAAAAGACAGAAAAATTGCCAAAAGTAAAAAAAATTCAAGTTTAGAGTGGTTTTATAGGCAACTGAAAAATATTTCCAATGTTATTTAAATGGAACACTTTTACACCCTCAAATAATTGAGCACTTCCTGCAGGGCTACAATGATCAAATTTAACATGATTATAGCTTTAATGGACAAACCCACAGGAAAATTGCCAAAAGTGAACATTTTTACTTTTTGAGGGGTCTGAAGAGGGGATTAAGAATTTCCCCATGTTATTTAAATAAGACTTTTTCTGGACCTATAATCTCATGTTTTAGGTACTTAGAATTGGAATAAAAGCTTTAAATTCGGTATGCTTGTACGTTTTCATTTGGTTATCCGAAGTAAATCATCAGAAATGAAAATTTTTAAATATAAAGTGGTTTCATGGGGAACTGAAAAATCTTTCCAATGTTATTTATAGAGGCGTATTCTATACCCCAAATTGTTTAGGAACTTCCGGAAAGATTAGAATAATGAAATTTGGCATGATTGTAGCCTTCCAGGACTAACGGACAGAAAAAAAATGCAAAAAGTAAAAAATTCCAACTTTAGAGTGGTTTTATAGGGAACTGAAAAATATTTCCAATGTTATTTATATGGGACACCTTTTACACCCTCAAATTATTGAGCACTTCCTGCAGGGCTACAATGGTTACATTTAACATGATTATAGCTTTTAGGGACAAGTCCACAGGAAAATTGCCAAATGTGAATATTTTTAATTTTTAGGGGGTCTAAAGAGGGGATGAAGAATTTTCCCATGTTATTTAAATGATACTTTTTCTTGACCTATATTCTCATGTTTTAGGTAATTAGAATTGGAATAAAAACTTCAAATTCGGTATGCTTGTACGTTTTCGTTAGCTTTACCTAAGTAAATCATCAGAAATGAAAATTTTTAAATGTAAAGTATTTTCTTCGGGAAATGAAAAATCTTTCCAATGTTATTAATAAGGGACGTCTTTTATACCCCACAATGTTTAGGCACCTCCGGCAAAATTAGAATGATGAAATTTGGCATGATACTAGCCTTCCAGGTCTAACCGACAGAAAAATTGGCAAAAGTAAAAAAATCCAACTTTAGGTTGGTTTTACATTGAACTGAAAAATATTTCCAATGTTATTTATATGGAACGCTTTTACACCCTCAAATTATTGAGCACTTCCTACAGGGCTACAATGATTAAATTTTAACATGATTATAGCTTTTCGGGACAAACCCACAGGAAAATTGCCAAAAGTGAATATTTTTAATTTTTAGGGGGTCTAAAGAGGGGATGAAGATTTTTCCCATGTTATTTAAATGAGACTTTTTCTGGACCTATTATCTCATATTTAGGTACTTAGAATTGGAATAAAACTTCAAATTCGGTATGCTTGTACGATTTCGTTAGCTTTACCTAAGTGAATCATCAGAAATGAAAATTTCTAAACATAAAGTGGTGTCAGGGGGAACTGAAATATCTTTCCAATGTTATTTATATGGGACGTCTTCTATACCCCAAAATGTTTAGGCACTTCCGGCAAGATTAGAATGATGAAATTTGGCATGATTGTATCCTTCCAGGACTAACCGACAGAAAAATTGCCAAAAGTAAAAAAATATCAAGTTAAGAGTGGTTTTATAGGAAACTGAAAAATATTTCCAGTGTTATTTATATGGGACACCTTTAACACCCTCAAATTATTGAGCATTTTCTGCAAGGCTACAATGATTAAATTTGGCATGATTATAGCTTTTCGGGACAAACCCACAGGAAAATTGCCAAAAGTGAATATTTTTAATTTTTAGGGGGTCTGAAGAGAGGATGAAGAATTTTCCCATGTTATTTAAATGATACTTTTTCTGGACTTATAATCTCATGTTTAAGGTACTTACAATTGGAATAAAAACTTCAAATTCGGTATGCTTGTACGTTTTCGATAGCTTTACCTAAGTGAATCATCAGAAATGAAAATTTCTAAACGTAAATTGGTGTCATGGGGAAATGAAAAATCTTTCCAATGTTATTTATATGTGACGTCTTCTTTACCCCAAAATGCTTAGGCACTTCCGGCAAGATAAGAATGTTGAAATTTGGCATGATTGTAGCCTTCCAGGAGTAAAAGACAGGAAAATTGCCAAAAGTAAAAAAATTTCAAGTTTAGAGTGGTTTTATAGGGAACTGAAAAATATTTCCAATGTTATTTATATGGAACACTTTTACACCCTCAAATAATTGAGCACTTCCTGCAGGGCTACAATGATCAAATTTAACATGATTATAGTTTTTCTGTACAAACCCACAGGAAAATTGCCAAAAGTGAATATTTTTAATTCTTAGGGGGTCTGAAGAGAGGATGAAGAATTTTCCCATGTTATTTAAATGAGACTTTTTCTGGACCTATAATCTCATGTTTTAGGTACTTAGAATTGGAATAAAAACTTCAGATTCGGTATGCTTGTACGTTTTCGTTAGCTTTACCTAAGTCAATCATCAGAAATGAAAATTTCTGACCATAAAGTGGTTTCATGGGGAAATGAAAAATCTTTCCAATGTTATTTACATGTGACGTTTTCTATACCCCAAAATGTGTAGGCACTTGCGGAAAGATTAGAATGATGAAATTTGGCATGATTGTAGCCTTCCAGGACTAACCGACAGAAAAACTGTCAAAAGTAAAAAAAAATCCAACTTTAGAGTGGTTTTATAGGGAACTGAAAAATATTTCCAATGTTATTTATATGGAACGCTTTTACACCCTCAAATTATTGAGCACTTCCTACAGGGCTACAATGATTAATTTTAACATGATTATAGCTATTCGAGACAAACCCACAGGAAAATTGCCAAATGTGAATATTTTTAATTTTTCGGGGGTCTAAAGAGGGGATGAAGATTTTTTCCATGTTATTTAAAAGAGACTTTTTCTGGACCTATTATCTCATATTTAGCTACTTAGAATTGGAATAAAAACTTCAAATTCGGTATGCTTGTACGTTTTCGTCAGCTTTACCGAAGTGAATCATCAGAAATGAAAATTTCTAAACATAAAGTGGATTCATGGGGAACTGAAATATCTTTCCAATGTTATTTATATGGGACGTCTTCTATTCCCCAAAATGTTTAGGCACTTCCGGCAAGATTAGAATGATGAAATTTGGCATGATTGTATCCTTCCAGGACTAACCGACAGAAAAATTGCCAAAAGTAAAAAATTCCAACTTTAGAGTGGTTTTATAGGGAACTGAAAAATATTTCCAATGTTATTTATATGGGACACCTTTAACACCCTCAATCTATTGAGCACTTTTTGCAAGGCTACAATGATTAAATTTAACATGATTATAGCTTTTCTGGACAAACCCACAGGAAAATTGCCAAAAGTGAACATTTTTACTTTTTGAGGGGTCTGAAGAGGGGATTAAGAATTTCCACATGTTATTTAAATGAGACTTTTTCTGGACTTATAATCTCATGTTTTAGGTACTTAGAATTGGAATAAAAACTTTAAATTCGGTATGCTTGTACGTTTTCATTTGCTTATTCGAAGTAAATCATCAGAAATGAAAATTTTTAAATATAAAGTGGTTTCATGGGGAACTGAAAAATCTTTCCAATGTTATTTATATGGGACGTCTTCTATACCCCAAAATGTTTAGGAACTTCCGGCAAGATTAGAATGATGAAATTTGGCATGATTGTAGCCTTCCAGGACTAACGGACAGAAAAAAATGCAAAAAGTAAAAAATTCCAACTTTAGAGTGGTTTTATAAGTAACTGAAAAATATTTGCAATGTTATTTATATGGGACACCTTTTACACCCTCAAATTATTGAGCACTTCCTGCAGGGCTACAATGATTACATTTAACATGATTATAGCTTTTAGGGACAAGTCCACAGGAAAATTGCCAAATGTGAATATTTTTAATTTTTAGGGGGTCTAAAGAGGGGATGAAGAATTTTCCCATGTTATTTAAATGAGACTTTTTCTTGACCTATATTCTCATGTTTTAGGTAATTAGAATTGGAATAAAAACTTCAAATTAGGTATGCTTGTACGTTTTCGTTAGCTTTACCTAAGTAAATCATCAGAAATGAAAATTTTTAAATGTAAAGTATTTTCTTTGGGAAATGAAAAATCTTTCCAATGTTATTAATAAGGGACGTCTTTTATACCCCAAAATGTTTAGGCACCTCCGGCAAGATTAGAATGATGAAATTTGGCATGATTGTAGCCTTCCAGGTCTAACCGACAGAAAAATTGCCAAAAGTAAAAAATTCCAACTTTAGAGTGGTTTTATAGGGAACTGAAAAATATTTCCAATGTTATTTATATGGGACACCTTTAACACCCTCAATCTATTGAGCACTTTTTGCAAGGCTACAATGATTAAATTTAACATGATTATAGCTTTTCTGGACAAACCCACAGGAAAATTGCCAAAAGTGAACATTTTTACTTTTTGAGGGGTCTGAAGAGGGGATTAAGAATTTCCACATGTTATTTAAATGAGACTTTTTCTGGACTTATAATCTCATGTTTTAGGTACTTAGAATTGGAATAAAAACTTCAAATTAGGTATGCTTGTACGTTTTCGTTAGCTTTACCTAAGTCAATCATCAGAAATGAAAATTTCTAACCATAAAGTGGTTTCATGGGAACTGAAAAATCTTTTCAATGTTATTTATATGTGACGTCTTCTATACCCCAAAGTGAACATTTTTACTTTTTGAGGGGTCTGAAGAGGGGATTAAGAATTTCCCCATGTTATTTAAATAAGACTTTTTCTGGACTTATAATCTCATGTTTTAGGTACTTAGAATTGGAATAAAAACTTCAAATTCGGTATGCTTGTACGTTTTCGTTAGCTTTACCTAAGCGAATCATCAGAAATGAAAATTTCTAAACGTAAATTGGTGTCATGGGGAAATGAAAAATCTTTCCAATGTTATTTATATGTGACGTCTTCTTTACCCCAAAATGCTTAGGCACTTCCGGCAAGATAAGAATGTTGAAATTTGGCATGATTGTATCCTTCCAGGACTAACCGACAGAAAAATTGCCAAAAGTAAAAAAATATCAAGTTAAGAGTGGTTTTATAGGAAACTGAAAAATATTTCCAAAGTTATTTATATGGAACATTTTTACAACCTCAAATTTTTGAGCATTTCCTGCAGGGCAACATTGATTAAATTTAACATGATTATAGCTTTAATGGACAAACCCACAGGAAAATTGCCAAAAGTGAATATTTTTAATTTTGGGGGGTCTAAAGAGGGGATTAAGGATTTCCCCATGTTATTTAAATGAGACTTTTTCTGGACCTATAATCTCATGTTTTAGGTACTTAGAATTGGAATAAAAACTTCAGATTCGGTATGCTTGTACGTTTTCGTTAGCTTATCCGAAGTAAATCATCAGAAATGAAAATTTTTAAATATAAAGCGGTTTCATGGGGAACTGAAAAATCTTTCCAATGTTATTTATATGGGACGTCTTCATTACCCCAAAATGTTTAGGAACTTCCGGCAAGATTAGAATGATGAAATTTGGCATGATTGTAGCCTTCCAGGACTAACGGACAGAAAAAAATGCAAAAAGGAAAAAAATCCAACTGTAGAGTGGTTTTACAGGGAACTGAAAAATATTTCCAATGTTATTTATATGGGACACCTTTCACACCTTCAAATTATTGAGCACTTCCTGCAGAGCTACAATGATTAAATTTTAACATGATTATAGCTATTCGAGACAAACCCACAGGAAATTTGCCAAATGTGAATATTTTTAATTTTTAGGAGGTCTAAAGAGGGGATGAAGATTTTTTCCATCTTATTTAAAAGAGACTTTTTCTGGACCTATTATCTCATATTTAGCTACTTAGAATTGGAATAGAAACTTCAAATTCGGTATGCTTGTACGTTTTCGTCAGCTTTACCGAAGTGAATCATCAGAAATGAAAATTTCAAAACATAAAGTGGATTCATGGGGAACTGAAATATCTTTCCAATGTTATTTATATGGGACGTCTTCTATACCCCAAAATGTTTAGGAACTTCCGGCAAGATTAGAATGATGAAATTTGGCATGATTGTATCCTTCCAGGACTAACCGACAGAAAAATTGCCAAAAGTAAAAAATTCCAACTTTAGAGTGGTTTTATAGGGAACTGAAAAATATTTCCAATGTTATTTATATAGGACACCTTTAACACCCTCAATCTATTGAGCACTTCCTGCAAGGCTACAATGATTAAATTTAACATGATTATAGCTTTTCTGGTCAAACCCACAGGAAAATTGCGAAAAGTGAATATTTTTACTTTTTGGGGGGTCTAAAGAGGGGTTTAAGAATTTCCCTATGTTATTTAAATGGGACTTTTTCTGGACATATCATCTCATGTTTTAGGTACTTAAAATGGGAATAAAAACTTCAAATTCGGTATGCTTTTACGTTTTCATTTGCTTATTTGAAGTAAATCATCAGAAATGAAAATTTTTAAATATAAAGTGGTTTCATGGGGAACTGAAAAATCTTTCCAATGTTATTTATATGGGACGTCTTCTATACCCCAAAATGTTTAGGCACTTCCGCCAAGATTAGAATGATGAAATTTGACATGATTGTAGCCTTCCAGGACTAACGGACAGAAAAACTGTCAAAAGTAAAAAATTCCTAATTTAGATTGGTTTTATAGGGAATTGAAAAATATTTCAAATGTTATTTATATGGAACGCTTTTACACCCTCAAATTATTGAGCACTTCCTACAGGGCTACAATGATTAAATTTTAACATGATTATAGCTTTTCGGGACAAACCCACAGGAAAATTGCCAAAAGTGAATATTTTTAATTTTTAGGGGGTCTAAAGAGGGGATGAAGATTTTTCCCATGTTATTTAAATGAGACTTTTTCTGGACCTATTATCTCATATTTAGGTACTTAGAATTGAATAAAACTTCAAATTCGGTATGCTTGTACGATTTCGTCAGCTTTACCTAAGTGAATCATCAGAAATGAAAATTTCTAAACGTAAATTGGTGTCATGGGGAAATAAAAAATCTTTCCAATGTTATTTATATGGGACGTCTTCTATACCCCAAAATTTATAGGCACTTCCGGCAAGATTAGAATGTTGAAATTTGGCATGATTGTAGCCTTCCAGGACTAAAAGACAGAAAAATTGCCAAAAGTAAAAAAATTTCAAGTTTAGAGTGGTTTTATAGGGAACTGAAAAATATTTCCAATGTTATTTATATGGAACACTTTTACACCCTCAAATAATTGAGCACTTCCTGCAGGGCTACAATGATTAAATTTAACATGATTATAGCTTTTCTGGACAAACCCACAGGAAAATTGCCAAAAGTGAACATTTTTACTTTTTGAGGGGTCTGAAGAGGGGATTAAGAATTTCCCCATGTTATTTAAACGAGACTTTTTCTGGACTTTTAATCTCATGTTTTAGGTACTTAGAATTGGAATAAAAACTTTAAATTCGGTATGCTAGTACGTTTTATTTGCTTATCCGAAGTAAATCATCAGAAATGAAAAATTTTAAATATAAAGTGGTTTCATGGGGAACTGAAAAATCTTTCCAATGTTATTTATATGGGACGTCTTCTGTACCCCAAAATGTTTAGGAACTTCCGGCAAGATTAGAATGATGAAATTTGGCATGATTGTAGCCTTCCAGGACTAACGGACAGAAAAATTTGCAAAAAGTAAAAAATTCCAACTTTAGAGTGGTTTTATAGGGAACTGAAAAATATTCCAATGTTATTTATATGGGACACCTTTTACACCCTCAAATTATTGAGCACTTTCTGCAGGGCTACAATGATTAAATTTAACATGATTATAGCTTTTAGAGACAAGTCCACAGGAAAATTGCCAAATGTGAATATTTTTAATGAAATGATGAAATTTGGCATGATTGTAGCCTTCCAGGACTAACGGGCAGAAAATTTGCCAAAAGTAAAAAATTCCAACTTTGGAGTTGTGTTATAGGGAACTGAAAAATATTTCCAATGTTTTTTATATGGAACACCTTTTACACCCTCAAATTATTGAGCACTTCCTTCAGGGCTACAACGATTAAATTTAACATGATTATAGCTTTTCGGGACAAACCCACAGGAAAATTGCCAAAAGTAAATATTTTTAATATTGAGGGGTCTAAAGAGGGGAGGAAGAATTTCCCCATGTTATTTAAAAGAGACTTTTTCTGGACTTATAATCTCATGTTTTAGGTACTTAGATTTGGAATAAAAACTTCAAATTTGGTATGCTTGTACGTTTTCGTTTGCTTTATCTAAATGTATCATCAGAAATGAAAATTTCTAAACGTAAAGTGGTTTCAAGGTGAACTGAAAAATCTTTCCAATGTTATTTATATGGGACGTCTTCTTTACCCCAAAATGTTTAGGCACTTCCGGCAAGATCAGAATGTTGATATTTGGCATGATTGGAGCCTTCCAGGACTAACCGACAGAAAAAAAGCCAAAAGTAAAAAATTCCAACTTTAGAGTGGTTTTATAGGGAACTGAAAAATATTTCCAATGTTATTTATACGGAACACCTTTTACACCCTCAAATTATTCAGCATTTCCTGCAGGGCTACAATGATTAAATTTAACATGATTATAGCTTTTCGGGACAAACCCACAGGAAAATTGCCAAAAGTGAATATTTTTAATATTGAGGGGGTCTAAAGAGGGGAGGAAGAATTTCCCCATGTTATTTAAAAGAGACTTTTTCTGGACTTATAATCTCATGTTTTAGGTACTTAGATTTGGAATAAAAACTTCAAATTTGGTATGCTTGTACGTTTTCGTTAGCTTTATCTAAATGTGTCATCAGAAAAGAAAATTTCTAAACGTAAAGTGGTTTCAAGGTGAACTGAAAAATCTTTCCAATGTTATTTATATGGGACGTCTTCTTTACCCCAAAATGTTTAGGCACTTCCGGCAAGATTAGAATGATGATATTTGGCATGATTGTAGCCTTCCAGGACTAACCGAATGAAAAAAAGCCAAAAGTAAAAAATTCCAACTTTAGAGTGGTTTCATAGGGAACTGAAAAATATTTCCAATGTTATTTATACGGAACACCTTTTACATCATCAAATTATTGAGCACTTTCTTCAGGGCTACAATGATTAAATTTAACATGATTATAGCTTTATGGGACAAACCCACAAGAAATTGCCAAAAGTCAATACTTTTAATTTTTGACGGGTCTAAAGAGGGGATGAAGAATTTTCCCATGTTATTTAAATGAGACTTTTTCTGGACTTATAATCTCATGTTTTAGGTACTTAGAATCGGAATAAAAAACTTCAAATTCGGTATGCTGGTACGTTTTCGTTAGCTTTACCTTAGTAAATCATCTGAAATGAAAATTTCTAAATATAAAGTGGTTTCATGGGAAACTGAAAAATTCTTCCAATGTTATTTATATGCGACGTCTTCTATACCCCAAAATGTTTAGGCATTTCCGGCATGATTAGAATGATGAAATTTGGCATGATTCTAGCCTTCTAGGACTAACGGACAGAAAAATTTCCAAAAGTAAAAAATTCCAACTTTAGAGTGGTTTTATAGGGAACTGAAAAATATTTCCAATGTTATTTATATGGGACGCCTTTTACACCCTCAAATTATTGAGCACTTTCTGCAGGGCTACAATGATTAAATTTAACATGATTATAGCTTTTCGGGACAAACCCACAGGAAAATATCAAAAAGTGAATATTTTTAATTTTTGGAGGGTCTAAAGAGGGGATTAAGAATTTACCCATGTTATTTAAACGAGACTTTTTCTGGACCTATAATCTCATGTTTTAGGTACTTTGAATTGGAATAAGAACTTCAAATTCTTTATCCTTGTACGCTTTCGTTAGCTTTACCTTAGTGAATCATCAGAAATGACAATTTGTAAACGTAAAGTGGTTTCTTGGGGAACTGAAAAATCTTTCCAATGTTATTTATATTGGACGTCTTCTATACCCCAAAATGTTTAGGCACTTCCGGCGAGGTTAGAATGATGAAATTTGCCATGATTGTAGCCTTCCAGGACTAACCGAATGAAAAAATGCCAAAAGTAAAAAATTCCAACTTTAGACTGGCTTTATAGGGAACTGAAAAATATTTCCAACGTTATTTATGTGGAACACCTTTTACACCCTCAAATTATTGAGCACTTCCTGCAGGGCTACAATGATTAAATTTAACATGATTATAGCTTTTCGGTACAAACCCACAGGAATATTGCCAAAAGTGAATATTTTTAATTATTCGGGGGTCTAAAGAGGGGATTAAGAATTTCCCAATCTTATTTAAATGAGACTTTTCCTGGACCTATAATCTCATGTTTAAGTACTTAGAATTGGAATAAGAACTTCAAATTCATTATGCTTGTAGGGTTTCGTTAGCTTTACCTAAGTGAATCATCAGAAATGAAAATTTCTAAACGAAAAGTGGTTTTAAAGGGAACTGAAAAATCTTTCCAATGTTATTTATATGGGACGTATTCTATACCCCAAAATGTTTAGGCACTTCCGACAAGATTAGAATGATGAAATTTGGCATGATTGTAGCCTTCGAGGACTAACCGACAGAAAATTTGCCAAAAGTAAAAAAATTCCAACTTTATAGTGGTTTTATAGGGAACTGAAAAATATTTCCAATGTTATTTATACGGAACACCTTTTACACCCTCAAATTATTGAGCACTTCCTGCAGGGCTGCAAAGATTAAATTTAACATGATTATAGCTTTTCGAGACAAACCCACAGGAAAATTGCCAAATGTGAATATTTTTAATTTTTAGGGGGTCTAAAGAGGGGATGAAAAATTTTCCCATGTTATTTAAATGAGACTTTTACTGGACCTATTATCTCATATTTAGCTACTTAGAATTGGAATAAAAACTTCAAATTCGGTATGCTTGTACGTTTTCGTCAGCTTTACCGAAGTGAATCATCAGAAATGAAAATTTCTAAACATAAAGTGGATTCATGGGGAACTGAAATATCTTTCCAATGTTATTTATATGGGACGTCTTCTATACCCCAAAATGTTTAGGAACTTCCGGCAAGATTAGAATGATGAAATTTGGCATGATTGTAGCCTTCCAGGACTAACCGACAGAAAAATTGCCAAAAGTAAAAAATTCCAACTTTAGGGTGGTTTTATAGGGAACTGAAAAATGTTTCCAATGTTATTTATATGGGACACCTTTAACACCCTCAATCTATTGAGCACTTCCTGCAAGGCTACAATGATTAAATTTAACATGATTATAGCTTTCCGGGACAAACCCACAGGAAAATTGCCAAAAGTGAACATTTTTACTTTTTGAGGGTTCTGAAGAGGGGATTAAGAATTTCCCCATGTTATTTAAATGAGACTTTTTCTGGACTTATAATCTCATGTTTTAGGTACTTAGAATTGGAATAAAAACTTTAAATTCGGTATGCTTGTACGTTTTCATTTGCTTATCCGAAGTAAATCATGAGAAATGAAAATTTTTAAATATAAAGTGGTTTCATGGGGAACTGAAAAATCTTTCCAATGTTATTTATATGGGACGTCTTCTATACCCCAAAATGTTTAGGAACTTCCGGCAAGATTAGAATGATGAAATTTGGCATGATTGTAGCCTTCCAGGAGTAACGGACGGAAAAATTTGCAAAAAGTATAAAATTCCAACTTTAGAGTGGTTTTATAGGGAACTGAAAAATATTCCAATGTTATTTATATGGGACACCTTTTACACCCTCAAATTATAGAGCACCTTCTGCAGGGCTAAAATGATTAAATTTAACATGATTATAGCTTTTCTGGACAAACCCACAGGAAAATTGCCAAAAGTGAGTATATTTAATTTTGGGGGGTCTAAAGAGGGGATTAAGGATTTCCCCATGTTATTTAAATGAGACTTTTTCTGGACGTATAATCTCATATTTTAGGTACTTAGAATTGGAATAAATACTTCAGATTCGGTATGCTTGTACGTTTTCGTTAGCTTTACCTAAGTAAATCATCAGAAATGAAAATTTCTAACCATAAAGTGGTTTCATGGGGAACTGAAAAATCTTTCCCATGTTATTTATATGTGACGTCTTCTATACCCCAAAATGTTTAGGCACTTCCGCAAAGATTAGAATGATGAAATTTGACATGATTGTAGCCTTCCAGGACTAACGGACAGAAAAACTGTCAAAAGTAAAAAATTCCTAATTTAGATTGGTTTTATAGGGAATTGAAAGATTTCCAATGTTATTTATATGGAACGCTTTTACACCCTCAAATTATTGAGCACTTCCTACATGGCTACAATGATTAAATTTTAACATGATTATAGCTTTTCGGGACAAACGCACAGGAAAATTGCCAAAAGTGAATATTTTTAATTTTTAGGGGGTCTAAAGAGTGGATGAAGATTTTTCCCATGTTATTTAAATGAGACTTTTTCTGGACCTATTATCTCATATTTAGGTACTTAGAATTGGAATAAAACTTCAAATTCGGTATGCTTGTACGATTTCGTCAGCTTTACCTAAGTGAATCATCAGAAATGAAAATTTCTAAACGTATATTGGTGTCATGGGGAAATGAAAAGTCTTTCCAATGTTATTTATATGGGACGTCTTCTATGCCCCAAAACGCATAGGCACTTCCGGCAAGATTAGAATGTTGAAATTTGGCATGATTGTAGCCTTCCAGGACTAACCGACAGAAAAATTGCCAAAAGTAAAAAAAATTCAAGTTTAGAGTGGTTTTATAGGGAACTGAAAAATATTTCCAATGTTATTTATGTGGAACACTTTTACACACTCAAATAATTGAGCACTTCCTGCAGGGCTACAATGATTAAATTTAACATGATTATAGCTTTTCTGGACAAACCCACAGGAAAATTGCCAAAAGTGAACATTTTTACTTTTTGAGGGGTCTAAAGAGGGGATTAAGAATTTCCCCATGTTATTTAAATGAGACTTTTTCTGGACTTATAATCTCAAGTTTTAGGTACTTAGAATTGGAATAAAAACTTTAAATTCGGTATGCTTTTACGTTTTCATTTGCTTATCCGAAGTAAATCATCAGAAATGAAAATTTCTAAATATAAAGTGGTTTCATGGGGAACTGAAAAATCTTTCCAATGTTATTTATATGGGACGTCTTCTATACCCCAAAATGTTTTGGAACTTCCGGAAAGATTAGAATGATGAAATTTGGCATGATGCTAGCCTTCCAGGACTAACCGACAGAAAAAAAGACAAAAGTAAAAAATTCCAACTTTAGAGTGGTTTTACGGGGAACTGAAAAATATTTCCAATGTTATTTATATGGGACCCATTCTACACTCTCAAATTATTGAGCACTTCCTGCAGAGCTACAATGATTAAATTTGGCATGATTATAGCTTTAAGGGACAAACCCACAGGAAATTTGCCAAATGTGAATATTTATAATTTTTGAGGGTTCTAAAGAGGGGATGAAAAATTTCCCCATGTTATTTAAATGAGGCGTTTTCTGGACTTATAATCTCATGTTTTAGGTACTTAGAATTGGAATAAAAGCTTCAAATTCGGTATGCTTGTACGGTTTTGTTGGCTTTACCGAAGTGAATCATCAGAAATGAAAATTTCTAAACGTAAATTGGTGTCATGGGGAAATGAAAAATCTTTCCAATGTTATTTATATGGGACGTCTTCTATACCCCAAATTGTTTAGGAACTTCCGGCAAGATTAGAATGATGAAATTGGCATGATTGTAGCCTTCCAGGACTAACCGACAGAAAAACTGTCAAAAGTAAAAAATTCCAACTTTAGAGTGGTTTTATAGGGAACTGAAAAATATTTCCAGTGTTATTTATATGGAACGCTTTTACACCCTCAAATTATTGAGCACTTCCTACAGGGCTACAATGATTAAATTTAACATGATTATAGCTTTTCTGGACAAACCCACAGGAAAATTGCCAAAAGTGAATATTTTTAATTTTGGGGGGTCTAAAGAGGGGATTAAGTATTTCCCCATGTTATTTAAAAGAGACTTTTTCTGGACCTATAATCTCATATTTTAGGTACTTAGAATTGGAATAAAAACTTCAGATTCGGTATGCTTGTACGTTTTCGTTAGCTTTACCTTAGTAATTCATCAGAAATGAAAATTTCTAACCTTAAAGTGGTTTCATGGGGAACTGAAAAATCTTTCCAATGTTATTTATAAGTGACGTCTTCTATACCCCAAAATGTTTAGGCACTTCCGCCAAGATTAGAATGATGAAATTTGGCATGATTGTAGCCTTCCAGGACTAACGGACAGAAAAACTGTCAAAAGTAAAAAATTCCTAATTTAGATTGGTTTTATAGGGAATTGAAAAATATTTCCAATGTTATTTATATGGAACGCTTTTACACCCTCAAATTATTGAGCACTTCCTACAGGACTACAATGATTAAATTTTAACATGATTATAGCTTTGCGGGACAAACCCACAGGAAAATTGCCAAAAGTGAATATTTTTAATTTTTAGGGAGTCTAAAGAGGGGATGAAGATTTTTCCCATGTTATTTAAATGAGACTTTTTCTGGACCTATTATCTCATATTTAGGTACTTAGAATTGGAATAAAACTTCAAATTCGGTATGCTTGTACGATTTCGTCAGCTTTACCTAAGTGAATCATCAGAAATGAAAATTTCTAAACATAAAGTGGTTTCATGGGGAACTGAAATATCTTTCCAATGTTATTTATATGGGACGTCTTCTATACCCCAAAATGTTTAGGCACTTCCGGCAAGATTAGAATGATGAAATTTGGCATGATTGTATCCTTCCAGGACTAACCGACAGAAAAATTGCCAAAAGTAAAAAATTCCAACTTTAGAGTGGTTTTATAGGGAACTGAAAAATATTTCCAGTGTTATTTATATGGGCCTCCTTTAACACCCTCAAATTATTGAGCATTTTCTGCAAGGCTACAATGATTAAATTTGGCATGATTATAGCTTTTCGGGACAAACCCACAGGAAAATTGCCAAAAGTGAATATTTTTAATTTTTAGGGGGTCTGAAGAGAGGATGAAGAATTTTCCCATGTTATTTAAATGAGGCTTTTTCTGGACTTATAATCTCATGTTTAAGGTACTTAGAATTGGAATAAAAACTTCAAATTCGGTATGCTTGTACGTTTTCGTTAGCTTTACCTAAGTGAATCATCAGAAATGAAAATTTCTAAACGTAAATTGGTGTAATGAGGAAATGAAAAATCTTTCCAATGTTATTTATATGGGACGTCTTCTATACCCCAAAATGTTTAGGAACTTCCGGCAAGATTAGAATGATGAAATTTGGCATGATTGTAGCCTTCCAGAACTAACGGACAGAAAAAAATGCAAAAAGTAAAAAATTCCAACTTTAGAGTGGTTTTATAGGGAACTGAAAAATATTTGCAATGTTATTTATATGGGACACCTTTTACACCCTCAAATTATTGAGCACTTCCTACAGGGCTACAATGATTACATTTAACATGATTATAGCTTTTAGGGACAAGTCCACAGGAAAATTGCCAAATGTGAATATTTTTAATTTTTAGGGGGTCTAAAGAGGGGATGAAGAATTTTCCCATTTTATTTAAATGAGACTTTTTCTTGACCTATATTCTCATGTTTTAGGTAATTAGAATTGGAATAAAAACTTCAAATTCGGTATGCTTGTACGTTTTCGTTAGCTTTTCCTAAGTAAATCATCAGAAATGAAAATTTTTAAATGTAAAGTATTTTCTTTGGGAAATGAAAAATCTTTCCAATGTTATTAATAAGGGACGTCTTCTATACCCCAAAATGTTTAGGCACTTCCGGCAAGATTAGAATGATGAAATTTGGCATGATTGTATCCTTCCAGGACTAACCGACAGAAAAATTGCCAAAAGTAAAAAATTCCAACTTTAGAGTGGTTTTATAGGGAACTGAAAAATATTTCCAGTGTTATTTATAAGGGACACCTTTAATACCCTCAAATTATTGAGCATTTTCTGCAAGGCTACAATGATTGAATTTGGCATGATTATAGCTTTTCGAGACAAACCCACAGGAAAATTGCCAAAAGTGAATATTTTTAATTTTTAGGGGGTCTGAAGAGAGGATGAAGAATTTTCCCATGTTATATAAATGAGACTTTTTCTGGACTTATAATCTCATGTTTAAGGTACTTAGAATTGGAATAAAAACTTCAAATTCGGTATGCTTGTACGTTTTCGTTAGCTTTACCTAAGTGAATCATCAGAAATGAAAATTTCTATACATAAAGTGGATTCATGGGGAACTGAAATATCTTTCCAATGTTATTTATATGGGACGTCTTCTATACCCCAAAATGTTTAGGCACTTCCGGCAAGATTAGAATGATGAAATTTGGCATGATTGTAGCCTTCCAGGACTAACCGACAGAAAAATTGCCAAAAGTAAAAAATTCCAACTTTAGAGTGGTTTTATAGGGAACTGAAAAATATTTCCAATGTTATTTATATGGGACACCTTTAACACCCTCAAATTATTGAGCATTTTCTGCAAGGCTACAATGATTAAATTTAACATGATTATAGCTTTTCTGGACAAACCCACAGGAAAATTGCCAAAAGTGAATATTTTTAATTTTGGGGGGTCTAAAGAGGAGATTAAGGATTTCCCCATGTTATTTAAATGAGACTTTTTCTGGACCTATAATCTCATGTTTTAGGTACTTAGAATTGGAATAAAAACTTCAGATTCGGTATGCTTGTACGTTTTCGTTAGCTTATCCGAAGTAAATTATCAGAAATGAAAATTTTTAAATATAAAGTGGTTTCATGGGGAACTGAAAAATCTTTCCAATGTTATTTATAAGGGACGTCTTCTATACCCCAAAATGTTTAGGAACTTCCGGCAAGATTAGAATGATGAAATTTGGCATGATTGTAGCCTTCCAGGACTAACGGACAGAAAAAAATGCAAAAAGGAAAAAATTCCAACTTTAGAGTGGTTTTATAAGGAACTGAAAAATATTTGCAATGTTATATATATGGGACACCTTTTACACCCTCAAATTATTGAGCACTTCCTGCAGGGCTACAATGATTACATTTAACATGATTATAGCTTTTAGGGACAAGTCCACAAGAAAATTGCCAAATGTGAATATTTTTAATTTTTAGGGAGTCTAAAGAGGGGATGAAGAATTTTCCCATGTTATTTAAATGAGACTTTTTCTTGACATATATTATCATGTTTTAGGTAATTAGAATTGGAATAAAAACTTCAAATTCGGTATGCGTGTACGTTTTCGTTAGCTTTACCTAAGTAAATCATCAGAAATGAAAATTTTTAAACGTAAAGTATTTTCTTTGGGAAATGAAAAATCTTTCCAATGTTATTAATAAGGGCCGTCTTTTATACCCCAAAATGTTTAGGCATCTCCGGCAAGATTAGAATGATGAAATTTGGCATGATACTAGCCTTCCAGGACTAACCGACAGAAAAATTGCCAAAAGTAAAAAATTCCAACTGTAGAGTGGTTTTACAGGGAACTGAAAAATATTTCCAATGTTATTTATATGGGACACCTTTCACACCTTCAAATTATTGAGCACTTCCTGCAGACCTACAATGACTAAATTTGGCATGATTATAGTTTTTCTGGACAAACCCACAGGAAAATTGCCAAAAGTGAATATTTTTAATTTTGGGGGGTCTAAAGAGGGGATTAAGGATTTCCCCATGTTATTTAAATGAGACTTTTTCTGGACCTATAATCTCATGTTTTAGGTACTTAGAATTGGAATAAAAACTTCAGATTCTATATGCTTATACGTTTTCGTTAGCTTTACCTAAGTCAATCATCAGAAATGAAAATTTCTGACCATAAAGTGGTTTCATGGGGAAATGAAAAATCTTTCCAATGTTATTTATATGTGACGTTTTCTATACCCCAAAATGTGTAGGCACTTGCGGAAAGATTAGAATGATGAAATTTGGCATGATTGTAGCCTTCCAGGACTAACCGACAGAAAAATTGCCAAAAGTAAAAAATTCCAACTTTAGAGTGGTTTTATAGGGAACTGAAAAATATTTCCAATGTTATTTATATGGGACACCTTTAACACCCTCAAATTATTGAGCACTTCCTGCAAGGCTACAATGATTAAATTTAACATGATTATAGCTTTTCTGGTCAAACCCACAGGAAAATTGCGAAAAGTCAATATTTTTTTTGGGGGGGGTTCTAAAGAGGGGATTAAGAATTTCCCCATGTTATTTAAAGGGGACTTAATCTGGACCTATTATCTCATATTTAGGTACTTAGAATTGGAATAAAACTTCAAATTCGGTATGCTTGTACGATTTCGTCAGCTTTACCTAAGTGAATCATCAGAAATGAAAATTTCTAAACATAAAGTGGTTTCATGGGGAACTGAAATATCTTTCCAATGTTATTTATATGGGACGTCTTCTATACCCCAAAATGTTTAGGCACTTCCGGCAAGATTAGAATGATGAAATTTGGCATGATTGTATCCTTCCAGGACTAACCGACAGAAAAATTGCCAAAAGTAAAAAATTCCAACTTTAGAGTGGTTTTATAGGGAACTGAAAAATATTTCCAGTGTTATTTATATGGGCCTCCTTTAACACCCTCAAATTATTGAGCATTTTCTGCAAGGCTACAATGATTAAATTTGGCATGATTATAGCTTTTCGGGACAAACCCACAGGAAAATTGCCAAAAGTGAATATTTTTAATTTTTAGGGGGTCTGAAGAGAGGATGAAGAATTTTCCCATGTTATTTAAATGAGGCTTTTTCTGGACTTATAATCTCATGTTTAAGGTACTTAGAATTGGAATAAAAACTTCAAATTCGGTATGCTTGTACGTTTTCGTTAGCTTTACCTAAGTGAATCATCAGAAATGAAAATTTCTAAACGTAAATTGGTGTAATGAGGAAATGAAAAATCTTTCCAATGTTATTTATATGGGACGTCTTCTATACCCCAAAATGTTTAGGAACTTCCGGCAAGATTAGAATGATGAAATTTGGCATGATTGTAGCCTTCCAGAACTAACGGACAGAAAAAAATGCAAAAAGTAAAAAATTCCAACTTTAGAGTGGTTTTATAGGGAACTGAAAAATATTTGCAATGTTATTTATATGGGACACCTTTTACACCCTCAAATTATTGAGCACTTCCTACAGGGCTACAATGATTACATTTAACATGATTATAGCTTTTAGGGACAAGTCCACAGGAAAATTGCCAAATGTGAATATTTTTAATTTTTAGGGGGTCTAAAGAGGGGATGAAGAATTTTCCCATTTTATTTAAATGAGACTTTTTCTTGACCTATATTCTCATGTTTTAGGTAATTAGAATTGGAATAAAAACTTCAAATTCGGTATGCTTGTACGTTTTCGTTAGCTTTTCCTAAGTAAATCATCAGAAATGAAAATTTTTAAATGTAAAGTATTTTCTTTGGGAAATGAAAAATCTTTCCAATGTTATTAATAAGGGACGTCTTCTATACCCCAAAATGTTTAGGCACTTCCGGCAAGATTAGAATGATGAAATTTGGCATGATTGTATCCTTCCAGGACTAACCGACAGAAAAATTGCCAAAAGTAAAAAATTCCAACTTTAGAGTGGTTTTATAGGGAACTGAAAAATATTTCCAGTGTTATTTATAAGGGACACCTTTAATACCCTCAAATTATTGAGCATTTTCTGCAAGGCTACAATGATTGAATTTGGCATGATTATAGCTTTTCGAGACAAACCCACAGGAAAATTGCCAAAAGTGAATATTTTTAATTTTTAGGGGGTCTGAAGAGAGGATGAAGAATTTTCCCATGTTATATAAATGAGACTTTTTCTGGACTTATAATCTCATGTTTAAGGTACTTAGAATTGGAATAAAAACTTCAAATTCGGTATGCTTGTACGTTTTCGTTAGCTTTACCTAAGTGAATCATCAGAAATGAAAATTTCTATACATAAAGTGGATTCATGGGGAACTGAAATATCTTTCCAATGTTATTTATATGGGACGTCTTCTATACCCCAAAATGTTTAGGCACTTCCGGCAAGATTAGAATGATGAAATTTGGCATGATTGTAGCCTTCCAGGACTAACCGACAGAAAAATTGCCAAAAGTAAAAAATTCCAACTTTAGAGTGGTTTTATAGGGAACTGAAAAATATTTCCAATGTTATTTATATGGGACACCTTTAACACCCTCAAATTATTGAGCATTTTCTGCAAGGCTACAATGATTAAATTTAACATGATTATAGCTTTTCTGGACAAACCCACAGGAAAATTGCCAAAAGTGAATATTTTTAATTTTGGGGGGTCTAAAGAGGAGATTAAGGATTTCCCCATGTTATTTAAATGAGACTTTTTCTGGACCTATAATCTCATGTTTTAGGTACTTAGAATTGGAATAAAAACTTCAGATTCGGTATGCTTGTACGTTTTCGTTAGCTTATCCGAAGTAAATTATCAGAAATGAAAATTTTTAAATATAAAGTGGTTTCATGGGGAACTGAAAAATCTTTCCAATGTTATTTATAAGGGACGTCTTCTATACCCCAAAATGTTTAGGAACTTCCGGCAAGATTAGAATGATGAAATTTGGCATGATTGTAGCCTTCCAGGACTAACGGACAGAAAAAAATGCAAAAAGGAAAAAATTCCAACTTTAGAGTGGTTTTATAAGGAACTGAAAAATATTTGCAATGTTATATATATGGGACACCTTTTACACCCTCAAATTATTGAGCACTTCCTGCAGGGCTACAATGATTACATTTAACATGATTATAGCTTTTAGGGACAAGTCCACAAGAAAATTGCCAAATGTGAATATTTTTAATTTTTAGGGAGTCTAAAGAGGGGATGAAGAATTTTCCCATGTTATTTAAATGAGACTTTTTCTTGACATATATTATCATGTTTTAGGTAATTAGAATTGGAATAAAAACTTCAAATTCGGTATGCGTGTACGTTTTCGTTAGCTTTACCTAAGTAAATCATCAGAAATGAAAATTTTTAAACGTAAAGTATTTTCTTTGGGAAATGAAAAATCTTTCCAATGTTATTAATAAGGGCCGTCTTTTATACCCCAAAATGTTTAGGCATCTCCGGCAAGATTAGAATGATGAAATTTGGCATGATACTAGCCTTCCAGGACTAACCGACAGAAAAATTGCCAAAAGTAAAAAATTCCAACTGTAGAGTGGTTTTACAGGGAACTGAAAAATATTTCCAATGTTATTTATATGGGACACCTTTCACACCTTCAAATTATTGAGCACTTCCTGCAGACCTACAATGACTAAATTTGGCATGATTATAGTTTTTCTGGACAAACCCACAGGAAAATTGCCAAAAGTGAATATTTTTAATTTTGGGGGGTCTAAAGAGGGGATTAAGGATTTCCCCATGTTATTTAAATGAGACTTTTTCTGGACCTATAATCTCATGTTTTAGGTACTTAGAATTGGAATAAAAACTTCAGATTCTATATGCTTATACGTTTTCGTTAGCTTTACCTAAGTCAATCATCAGAAATGAAAATTTCTGACCATAAAGTGGTTTCATGGGGAAATGAAAAATCTTTCCAATGTTATTTATATGTGACGTTTTCTATACCCCAAAATGTGTAGGCACTTGCGGAAAGATTAGAATGATGAAATTTGGCATGATTGTAGCCTTCCAGGACTAACCGACAGAAAAATTGCCAAAAGTAAAAAATTCCAACTTTAGAGTGGTTTTATAGGGAACTGAAAAATATTTCCAATGTTATTTATATGGGACACCTTTAACACCCTCAAATTATTGAGCACTTCCTGCAAGGCTACAATGATTAAATTTAACATGATTATAGCTTTTCTGGTCAAACCCACAGGAAAATTGCGAAAAGTCAATATTTTTTTTTGGGGGGGTTCTAAAGAGGGGATTAAGAATTTCCCCATGTTATTTAAAGGGGACTTAATCTGGACCTATCATCTCATGTTTTAGGTACTTAAAATGGGAATAAAACTTCAAATTCGGTATGCTTTTACGTTTTCATTTTCTTATTTGAAGTAAATCATCAGAAATGAAATTTTTTAAATATAAAGTGGTTTCATGGGGAACTGAAAAATCTTTCCAATGTTATTTATATGGGACGTCTTCTATACCCCAAAATGTTTAGGCACTTCCGCCAAGATTAGAATGATGAAATTTGACATGATTGTAGCCTTCCAGGACTAACGGACAGAAAAACTGTCAAAAGTAAAAAATTCCTAATTTAGATTTGTTTTATAGGAAATTGAAAAATATTTCCAATGTTATTTTTATGGAACGCTTTTACACCCTCAAATTATTGAGCACTTCCTACAGGGCTACAATGATTAAATTTTAACATGATTATAGCTTTTCGGGACAAACCCACTGGAAAATTGCCAAAAGTGAATATTTTTAATTTTTAGGGGGTCTAAAGAGGGGATGAAGATTTTTCCCATGTTATTTAAATGAGACTTTTTCTGGACCTATTATCTCATATTTAGGTACTTAGAATTGGAATAAAACTTCAAATTCGGTATGCTTGTACGATTTCGTCAGCTTTACCTAAGTGAATCATCAGAAATGAAAATTTCTAAACGTAAATTGGTGTCATGGGGAAATAAAAAATCTTTCCAATGTTATTTATATGGGACGTCTTCTATACCCCAAAATGCATAGGCACTAACGGCAAGATTAGAATGTTGAAATTTGGCATGATTGTAGCCTTCCAGGACTAAAAGACGGAAAAATTGCCAAAAGTAAAAAAATTTCAAGTTTAGAGTGGTTTTATAGGGAACTGAAAAATATTTCCAATGTTATTTATATGGAACACTTTTACACCCTCAAATAATTGAGCACTTCCTGCAGGGCTACAATGATCAAATTTAACATGATTATAGCTTTTCTGGACAAACCCACAGGAAAATTGCCAAAAGTGAACATTTTTACTTTTTGAGGGGTCTGAAGAGGGGATTAATAATTTCCCCATGTTATTTAAATGAGACTTTTTCTGGACTTATAATCTCATGTTTTAGGTGCTTAGAATTGGAATAAAAGCTTTAAATTCGGTATGCTTGTACGTTTTCATTTGGTTATCCGAAGAAAATCATCAGAAATGAAAATTTTTAAATATAAAGTGGTTTCATGGGGAACTGAAAAATCTTTCCAATGTTATTTATAGGGGACGTCTTCTATACCCCAAAATGTTTAGGAACTTCCGGAAAGATTAGAATGATGAAATTTGCCATGATTGTAGCCTTCCAGGACTAACGGACAGAAAAAAATGCGAAAAGTAAAAAATTCCAACTTTAGAGTGGTTTTATAGGGAACTGAAAAATATTTCCAATGTTATTTATATGGGACACCTTTTACACCCTCAAATTATTGAGCACTTCCTGCAGGGCTACAATGATTAAATTTTAACATGATTATAGCTTTTCTTGACAAACCCACAGGAAAATTGCCAAAAGTGAATATTTTTAATTTTTAGGGGGTCTAAAGAGGGGATGAAGATTTTTCCCATGTTATTTAAATGAGACTTTTTCTGGACCTATTATCTCATATTTAGGTACTTAGAATTGGAATAAAACTTCAAATTCGGTATGCTTGTACGATTTCGTCAGCTTTACCTAAGTGAATCATCAGAAATGAAAATTTCTAAACATAAAGTGGTTTCAGGGGGAACTGAAATATCTTTCCAATGTTATTTATATGGGACGTCTTCAATACCCCAAAATGTTTAGGCACTTCCGGCAAGATTAGAATGATGAAATTTGGCATGATTGTATCCTTCCAGGACTAACCGACAGAAACATTGCCAAAAGTAAAAAATTCCAACTTTAGAGTGGTTTTATAGGGAACTGAAAAATATTTCCAATGTTATTTATATGGGACACCTTTAACACCCTCAAATTATTGAGCATTTTCTGCAAGGCTACAATGATTAAATTTGGCATGATTATAGCTTTTCCGGACAAACCCACAGGAAAATTGCCAAAAGTGAATATTTTTAATTTTTAGGGGGTCTGAAGAGAGGATGAAGAATTTTCCCATGTTATTTAAATGAGACTTTTTTTGGACTTATAATCTCATGTTTAAGGTACTTAGAATTGGAATAAAAACTTCAAATTCGGTATGCTTGTACGTTTTCGTTAGGTTTACCTAAGTGAATCAGAAATGAAAATTTCTAAACGAAAATTGGTGTCATGGGGAAATGAAAAATCTTTCCAATGTTATTTATATGTGACGTCTTCTTTACCCCAAAATGCTTAGGCACTTCCGGCAAGATAAGGATGTTGAAATTTGGCATGATTGTAGCCTTCCAGGACTAACCGACAGAAAAATTGCCAAAAGTAAAAAAATATCAAGTTAAGAGTGGTTTTATAGGAAACTGAAAAATATTTCCAATGTTATTTATATGGAACACCTTTACACCCTCAAATAATTGAGCACCTCCTGCAGGGCTACAATGATTAAATTTAACATGATTATAGCTTTTCTGGACAAACCCACAGGAAAATTGCCAAAAGTGAACATTTTTACTTTTTGGGGGGTCTGAAGAGGGGATTAAGAATTTCCCCATTTTATTTAAATGAGACTTTTTCTGGACTTATAATCTTATGTTTTAGGTACTTAGAATTGGAATAAAAACTTTAAATTCAGTATGCTTTTACGTTTTCATTTGCTTATCCGAAGTAAGTCATCAGAAGTGAAAATTTTTAAATATAAAGTGGTTTCATGGGGAACTGAAAAATCTTTCCAATGTTATTTATATGGGACGTCTTCTATACCCCAAAATTTTTAGGAACTTCCGGCAAGATTATAATGATGAAATTTGGCATGATTGTAGCCTTCCAGGACTAACGGACGGAAAAATTTGCAAAAAGTAAAAAATTCCAACTTTAGAGTGGTTTTATAGGGAACTGAAAAATATTCCAATGTTATTTATATGGGACACCTTTTACACCCTCAAATTATAGAGCACCTTCTGCAGGGCTAAAATGATTAAATTTAACATGATTATAGCTTTTCTGGACAAACCCACAGGAAAATTGCCAAAAGTGAGTATATTTAATTTTGGGGGGTCTAAAGAGGGGATTAAGGATTTCCCCATGTTATTTAAATGAGACTTTTTCTGGACCTATAATCTCATATTTTAGGTACTTAGAATTGGAATAAATACTTCAGATTCGGTATGCTTGTACGTTTTCGTTAGCTTTACCTAAGTAAATCATCAGAAATGAAAATTTCTAACCATAAAGTGGTTTCATGGGGAACTGAAAAATCTTTCCCATGTTATTTATATGTGACGTCTTCTATACCCCAAAATGTTTAGGCACTTCCGCAAAGATTAGAATGATGAAATTTGACATGATTGTAGCCTTCCAGGACTAACGGACAGAAAAACTGTCAAAAGTAAAAAATTCCTAATTTAGATTGGTTTTATAGGGAATTGAAAAATATTTCCAATGTTATTTATATGTAACGCTTTTACACCCTCAAATTATTGAGCACTTCCTACATGGCTACAATGATTAAATTTTAACATGATTATAGCTTTTCGGGACAAACGCACAGGAAAATTGCCAAAAGTGAATATTTTTAATTTTTAGGGGGTCTAAAGAGTGGATGAAGATTTTTCCCATGTTATTTAAATGAGACCTTTTCTGGACCTATTATCTCATATTTAGGTACTTAGAATTGGAATAAAACTTCAAATTCGGTATGCTTGTACGATTTCGTCAGCTTTACCTAAGTGAATCATCAGAAATGAAAATTTCTAAACGTAAATTGGTGTCATGGGGAAGTGAAAAGTCTTTCCAATGTTATTTATATGGGACGTCTTCTATACCCCAAAATGCATACGCACTTCCGGCAAGATTAGAATGTTGAAATTTGGCATGATTGTAGCCTTCCAGGACTAACCGACAGAAAAATTGCCAAAAGTAAAAAAAATTCAAGTTTAGAGTGGTTTTATAGGGAACTGAAAAATATTTCCAATGTTATTTATGTGGAACACTTTTACACCCTCTAATAATTGAGCACTTCCTGCAGGGCTACAATGATTAAATTTAACATGATTATAGCTTTTCTGGACAAACCCACATTAAAATTGCCAAAAGTGAACATTTTTACTTTTTGAGGGGTCTAAAGAGGGGATTAAGAATTTCCCCATGTTATTTAAATGAGACTTTTTCTGGACTTATAATCTCAAGTTTTAGGTACTTAGAATTAAAATAAAAACTTTTAATTCGGTATGCTTTTACGTTTTCATTTGCTTATCCGAAGTAAATCATCAGAAATGAAAATTTTTAAATATAAAGTGGTTTCATGGGGAACTGAAAAATCTTTCCAATGTTATTTATATGGGACGTCTTCTATACCCCAAAATGTTTAGGAACTTCCGGAAAGATTAGAATGATGAAATTTGGCATGATTGTAGCCTTCCAGGACTAACGGACGGAAAAATTTGCAAAAAGTAAAAAATTCCAACTTTAGAGTGGTTTTATAGGGAACTGAAAAATATTCCAATGTTATTTATATGGGACAACTTTTACACCCTCAAATTATTGAGCACTTTCTGCAGGGCTACAATGATTAAATTTAACATGATTATAGCTTTTAGAGACAAGTCCACAGGAAAATTGCCAAATGTGAATATTTTTAATTTTTAGAGGGTCTAAAGAGGGGATGAAAAATTTTCCCATGTTATTTAAATGAGACTTTTTCTTAACCTATAATCTCATGTTTTAGGTAATTAGAATTGGAATAAAAACTTCAAATTCGGTATGCTTGTACGTTTTCGTTAGCTTTACCTAAGTAAATCATCAGAAATGAAAATTTCTAAACGTAAAGTATTTTCTTTGGGAAATGAAAAATCTTTCCAATGTTATTAATAAGGGACGTCTTTTATACCCAAAAATGTTTAGGCACTTCCGGCAAGATTAGAATGATGAAATTTGGCATGATGCTAGCCTTCCAGGACTAACCGACAGAAAAAAAGACAAAAGTAAAAAATTCCAACTTTAGAGTGGTTTTACGGGGAACTGAAAAATATTTCCAATGTTATTTATATGGGACCCATTCTACACTCTCAAATTATTGAGCACTTCCTGCAGAGCTACAATGATTAAATTTAACATGATTATAGCTTTTCAGGACAAACCCACAGGAAATTTGCCAAATGTGAATATTTATAATTTTTGAGGGTTCTAAAGAGGGGATGAAGAATTTCCCCATGTTATTTAAATGAGGCTTTTTCTGGACTTATAATCTCATGTTTTAGGTACTTAGAATTGGAATAAAAGCTTCAAATTCGGTATGCTTGTACGGTTTTGTTGGCTTTACCGAAGTGAATCATCAGAAATGAAAATTTCTAAACGTAAATTGGTGTCATGGGGAAATGAAAAATCTTTCCAATGTTATTTATATGGGACGTCTTCTATACCCCAAATTGTTTAGGAACTTCCGGCAAGATTAGAATGATGAAATTGGCATGATTGTAGCCTTCCAGGACTAACCGACAGAAAAACTGTCAAAAGTAAAAAATTCCAACTTTAGAGTGGTTTTATAGGGAACTGAAAAATATTTCCAGTGTTATTTATATGGAACGCTTTTACACCCTCAAATTATTGAGCACTTCCTACAGGGCTACAATGATTAAATTTAACATGATTATAGCTTTTCTGGACAAACCCACAGGAAAATTGCCAAAAGTGAATATTTTTAATTTTGGGGGGTCTAAAGAGGGGATTAAGTATTTCCCCATGTTATTTAACGGAGACTTTTTCTGGACTTATAATCTCATATTTTAGGTACTTAGAATTGGAATAAAAACTTCAGATTCGGTATGCTTGTACGTTTTCGTTAGGTTTACCTTAGTAATTCATCAGAAATGAAAATTTCTAACCTTAAAGTGGTTTCATGGGGAACTGAAAAATCTTTCCAATGTTATTTATATGTGACGTCTTCTATACCCCAAAATGTTTACGCACTTCCGCCAAGATTAGAATGATGAAATTTGGCATGATTGTAGCCTTCCAGGACTAACGGACAGAAAAACTGTCAAAAGTAAAAAATTCCTAATTTAGATTGGTTTTATAGGGAATTGAAAAATATTTCCAATGTTATTTATATGGAACGCTTTTACACCCTCAAATTATTGAGCACTTCCTACAGGACTACAATGATTAAATTTTAACATGATTATAGCTTTTCCGGACAAACCCACAGGAAAATTGCCAAAAGTGAATATTTTTAATTTTTAGGGAGTCTAAAGAGGGGATGAAGATTTTTCCCATGTTATTTAAATGAGACTTTTTCTGGACCTATTATCTCATATTTAGGTACTTAGAATTGGAATAAAACTTCAAATTCGGTATGCTTGTACGATTTCGTCAGCTTTACCCATGAAGTGGACTTTACACATAAAGTGAATCATCAGAAATGAAAATTTGTAAACATAAAGTGGTTTCATGGGGAACTGAAATATCTTTCCAATGTTATTTATATGGGACGTCTTCTATACCCCAAAATGTTTAGGCACTTCCGGCAAGATTAGAATGATGAAATTTGGCAAGATTGTAGCCTTCCAGGACTAACCGACAGAAAAACTGTCAAGAGTAAAAAAATTCCAACTTTAGAGTGGTTTTATAGGGAACTGAAAAATATTTCCAATGTTATTTATACGGAACGCTTTTACACCCTCAAATTATTGAGCACTTCCTACAGGGCTACAATGATTAAATTTAACATGATTATAGCTTTTCTGGACAAACCCACAGGAAAATTGCCAAAAGTGAATATTTTTAATTTTGGGGGGAGTAAAAGAGGAGATTAAGTATTTCCCCATGTTATTTAAATGAGACTTTTTCTGGACCTATAATCTCATATTTTAGGTACTTAGAATTGGAATAAAAACTTCAGATTCGGTATGCTTGTACGTTTTCGTTAGCTTTACCTAAGTAAATCATCAGAAATGAAAATTTCTAACCATAAAGTTTTTTCATGGGCAACTGAAAAATCTTTCCAATGTTCTTTATATGGGACGTCCTCTATACCCCAAAATGTTTAGGCACTTCCGGGAAGATTAGAATGATGAAATTTGGCATGATTGTATTCTTCAAGACTAGCGCGCAGAAAATTTGCCAAAAGTAAAAAATTCCAACTTTGGAGTTTTGTTATAGGGAACTGAAAAATATTTCCAATGTTTTTTATATGGAACACCTTTTACACCCTCAAATTATTGAGCACTTCCTTCAGGGCTACAATGATTAAATTTAACATGATTATAGCTTTTCGGGACAAACCCACAGGAAAATTGCCAAAAGTGAATATTTTTAATATTGAGGGGTCTAAAGAGGGGAGGAAGAATTTCCCCATGTTATTTAAAAGAGACTTTTTCTGGACTTATAATCTCATGTTTTAGGTACTTAGATTTGGAATAAAAACTTCAAATTTGGTATGCTTGTACGTTTTCGTTTGCTTTATCTAAATGTATCATCAGAAATGAAAATTTCTAAACGTAAAGTGGTTTCAAGGTGAACTGAAAAATCTTTCCAATGTTATTTATATGGGACGTCTTCTTTACCCCAAAATGTTTAGGCACTTCCGGCAAGATTAGAATGATGATATTTGGCATGATTGGAGCCTTCCAGAACTAACCGACAGAAAAAAAGCCAAAAGTAAAAAATTCCAACTTTAGAGTGGTTTTATAGGGAACTGAAAAATATTTCCAATGTTATTTATACGGAACACCTTTTACACCCTCAAATTATTGAGCATTTCCTGCAGGGCTACAATGATTAAATTTAACATGATTATAGCTTTTCGGGACAAACCCACAGGAAAATTGCCAAAAGTGAATATTTTTAATATTGAGGGGGTCTAAAGACGGGAGGAAGAATTTCCCCATGTTATTTAAAAGATACTTTTTCTGGACTTATAATCTCATGTTTTAGGTACTTAGATTTGGAATAAAAACTTCAAATTCGGTATGCTTGTACGTTTTCGTTAGCTTTACCTAAGTAAATCATCAGAAATGAAAAATTCTAAACGTAAAGTATTTTCTTTGGGAAATGAAAAATCTTTCCAATGTTATTAATAACGGACGTCTTTTATACCCAAAAATGTTTAGGCACTTCCGGCAAGATTAGAATGATGAAATTTGGCATGATACTAGCCTTCCAGGACTAACCGACAGAAAAATTGCCAAAAAAAAGTTCCAACTTTAGAGTGGTTTAACGGGGAACTGAAAAATATTTCCAATGTTATTTATAAGGGACACATTCTACACCCTCAAATAATTGAGCACTTCCTGCAGAGCTACAATGATTAAATTTGGCATGATTATAGCTTTACGGGAAAAACCCACAGGACATTTGCCAAATGTGAATATTTATAATTTTTGAGGGTTCTAAAGAGGGGATGAAGATTTTTCCCATGTTATTTAAATGTGACTTTTTCTGGACCTATTATCTCATATTTAGGTACTTAGAATTGGAATAAAACTTCAAATTCGGTATGCTTGTACGATTTCGTCAGCTTTACCTAAGTGAATCATCAGAAATGAAAATTTCTAAACGTAAATTCGTGTCATGGGGAAATAAAAAATCTTTCCAATGTTATTTATATGGGACGTCTTCTATACCCCAAAATGCATAGGCACTTCCGGCAAGATTAGAATGTTGAAATTTCGCATGATTGTAGCCTTCCAGGACTAAAAGACAGAAAAATTGCCAAAAGTAAAAAAATTTCAAGTTTAGAGTGGTTTTATAGGGAACTGAAAAATATTTCCAATGTTATTTATATGGAACACTTTTACACCCTCAAATTATTGAGCACTTCCTACAGGGCTACAATGATTAAATTTAACATGATTATAGCTTTTCTGGACAAACCCACAGGAAAATTGCCAAAAGTGAATATTTTTAATTTTGGGGGGAGTAAAAGAGGGGATTAAGAATTTCCCCATGTTATTTAAATGAGACTTTTTCTTGACATATAATCTCATGTTTTAGGTAATTAGAATTGGAATAAAAACTTCAAATTCGGTATGCTTGTACGTTTTCGTTAGCTTTACCTAAGTAAATCATCAGAAATGAAAAATTCTAAACGTAAAGTATTTTCTTTGGGAAATGAAAAATCTTTCCAATGTTATTAATAAGGGACGTCTTTTATACCCAAAAATGTTTAGGCACTTCCGGCAAGATTAGAATGATGAAATTTGGCATGATACTAGCCTTCCAGGACTAACCGACAGAAAAATTGCCAAAAAAAAAGTTCCAACTTTAGAGTGGTTTTACGGGGAACTGAAAAATATTTCCAATGTTATTTATAAGGGACACATTCTACACCCTCAAATTATTGAGCACTTCCTGTAGAACTACAATGATTAAATTTGGCATGATTATAGATTTTCGGGACAAACCCACAGGAAATTTGCCAAATGTGAATATTTATAATTTTTGAGGGTTCTAAAGAGGGGATGAAAAATTTCCCCATGTTATTTAAATGAGGCTTTTTCTGGACTTATAATCTCATGTTTTAGGTACTTAGAATTGGAATAAAAGCTTCAAATTCGGTATGCTTGTACGGTTTTGTTGGCTTTACCTAAGTGAATCATCAGAAATGAAAATTTCTAAACGTAAATTGGTGTCATTGGGAAATGAAAAATCTTTCCAATGTTATTTATATGGAACGTTTTCTATACCCCAAATTGTTTAGGAACTTCCGGCAAGATTAGAATGATGAAATTTGGCATGATTGTAGCCTTCCAGGACTAACCGACAGAAAAACTGTCAAGAGTAAAAAAATTCCAACTTTAGAGTGGTTTTATAGGGAACTGAAAAATATTTCCAATGTTATTTATATGGAACGCTTTTACACCCTCAAATTATTGAGCACTTCCTACAGGGCTACAATGATTAAATTTAACATGATTATAGCTTTTCTGGACAAACCCACAGGAAAATTGCCAAAAGTGAATATTTTTAATTTTGGGGGGAGTAAAAGAGGGGATTAAGTATTTCCCCATGTTATTTAAATGAGACTTTTTCTGGACCTATAATCTCATATTTTAGGTACTTAGAATTGGAATAAAAACTTCAGATTCGGTATGCTTGTACGTTTTCGTTAGCTTTACCTAAGTAAATCATCAGAAATGAAAATTTCTAACCATAAAGTTTTTTCATGGGGAACTGAAAAATCTTTCCAATGTTATTTATATGGGACGTCTTCTATACCCCAAAATGTTTAGGCACTTCCGGGAAGATTAGAATGATGAAATTTGGCATGATTGTAGCCTTCCAGGACTAACGCGCAGAAAATTTGCCAAAGGTAAAAAATTCCAACTTTGGAGTTTTGTTATAGGGAACTGAAAAATATTTCCAATGTTTTTTATATGGAACACCTTTTACACCCTCAAATTATTGAGCACTTCCTTCAGGGCTACAATGATTAAATTTAACATGATGATAGCTTTTCGGGACAAACCCACAGGAAAATTGCCAAAAGTGAATATTTTTAATATTGAGGGGTCTAAAGAGGGGAGGAAGAATTTCCCCATGTTATTTAAAAGAGACTTTTTCTGGACTTATAATCTCATGTTTTAGGTACTTAGATTTGGAATAAAAACTTCAAATTTGGTATGCTTGTACGTTTTCGTTAGCTTTATTTAAATGTGTCATCAGAAAAGAAAATTTCTAAACGTAAAGTGGTTTCAAAGTGAACTGAAAAATCTTTACAATGTTATTTATATGGGACGTCTTCTTTACCCCAAAATGTTTAGGCACTTCCGGCAAGATTAGAATGATGATATTTGGCATGATTGTAGCCTTCCAGGACTAACGCGCAGAAAATTTGCCAAAAGTAAAAAATTCCAACTTTGGAGTTTTGTTATAGGGAACTGAAAAATATTTCCAATGTTATTTATACGGAACACCTTTTACACCATCAAATTATTGAGCACTTTCTTCAGGGCTACAATGATTAAATTTAACATGATTATAGCTTTTCGGGACAAACCCACAAGAAATTGCCAAAAGTGAATATTTTTAATTTTTGGGGGGTCTAAAGAGGGGAATAAGAATTTCCGCATGTTATTTAAAAGAGACTTTTTCTGGACCTATAATCTCATGTTTTAGGTAATTAGAATTGGAATAAAAACTTCAAATTCGGTATGCTTGTACGTTTTCGTTAGCTTTACCTAAGTAAATCATCAGAAATGAAAATTTCTAAACATAAGGTGGTTTCATGGGGAACTGAAAAATCGTTCCAATATTATTTATATGGGACGTCTTCTATACCCCAAAATGTTTAGGCACTTTTGGCAAGATTGGAATGATGAAATTTGGCATGATTGTAGCCTTCCAGGACTAGCGGACAGAAAAATTGCCAAAAGAAAAAAATTCCAACTTTAGAGTGGTTTTCTAGGGAACTGAAAAATATTTCCAATGTTATTTATATGGAACACCTTTTACACCCTCAAATTATTGAGCACTTCCTTCAGGGCTACAATGATTAAATTTGACATGATTATACCTTTCTGGACAAAGCCACAGGAAAATTGCCAAAAGTGAATATTTTTAATTTTTGGGGGTCTAAAGTGGGGATTAAGAATTTCCCCATGTTATTTAAATGAGACTTTTTCTGGACTTATAATCTCATGTTTTAGGTACTTTGAATTGGAATAAGAACTTCAAATTCTTTATGCTTTTACGGTTTCGTTAGCTTTACCTAAGTGAATCATCAGAAATGAAAATTTCTAAACGTAAGTTGGTTTCATTGTGAACTGAAAAATCTTTCCAATGTTATTTATATGGGACGTCTTCTATACCCCAAAATATTTAGGCACTTCCGGCAAGATTAGAATGATGAAATTTGGCATGATTGTAGCCTTCCAGGACTAACCGACAGAAAAATTGCCAAAAGTAAAAAATTCCAACTTTAGAGTGGTTTTATAGGGAACTGAAAAATATTTCCAATGTTATTTATATGGGACTCCTTTTACACCCTCAAATTATTGAGCACTTCCTGCAAGGCTTCAATGATTAAATTTAACATGATTATAGCTTTCGGGACAAACCCACAGGAAAATTGCCAAAAGTGAATATTTTTAATATTGAGGGGGTCTAAAGAGGGGATGAAGAATTTTCCCATGTTATTTAAATGAGACTTTTTTCTGGACTTATAATCTCATGTTTTAGGTACTTAGAATTGGAATAAAAACTTCAAACTCGTCATGCTTCTACGTTTTCGTTGGCTTTACCTTAGTATACCATCAGAACTGAAAATTTCTAACCGTAAAGTGGTTTCATGGGGAACTGAAAAATCTTTCCAATGTTATTTATACGGGATGTCTTCTATACCCCAAAATGTTTACGCACTTCCGGCAAGATTAGAATAATGAAATTCTTCATGATTGTAGCCTTCCAGGACTAATCGACAGAAAAAAGCCAAAAGAAAAAAATTCCAATTTTAGAGTGGTTTTATAGAAAACTGAAAAATATTTCCAATGTTATTTATACGGGCCACCTTTTACACCCTCAAATTATTGAGCACTTCCTGCAGGGCTACAATGATTAAATTTAATATGATTATATCTTTTCGGTACAAATCTATAGGGAAATTGCCAAAGTGAATATTTTTAATTTTTGGGGGGTCTAAAGAGGGGATGAAGAATTTCCACATGTTTTATAAATGAGATTTTTCTGGAATTATAATCTCATGTTCTAGGTACTTAGAATTGGAATAAAAACTTCAAGTTCAAGATGCTTGTACGTTTTCCTTAGCTTTACCTAAGTAAATCATCAGAAATGAAAACTTCTAACAGAAAAGTGGTTTCATGGGAAACTGAAAAATCTTTCCAATTTTATTTATATGGGACGTCTTCTATACCCCAAAATGTTTAGGCACTTCCGGCAAGATTAGAATGATGAAATTTGGCATGGTTTTAGCCTTCCAGGACTAACCGACAGAAAAATTGCCAAAAGTAAAAAAATCCAACTTAAGAGTGGTTTTATAGGGAACTGAAAAATATTTCGAATGTTATTTATACGGGCCACCTTTTACACCCACAAATTATTGAGCACTTCCTGCAGGGCTACAAAGATTAAATTTAACATGATTATAGCTTTTAGGGACAAACCCACATGAAAATTGCCATAAGTGAATATTTTAAATTTTTAGGGGATCTAAAGAGGGGATGAAGAACTTTCCCATGTTCTTTAAATGAGACTTTTATAAACCTATAATCTCATGTTTTAGGTACTTAGAATTGGAATAAAAGCTTCAAATTCGGTATGCTTGTACGTTTTCGTTAGTTTTACCTAAGTGAATCACCATAAATGGAAAATTCTAATCGTAAAGTGGTTTCATGGAGAACTGAAAAATCTTTCCAAATTTATTTATATGGGACGTCTTCTATACCCCAAAATGTTTAGGCACTTCCGGCAAGATTAGAATGATGAAATTTGGCATGATTGTAGCTTTCCAAGACTAACCGACAGAAAAATTACAAAAGGAAAAAATTCCAACCTTAGAGTGGTTTTATAGGGAACTGAAAAATATTTCCAATGTTATTTATATGGGACACCTTTTACACCCTCAAATTATTGAGCACTTCCTTCAGGGCTACAATGATTAAATTTAACATGATTATAGCTTTTCGGGACAAACCCACAGGAAAATTGCCAAAAGTGAATATTTTTAATTGTGGGGGGGGGGTCTAGAGAGGGGAATAAGAATTTCCCCATGTTATTTAAAAGAGACTTTTTCTGGACCTATAATCTCATGTTTTAGGTAATTAGAATTGAAATAAAAACTTCAAATTCGGTACGATTGTACGGTTTCGTTAGCTTTACCTAAGTGAATCATCAGAAATGAAAATTTCTAACCGTAAAGTGATTTCATGGGGAACTGAAAAATCTTGCCAATGTTATTTATATGGGACGTCTTCTATACCCCAAAATGTTTAGGCACTTCCGGAAAGATTAGAATGATGAAAATTGGCATGATTGTAGCCTTCCAGGACAAACCGACAGAAAGAAAGCCAAAAGTAAAAAATTCCAACTTTAGAGTTTTTTTATAGGGAACTGAAAAATATTTCCAATGTTATTTATATGGACACCTTTTACACCCTCAAATTATTGAGGACTTCCTTCAGGGCTACAATGATTAAATTTGAAATGATTATAGCTTTTCTGGACAAACCCACAGGAAAATTGCCAAAAGTGAATATTTTTAATTTTTGGGGGGGTCTAAAGAGGGGAATAAGAATTTCCGCATTTTATTTAAAAGAGACTTTTTCTGGACCTATAATCTCATGTTTTAGGTACTTTGAATTGGAATAAGAACTTCAAATTCTTTATGCTTGAACGGTTTCGTTAGCTTTACCTTTGTGAATCATCAGAATTGAAAATTTCTAAACATAAGGTGGTTTCATGGGAAACTGAAAAATCGTTCCAATATTATTTATATGGGACGTCTTCTATACCCCAAAATGTTTAGGCACTTTTGGCAAGATTAGAATGATGAAATTTTACCATGATTGTAGCCTTCCAGGACTAACCGACAGAAAAATTACTAAAGTAAAAAATTCCAACTTTAGAGTGGTTTTATAGGGAACTGAAAAATATTTCCAATGTTATTTATATGGAACACCTTTTATACCCTCAAATTATTGAGCACTTCCTGCAGAGCTACAATAATTACATTTAACATGATTATAGCTTTTCGGGTCAAACCAACAGGAAAATTGCCAAAAGTGAATAATTTTAATTTTTGGGGGGTCTAAAGAGGGGATGAGGAATTTCCCAATGTTATTTAATTGAGACCTTTTCTGTTCTTATAATATCATGTTTAAGTACTTAGAATTGGAATAAGAACTTCAAATTCTTTATGCTTGTACGGTTTCGTTAGCTTTACCTAACTGAATTATCAGAAATGAAAATTTCTAAACGTAAAGTGGTTTTATGGGGAACTGAAAAATCTTTCCAATGTTATTTATATGGGACGTCTTCTATACCCCAAAATGTTTAGGCACTTCCGGCAAGATTAGAATGAGGAAATTTGGCATGATTGTAGCCTTCCAGGACTAACCGACAGAAAAATTGCCAAAAGTAAAAAATTCCAACTTTAGAGTGGTTTTATAGGGAACTGAAAAATATTTCCAATGTTATTTATAAGGGACACCTTTAACACCCTCAAATTATTGAGCACTTCCTGCAGGGCTACAATGATTAAATTTAACATGATTATAGTTTTCTGGTCAAATCCACAGGAAAATTGCCAAAAGTGAATATTTTTACTTTTTGGGGGGTCTAAAGAGGGGATTAAGAATTTCCCCATGTTATTTAAATGAGACTTTTTCTGGACCTATAATCTCATGTTTTAGGTACTTAGATTTGGAATAAAAACTTCAAATTCTTTATGATTTTACGGTTTCGTTAGCTTTACTTAAGTGAATCATCAGAAATGAAAATTTCTAAACGTAAGTTGGTTTCATTGTGAACTGAAAAATCTTTCCAATGTTATTTATATGGACGTCTTGTATACCCCAAAATGTTTAGGCACTTCCGGCAAGATTATAATGATGAAATTTGGCATGATTGTAGCCTTCCAGGAATAACCGACAGAAAAAAAGACAAAAGTAAAAAATTCCAACTTTAGAGTGGTTTTATAGGGAACTGAAAAATATTTCCAATGTTATTTATATAAGACACCTTTTACACCCTTAAATTATTGAGCACTTCCTGCAGGGCTACAATGATTAAATTTAACATGATTTTAGCTTTACGGAACAAACCCACAGGAAAATTGCCAAATTTGAATATTTTTAATTTTTCGGGGGTCTAAAGAGGATATTAAGAATTTCCACATGTTATTTAAATGAGACTTTTTCTGGACCTATAATCTCATGTTTAAGTACTTAGAATTGGAATAAGAACTTTAAATTCTTTATGCTTGTACGGTTTCGTTACCTTTACCTAAGTGAATCATCAGAAATGAAAATTTCTAAACATAAGGTGGTTTCATGTTGAACTGAAAAATCCTTCCAATGTTATTTATATGCGCGTCTTCTATACCCCAAAATATTTAGGCATTTCCGGCAATATTAGAATGATGAAATTTGGCATGACTGTAGCCTTCCAGGACTAACGGACAGAAAAATTGCCAAAAGTAAAAAATTCCACCTTTAGAGTGGTTTTATAAGGAACTGAAAAATATTTCCAATGTTATTTATATGGGACACCTTTTACACCCTCAAATTATTGAGCACTTTCTGCAGGGCTACAATGATTAAATTTAACATGATTATAGCTTTTCGGGACAAACCCACAGGAAAATTGCCAAAAGTGAATATATTTAATTTTTGGGGGTCTAAAGAGGGGATTAAGAATTTCCCCATGTTATTTAAATGAGACTTTTTCTGGACTTATAATTTCATGTTTTAGGTACTTTGAGTTGGAATAAGAACTTCAAATTCTTTATGCTTGTACGGTTTCGTTAGCTTTTCCTTAGTGAATCATCAGAAATGAAGATTTCTAAACATAAGGTGGTTTCATGGGGAACTGAAAAATCCTTCCAATGTTATTTATATGGGACGTCTTCTATACCCCAAAATGTTTAGGCAATTTTGGCAAGATTAGAATGATGAAATTTGGCATGATTGTAGCCTTCCAGGACTAGCGGACAGAAAAATTGCCAAAAGAAAAAAATTCCAATTTTAGAGTGGTTTTATAGGGAACTGAAAAATATTTCCAATGTTATTTATATGGGACTCCTTTTACACCCTCAAATTATTGAGCACTTCCTGCAAGGCTACAATGATTAAATTTAACATGATTATAGCTTTCCGGGACAAAACCACAGGAAAATTGCCAAAAGTGAATATTTTTATTATTGAGGGGGTCTAAAGAGGGGATGAAGAATTTTCCCATGTTAATTAAAAGAGACTTTTTCTGGACATATAATCTCATGTTTTAGGTACTTAGATTTGGAATAAAAACTTCAAATTTGGTATGCTTGTGCGTTTTCGTTAGCTTTATCTAAATGTATCATCAGAAATGAAAATTTCTAAACGTAAAGTGCTTTCATGGGGAACTGAAAAATCTTTCCAATTTTATTTATATTTGACGTCTTCTATACCCCAAAACGTTTTGGCACTTCCGGCAAGATTAGAATGACGAAATTTGGCATGATTGTAGCTATCCAGGACTAAACGACAGAAAAAAAGCCAAAAGTAAAAAATTCCAACTTTAGAGTGGTTTTATAGGAAACTGAAAAATATTTCCAATGTTGTTTATAGGGGACACCTTTTACACCCTCAAATTATTGAGCACTTCCTGCAGGGCTACAATGATTAAATTTAACATGATTATAGCTTTTCGGGACAAACCCACAGAAAAATTGCCAAATTTGAATATTTTTCATTTTTAGGGGGTCTAAAGAGGGGATGAGTAATTTTTCCATATTATTTAAACGGGACTTTTTCTGGACTTATAATCTCATGTTTTAGGTACTTAGAATCGGACTAATGAAAACTTCAAATTCTGTATGCTTGTACGTTTTCGTTAGCTTTACGGAAGTGAATCATCAGAAATGAAAATTTCTAACCGTAAAGTGGTTTCATGGGGAACTGAAAAATCTTTCCAATGTTATTTATATGGGACGTCTTCTATACCCCAAAATGTTTAGGCACTTCCGGCAAGATTAGAATGTTGAAATTTGGCAAGATTGTAGCCTTCCAGGACTAACGGGCAGGAAAAAAAAATTAAAAAATTCCAACTTTAGAGTAGTTTTATAGGGAACTGAAATATATTTCCAATGTTTTTTATATGGAACACATTTTACACCCTCAAATTATTGAGCACTTCCTTCAGGGTTACAATGATTAAATTTGACATGATTTTACCTTTTCTGGACAAACCCACATTGAAATTGCCAAAAGTGAATAATTTTAATTTTTCGGGGGTCTAAAAAGGGGATGAAGAAATTCCCCATGTTATTTAAATGAGACTTTTTCTGGACTTATAATCTCATGTTCTTGGTACTTAGAATTGGAATAATAAAAACTTCAAATTCTGTATGCTTGTACGTTTTCGTTAGCTTTACGGAAGTGAATCATCAGAAATGAAAATTTCTAACCGTAAAGTGGTTTCATGGGGAACTGAAAAATCTTTCCAATGTTATTTATATGGGACGTCTTCTATACCCCAAAATGTTTAGGCACTTCCGGCAAGATTAGAATGATGAAGTTTGGCATGATTGTAGCCTTCCAGGAATAACGGGCAGAAAAATTGCCAAAAGTAAAAAATTCCAACTTTAGAGTGGTGTTATAGGAAACTGAAAAATATTTCCAATGTTTTTTATATGGAACACCTTTTACCCCCTCAAATTATTGAGCAATTCCTTCAGGGCTACAATGATTAAATTCGACATGATTATACCTTTTCTGGACAAACCCACAGGAAATTACCAACAGTGAATAATTTTAATTTTTCGGGGGTCTAAAGAGGGGATGAAGAAATTCCCCATGTTATTTAAAAGAGACTTTTTCTGGACTTATAAACTCATGTTCTAGGTACTTAGAATTGGAATAAAAACTTCAAATACCGTATGCTTCTACGTTTTCGTTAGCTTTATCGATGTCAAACATCTGAAATGAAAATTTCTAAACATAGAGTGGTTTCATGGGAAACTGAAAAATATTTCCAATGTTATTTATATGCGACATCATCTATACCACCAAAATGTTTAGGCACCTCCGGCAAGAGCAGAATGATGAAATTCTCCATGATTGTAGCCTTCCACGACTAGCGGACAGAAAAATTGCCAAAAGTAAAAAAATTCCAACTTTAGAGTGGTTTTATAGGGAACTGAAAAATATTTCCAATATTATTTATATGGGACACCTTTTACACCTTCAAGTTATTGAGCACTTCCTGCAGGGCTACAATGATTAAATTTAACATGATAATAGCTTTTCGGGACAAGCCCACAGGAAAGTTGCCAAAAGTGAATATTTTTAATTTTTAGGGTCTAAAGAGGGGATGAAGAATTTCCCCATGTTATTAAAATGAGACTTTTTCTGGACTTATAATCTCATGTTTAGGTACTTAGAATTGGAATAAGAACTTCAAATTCTTTATGCTTGTACGGTTTCGTTAGCTTTACCTAAGTGAATCATCAGAAATGAAAATTTCTAACAGTAAAATGGTTTCATGGGGAACTGAAAAATCTTTCCATTTTATTTATATGGGACGTCTTCTATACCCCAAAATGTTTAGGCACTTCCGGCAAGATTAGAATGATGAAATTTGGCATGATTGTAGCCTTCGAGGACTAACCGAGAGAAAAATTGCCAAAAGTAAAAAAATCCAACTTTAGAGTGGTTTTATAGGGAGCTGAAAAATATTTCCAATGTTATTTATACGGGACACCTTTTACACCCACACATTATTGAGCGCTTCCTGCAGGCCTACAATGATTAAATTTAACATGATTATAGCTTTTCGGGACAAACCCACAAGAAAATAGCCAAAAGTTAATATATTTAATTTTGAGGGGGTCTAAAGAGGGGATGAAGAAATTTCCCATGTTTTTTAAAAGAGACTTTTTCTGGACCTATAATCTCATGTTTTAGGTACTTAGAATTGGAATAAAAACTTCAAACTCGTCATGCTTCTACGTTTTCGCTAGCTTTATCTAAATAAATCATCAGAAATGAAAATTTCTAACCGTAAAGTGGTTTCATGGGGAACTGAAAAATCTTTCCAAAGTTATTTATATGGGACGTCTTCTATACCCCAAAATGTTTAGGCACTTCCGGCAAGATTAGAATGATGAAATTTGGCATGATTGTAGCCTTCCAGGACTAACCGACAGAAAAATTCCTAAAGTAAAAAATTCCAACTTTAGAGTGGTTTTATAGGGAACTGAAAAATATTTCAAATGTTATTTATACCTGACACCTTTTACACCCACACATTAATGAGCACTTCCTGCAGGGCTACAATGAATAAATTTAACATGATTATAGCTTTTCGGGACAAACCTCCAAGAAAGTTGCCAAAAGTGAATATTTTTAATTTTGAGGGGTCTAAAGAGGGGATGAAGAATTTTCCCATGTTATTTAAAAGAGACTTTTTCTGGACCTATAATCTCATGTTTTAGGTACTTAGAATTGGAATAAAAACTTCAAATTTGTTATGCTTGTAAGTTTTCGCTCGCTTTATCTAAATAAATCATCAGAAATGAAAATTTCTAACCGTAAAGTGGTTTCAAGGGGAACTGAAAAATCTTCCCAATGTTATTTATGTAGGACGTCTTCTATACCCCAAAATGCTTAGGCACTTCCGGCAAGATTAGAATGATGAAATTTGGCATGATTGTAGCCTTCCAGGACTACCCGACAGAAACATTCCAAAAGTAAAAAATTCCAACTTTAGAGTGGTTTTATAGGGTAATGAAAAATATTTCCAATGTTATTTATATGGGACACCTTTTACACCCTCAAATTATTGAACACTTCCTGCAGGGCTACAATGATTAAATTTAACATGATTATAGCTTTTCGGGACAAACTTACAGGAAAATTGCCAAAAGTGAATATTTTTAATTTTTGGGGGGTCTAAAGAGGGGATTAAGAATTTCCCCATGTTATTTAAATGAGACTTTTTCTGGACCTATAATCTCATGTTTTAGGTACTTAGAACTGCAATAAGAACTTCAAATTCTTTATGCTTGTAGGGTTTCGTTAGCTTTACCTAATTGAATCATCAGAAATGAAAATTTCTGACAGTAAAATGGTTTCATGGGGAACTGAAAAATCCTTCCAATGTTATTTATATGGGACGTCTTCTATACCCCAAAATGTTTAGGCACTTCCGGCAAGATTAGAATGATGAAATTTGGCATGATTGTAGAATTCCAGGACTAGCGGACAGAAAAATTGCCAAAAGTAAAAAATTCCAAGTTTAGAGTGGTTTTATCGGGAACTGAAAAATGTTTCCAATGTTATTTATATGGGACACCTTTTACACCCTCAAATTATTGAGCACTTCTGCAGGGCTACAATGATTAAATTTAACATGATTATAGCTTTAGGTTACAAACCCACAGGAAAATTGCCAAAAGTGAATATTTTTAATTTTTGGGGGGTCTAAAGAGGGGATGAAGAATTTCCCCATGTTATTTAAATGAGACTTTTTCTGGACCTATAATCTCATGTTTAAGTACTTAGAATTGGAATAACAACTTCAAATTCTTTATGCTTGTACGGTTTCGTTAGCTTTACCTAAGTGAATCATCAGAAATGAAACTTTCTAAACGTAAAGTGGTTTTATGGGGAACTCAAAAATCTTTCCAATGTTATTTATAAGGGACGTCTTCTATACCCCAAAATGTTTAGGCACTTCCGGCAAGATTAGAATGATGAAATTTGGCATGATTGTAGAATTCCAGGACTAGCGGACAGAAAAATTGCCAAAAGTAAAAAATTCCAAGTTTAGAGTGGTTTTATCGGGAACTGAAAAATGTTTCCAATGTTATTTATATGGGACACTTTTACACCCTCAAATTATTGAGCACTTCCTACAGGGCTACAATGATTAAATTTAACATGATTATAGCTTTTCTGGACAAACCCACAGGAAAATTGCCAAAAGTGAATATTTATAATTTTTGAGGGTTCTAAAGAGGGGATGAAGATTTTTCCCATGTTATTTAAATGTGACTTTTTCTGGACCTATTATCTCATATTTAGGTACTTAGAATTGGAATAAAACTTCAAATTCGGTATGCTTGTACGATTTCGTCAGCTTTACCTAAGTGAATCATCAGAAATGAAAATTTCTAAACGTAAATTGGTGTCATGGGGAAATAAAAAATCTTTCCAATGTTATTTATATGGGACGTCTTCTATACCCCAAAATGCATAGGCACTTCCGGCAAGATTAGAATGTTGAAATTTCGCATGATTGTAGCCTTCCAGGACTAAAAGACAGAAAAATTGCCAAAAGTAAAAAAATTTCAAGTTTAGAGTGGTTTTATAGGGAACTGAAAAATATTTCCAATGTTATTTATATGGAACACTTTTACACCCTCAAATTATTGAGCACTTCCTACAGGGCTACAATGATTAAATTTAACATGATTATAGCTTTTCTGGACAAACCCACAGGAAAATTGCCAAAAGTGAATATTTTTAATTTTGGGGGGAGTAAAAGAGGGGATTAAGAATTTCCCCATGTTATTTAAATGAGACTTTTTCTGGACTTTTAATCTCATGTTTTAGGTACTTAGAATTGGAATAAAAACTTTAAATTCGGTATGCTAGTACGTTTTCATTTGCTTATCCGAAGTAAATCATCAGAAATGAAAATTTCTAAACGTAAGTTGGTTTCATTGTGAACTGAAAAATCTTTCCAATGTTATTTATATGGACGTCTTGTATACCCAAAAATGTTTAGGCACTTCCGGCAAGATTAGAATGATGAAATTTGGCATGATACTAGCCTTCCAGGACTAACCGACAGAAAAATTGCCAAAAAAAAAGTTCCAACTTTAGAGTGGTTTTACGGGGAACTGAAAAATGTTTCCAATGTTATTTATATGGGACACTTTTACACCCTCAAATTATTGAGCACTTCCTACAGGGCTACAATGATTAAATTTAACATGATTATAGCTTTTCTGGACAAACCCACAGGAAAATTGCCAAAAGTGAATATTTTTAATTTTGGGGGGAGTAAAAGATGGGGATTAAGTATTTCCCCATGTTATTTAAATGAGACTTTTTCTGGACCTATAATCTCATATTTTAGGTACTTAGAATTGGAATAAAAACTTCAGATTCGGTATGCTTGTACGTTTTCGTTAGCTTTACCTAAGTAAATCATCAGAAATGAAAATTTCTAACCATAAAGTTTTTTCATGGGGAACTGAAAAATCTTTCCAATGTTATTTATATGGGACGTCTTCTATACCCCAAAATGTTTAGGCACTTCCGGGAAGATTAGAATGGTGAAATTTGGCATGATTGTAGCCTTCCAGGACTAACGCGCAGAAAATTTGCCAAAGGTAAAAAATTCCAACTTTGGAGTTTTGTTATAGGGAACTGAAAAATATTTCCAATGTTTTTTATATGGAACACCTTTTACACCCTCAAATTATTGAGCACTTCCTTCAGGGCTACAATGATTAAATTTAACATGATGATAGCTTTTCGGGACAAACCCACAGGAAAATTGCCAAAAGTGAATATTTTTAATATTGAGGGGTCTAAAGAGGGGAGGAAGAATTTCCCCATGTTATTTAAAAGAGACTTTTTCTGGACTTATAATCTCATGTTTTAGGTACTTAGATTTGGAATAAAAACTTCAAATTTGGTATGCTTGTACGTTTTCGTTTGTTTTATCTAAATGTATCATCAGAAATGAAAATTTCTAAACGTAAAGTGGTTTCAAGGTGAACTGAAAAATCTTTCCAATGTTATTTATATGGGACGTCTTCTTTACCCCAAAATGTTTAGGCACTTCCGGCAAGATTAGAATGATGATATTTGGCATGATTGTAGCCTTCCAGGACTAACGCGCAGAAAATTTGCCAAAAGTAAAAAATTCCAACTTTGGAGTTTTGTTATAGGGAACTGAAAAATATTTCCAATGTTATTTATACGGAACACCTTTTACACCATCAAATTATTGAGCACTTTCTTCAGGGCTACAATGATTAAATTTAACATGATTATAGCTTTTCGGGACAAACCCACAAGAAATTGCCAAAAGTGAATATTTTTAATTTTTGGGGGGTCTAAAGAGGGGAATAAGAATTTCCGCATGTTATTTAAAAGAGACTTTTTCTGGACCTATAATCTCATGTTTTAGGTAATTAGAATTGGAATAAAAACTTCAAATTCGGTATGCTTGTACGTTTTCGTTAGCTTTACCTAAGTAAATCATCAGAAATGAAAATTTCTAAACATAAGGTGGTTTCATGGGGAACTGAAAAATCGTTCCAATATTATTTATATGGGACGTCTTCTATACCCCAAAATGTTTAGGCACTTTTGGCAAGATTGGAATGATGAAATTTGGCATGATTGTAGCCTTCCAGGACTAGCGGACAGAAAAATTGCCAAAAGAAAAAAATTCCAACTTTTGAGTGGTTTTCTAGGGAACTGAAAAATATTTCCAATGTTATTTATATGGAACACCTTTTACACCCTCAAATTATTGAGCACTTCCTTCAGGGCTACAATGATTAAATTTGACATGATTATACCTTTCTGGACAAAGCCACAGGAAAATTGCCAAAAGTGAATATTTTTAATTTTTGGGGGTCTAAAGTGGGGATTAAGAATTTCCCCATGTTATTTAAATGAGACTTTTTCTGGACTTATAATCTCATGTTTTAGGTACTTTGAATTGGAATAAGAACTTCAAATTCTTTATGCTTTTACGGTTTCGTTAGCTTTACCTAAGTGAATCATCAGAAATGAAAATTTCTAAACGTAAGTTGGTTTCATTGTGAACTGAAAAATCTTTCCAATGTTATTTATATGGGACGTCTTCTATACCCCAAAATATTTAGGCACTTCCGGCAAGATTAGAATGATGAAATTTGGCATGATTGTAGCCTTCCAGGACTAACCGACAGAAAAATTGCCAAAAGTAAAAAATTCCAACTTTAGAGTGGTTTTATAGGGAACTGAAAAATATTTCCAATGTTATTTATATGGGACTCCTTTTACACCCTCAAATTATTGAGCACTTCCTGCAAGGCTTCAATGATTAAATTTAACATGATTATAGCTTTCGGGACAAACCCACAGGAAAATTGCCAAAAGTGAATATTTTTAATATTGAGGGGGTCTAAAGAGGGGATGAAGAATTTTCCCATGTTATTTAAATGAGACTTTTTTCTGGACTTATAATCTCATGTTTTAGGTACTTAGAATTGGAATAAAAACTTCAAACTCGTCATGCTTCTACGTTTTCGTTGGCTTTACCTTAGTATACCATCAGAAATGAAAATTTCTAACCGTAAAGTGGTTTCATGGGGAACTGAATAATCTTTCCAATGTTATTTATACGGGATGTCTTCTATACCCCAAAATGTTTACGCACTTCCGGCAAGATTAGAATAATGAAATTCTTCATGATTGTAGCCTTCCAGGACTAATCGACAGAAAAAAGCCAAAAGTAAAAAATTCCAATTTTAGAGTGGTTTTATAGAAAACTGAAAAATATTTCCAATGTTATTTATACGGGCCACCTTTTACACCCTCAAATTATTGAGCACTTCCTGCAGGGCTACAATGATTAAATTTAATATGATTATATCTTTTCGGTACAAATCTATAGGGAAATTGCCAAAGTGAATATTTTTAATTTTTGGGGGGTCTAAAGAGGGGATGAAGAATTTCCACATGTTTTATAAATGAGACTTTTTCTGGAATTATAATCTCATGTTCTAGGTACTTAGAATTGGAATAAAAACTTCAAGTTCAAGATGCTTGTACGTTTTCCTTAGCTTTACCTAAGTAAATCATCAGAAATGAAAACTTCTAACAGAAAAGTGGTTTCATGGGAAACTGAAAAATCTTTCCAATTTTATTTATATGGGACGTCTTCTATACCCCAAAATGTTTAGGCACTTCCGGCAAGATTAGAATGATGAAATTTGGCATGGTTTTAGCCTTCCAGGACTAACCGACAGAAAAATTGCCAAAAGTAAAAAAATCCAACTTAAGAGTGGTTTTATAGGGAACTGAAAAATATTTCGAATGTTATTTATACGGGCCACCTTTTACACCCACAAATTATTGAGCACTTCCTGCAGGGCTACAAAGATTAAATTTAACATGATTATAGCTTTTAGGGACAAACCCACATGAAAATTGCCATAAGTGAATATTTTAAATTTTTAGGGGATCTAAAGAGGGGATGAAGAACTTTCCCATGTTCTTTAAATGAGACTTTTATAAACCTATAATCTCATGTTTTAGGTACTTAGAATTGGAATAAAAGCTTCAAATTCGGTATGCTTGTACGTTTTCGTTAGTTTTACCTAAGTGAATCACCATAAATGGAAAATTCTAATCGTAAAGTGGTTTCATGGAGAACTGAAAAATCTTTCCAAATTTATTTATATGGGACGTCTTCTATACCCCAAAATGTTTAGGCACTTCCGGCAAGATTAGAATGATGAAATTTGGCATGATTGTAGCTTTCCAAGACTAACCGACAGAAAAATTACAAAAGGAAAAAATTCCAACCTTAGAGTGGTTTTATAGGGAACTGAAAAATATTTCCAATGTTATTTATATGGGACACCTTTTACACCCTCAAATTATTGAGCACTTCCTTCAGGGCTACAATGATTAAATTTAACATGATTATAGCTTTTCGGGACAAACCCACAGGAAAATTGCCAAAAGTGAATATTTTTAATTGTGGGGGGGGGGTCTAGAGAGGGGAATAAGAATTTCCCCATGTTATTTAAAAGAGACTTTTTCTGGACCTATAATCTCATGTTTTAGGTAATTAGAATTGAAATAAAAACTTCAAATTCGGTATGATTGTACGGTTTCGTTAGCTTTACCTAAGTGAATCATCAGAAATGAAAATTTCTAACCGTAAAGTGATTTCATGGGGAACTGAAAAATCTTGCCAATGTTATTTATATGGGACGTCTTCTATACCCCAAAATGTTTAGGCACTTCCGGAAAGATTAGAATGATGAAAATTGGCATGATTGTAGCCTTCCAGGACAAACCGACAGAAAGAAAGCCAAAAGTAAAAAATTCCAACTTTAGAGTTTTTTTATAGGGAACTGAAAAATATTTCCAATGTTATTTATATGGACACCTTTTACACCCTCAAATTATTGAGGACTTCCTTCAGGGCTACAATGATTAAATTTGAAATGATTATAGCTTTTCTGGACAAACCCACAGGAAAATTGCCAAAAGTGAATATTTTTAATTTTTGGGGGGGTCTAAAGAGGGGAATAAGAATTTCCGCATTTTATTTAAAAGAGACTTTTTCTGGACCTATAATCTCATGTTTTAGGTACTTTGAATTGGAATAAGAACTTCAAATTCTTTATGCTTGAACGGTTTCGTTAGCTTTACCTTTGTGAATCATCAGAATTGAAAATTTCTAAACATAAGGTGGTTTCATGGGAAACTGAAAAATCGTTCCAATATTATTTATATGGGACGTCTTCTATACCCCAAAATGTTTAGGCACTTTTGGCAAGATTAGAATGATGAAATTTTACCATGATTGTAGCCTTCCAGGACTAGCGGACAGAAAAATTGCCAAAAGAAAAAAATTCCAACTTTAGAGTGGTTTTCTAGGGAACTGAAAAATATTTCCAATGTTATTTATATGGAACACATTTTACACCCTCAAATTATTGAGCACTTCCTTCAGGGCTACAATGATTAAATTTGACATGATTATACCTTTCTGGACAAAGCCACAGGAAAATTGCCAAAAGTGAATATTTTTAATTTTTGGGGGTCTAAAGTGGGGATTAAGAATTACCCCATGTTATTTAAATGAGACTTTTTCTGGACTTATAATCTCATGTTTTAGGTACTTTGAATTGGAATATGAACTTCAAATTCTTTATGCTTTTACGGTTTCGTTAGCTTTACCTAAGTGAATCATCAGAAATGAAAATTTCTAAACGTAAGTTGGTTTCATTGTGAACTGAAAAATCTTTCCAATGTTATTTATTTGGGACGTATTCTATACCCCAAAATGTTTAGGCACTTCCGGCAAGATTAAAATGATGAAATTTGGAACGATTGTAGCCTTCCAGGACTAACCGACAGAAAAATTACTAAAGTAAAAAATTCCAACTTTAGAGTGGTTTTATAGGGAACTGAAAAATATTTCCAATGTTATTTATATGGAACACCTTTTATACCCTCAAATTATTGAGCACTTCCTGCAGAGCTACAATAATTACATTTAACATGATTATAGCTTTTCGGGTCAAACCAACAGGAAAATTGCCAAAAGTGAATAATTTTAATTTTTGGGGGGTCTAAAGAGGGGATGAGGAATTTCCCAATGTTATTTAATTGAGACCTTTTCTGGACTTATAATATCATGTTTAAGTACTTAGAATTGGAATAAGAACTTCAAATTCTTTATGCTTGTACGGTTTCGTTAGCTTTACCTAACTGAATTATCAGAAATGAAAATTTCTAAACGTAAAGTGGTTTTATGGGGAACTGAAAAATCTTTCCAATGTTATTTATATGGGACGTCTTCTATACCCCAAAATGTTTAGGCACTTCCGGCAAGATTAGAATGAGGAAATTTGGCATGATTGTAGCCTTCCAGGACTAACCGACAGAAAAATTGCCAAAAGTAAAAAATTCCAACTTTAGAGTGGTTTTATAGGGAACTGAAAAATATTTCCAATGTTATTTATAAGGGACACCTTTTACACCCTCAAATTATTGAGCACTTCCTGCAGGGCTACAATGATTAAATTTAACATAATTATAGCTTTTCGGGACAAACCCACAGGAAAATTGCCAAAAGTGAATATTTTTAATATTGAGGGGGACTAAGGAGGGGATGTAGAATTTTCCCATCTTACTTAAAAGAGACTTTTTCTGGACCTATAATCTCATGTTTTAGGTACTTAGATTTGGAATAAAAACTTCAAATTCTTTATGATTTTACGGTTTCGTTAGCTTTACCTAAGTGAATCATCAGAAATGAAAATTTCTAAACGTAAGTTGGTTTCATTGTGAACTGAAAAATCTTTCCAATGTTATTTATATGGACGTCTTGTATACCCCAAAATGTTTAGGCACTTCCGGCAAGATTATAATGATGAAATTTGGCATGATTGTAGCCTTCCAGGAATAACCGACAGAAAAAAAGACAAAAGTTAAAAATTCCAACTTTAGAGTGGTTTTATAGGGAACTGAAAAATATTTCCAATGTTATTTATATAAGACACCTTTTACACCCTTAAATTATTGAGCACTTCCTGCAGGGCTACAATGATTAAATTTAACATGATTTTAGCTTTACGGAACAAACCCACAGGAAAATTGCCAAATTTGAATATTTTTAATTTTTCGGGGGTCTAAAGAGGATATTAAGAATTTCCACATGTTATTTAAATTAGACTTTTTCTGGACCTATAATCTCATGTTTAAGTACTTAGAATTGGAATAAGAACTTTAAATTCTTTATGCTTGTACGGTTTCGTTACCTTTACCTAAGTGAATCATCAGAAATGAAAATTTCTAAACATAAGGTGGTTTCATGTTGAACTGAAAAATCCTTCCAATGTTATTTATATGCGCGTCTTCTATACCCCAAAATATTTAGGCATTTCCGGCAATATTAGAATGATGAAATTTGGCATGACTGTAGCCTTCCAGGACTAACGGACAGAAAATTGCCAAAAGTAAAAAATTCCACCTTTAGAGTGGTTTTATAAGGAACTGAAAAATATTTCCAATGTTATTTATATGGGACACCTTTTACACCCTCAAATTATTGAGCACTTTCTGCAGGGCTACAATGATTAAATTTAACATGATTATAGCTTTTCGGGACAAACCCACAGGAAAATTGCCAAAAGTGAATATATTTAATTTTTGGGGGTCTAAAGAGGGGATTAAGAATTTCCCCATGTTATTTAAATGAGACTTTTTCTGGACTTATAATTTCATGTTTTAGGTACTTTGAGTTGGAATAAGAACTTCAAATTCTTTATGCTTGTACGGTTTCGTTAGCTTTTCCTTAGTGAATCATCAGAAATGAAGATTTCTAAACATAAGGTGGTTTCATGGGGAACTGAAAAATCCTTCCAATGTTATTTATATGGGACGTCTTCTATACCCCAAAATGTTTAGGCAATTTTGGCAAGATTAGAATGATGAAATTTGGCATGATTGTAGCCTTCCAGGACTAGCGGACAGAAAAATTGCCAAAAGAAAAAAATTCCAATTTTAGAGTGGTTTTATAGGGAACTGAAAAATATTTCCAATGTTATTTATATGGGACTCCTTTTACACCCTCAAATTATTGAGCACTTCCTGCAAGGCTACAATGATTAAATTTAACATGATTATAGCTTTCCGGGACAAAACCACAGGAAAATTGCCAAAAGTGAATATTTTTATTATTGAGGGGGTCTAAAGAGGGGATGAAGAATTTTCCCATGTTAATTAAAAGAGACTTTTTCTGGACATATAATCTCATGTTTTAGGTACTTAGATTTGGAATAAAAACTTCAAATTTGGTATGCTTGTGCGTTTTCGTTAGCTTTATCTAAATGTATCATCAGAAATGAAAATTTCTAAACGTAAAGTGCTTTCATGGGGAACTGAAAAATCTTTCCAATGTTATTTATATTTGACGTCTTCTATACCCCAAAACGTTTTGGCACTTCCGGCAAGATTAGAATGACGAAATTTGGCATGATTGTAGCTATCCAGGACTAAACGACAGAAAAAAAGCCAAAAGTAAAAAATTCCAACTTTAGAGTGGTTTTATAGGAAACTGAAAAATATTTCCAATGTTGTTTATAGGGGACACGTTTTACACCCTCAAATTATTGAGCACTTCCTGCAGGGCTACAATGATTAAATTTAACATGATTATAGCTTTTCGGGACAAACCCACAGAAAAATTGCCAAATTTGAATATTTTTCATTTTTAGGGGGTCTAAAGAGGGGATGAGTAATTTTTCCATATTATTTAAACGGGACTTTTTCTGGACTTATAATCTCATGTTTTAGGTACTTAGAATCGGACTAATGAAAACTTCAAATTCTGTATGCTTGTACGTTTTCGTTAGCTTTACGGAAGTGAATCATCAGAAATGAAAATTTCTAACCGTAAAGTGGTTTCATGGGGAACTGAAAAATCTTTCCAATGTTATTTATATGGGACGTCTTCTATACCCCAAAATGTTTAGGCACTTCCGGCAAGATTAGAATGATGAAATTTGGCAAGATTGTAGCCTTCCAGGACTAACGGGCAGGAAAAAAAAATTAAAAAATTCCAACTTTAGAGTAGTTTTATAGGGAACTGAAATATATTTCCAATGTTTTTTATATGGAACACATTTTACACCCTCAAATTATTGAGCACTTCCTTCAGGGTTACAATGATTAAATTTGACATGATTTTACCTTTTCTGGACAAACCCACATTGAAATTGCCAAAAGTGAATAATTTTAATTTTTCGGGGGTCTAAAAAGGGGATGAAGAAATTCCCCATGTTATTTAAATGAGACTTTTTCTGGACTTATAATCTCATGTTCTTGGTACTTAGAATTGGAATAATGAAAACTTCAAATTCTGTATGCTTGTACGTTTTCGTTAGCTTTACGGAAGTGAATCATCAGAAATGAAAATTTCTAACCGTAAAGTGGTTTCATGGGGAACTGAAAAATCTTTCCAATGTTATTTATATGGGACGTCTTCTATACCCCAAAATGTTTAGGCACTTCCGGCAAGATTAGAATGATGAAGTTTGGCATGATTGTAGCCTTCCAGGAATAACGGGCAGAAAAATTGCCAAAAGTAAAAAATTCCAACTTTAGAGTGGTGTTATAGGAAACTGAAAAATATTTCCAATGTTTTTTATATGGAACACCTTTTACCCCCTCAAATTATTGAGCACTTCCTTCAGGGCTACAATGATTAAATTCGACATGATTATACCTTTTCTGGACAAACCCACAGGAAATTACCAACAGTGAATAATTTTAATTTTTCGGGGGTCTAAAGAGGGGATGAAGAAATTCCCCATGTTGTTTAAAAGAGACTTTTTCTGGACTTATAAACTCATGTTCTAGGTACTTAGAATTGGAATAAAAACTTCAAATACCGTATGCTTCTACGTTTTCGTTAGCTTTATCGATGTCAAACATCTGAAATGAAAATTTCTAAACATAGAGTGGTTTCATGGGAAACTGAAAAATATTTCCAATGTTATTTATATGCGACGTCATCTATACCACCAAAATGTTTAGGCACCTCCGGCAAGAGCAGAATGATGAAATTCTCCATGATTGTAGCCTTCCACGACTAGCGGACAGAAAAATAGCCAAAAGTAAAAAAATTCCAACTTTAGAGTGGTTTTATAGGGAACTGAAAAATATTTCCAATATTATTTATATGGGACACCTTTTACACCTTCAAGTTATTGAGCACTTCCTGCAGGGCTACAATGATTAAATTTAACATGATAATAGCTTTTCGGGACAAGCCCACAGGAAAGTTGCCAAAAGTGAATATTTTTAATTTTTAGGGTCTAAAGAGGGGATGAAGAATTTCCCCATGTTATTAAAATGAGACTTTTTCTGGACTTGTAATCTCATGTTTAGGTACTTAGAATTGGAATAAGAACTTAAAATTCTTTATGCTTGTACGGTTTCGTTAGCTTTACCTAAGTGAATCATCAGAAATGAAAATTTCTAACAGTAAAATGGTTTCATGGGGAACTGAAAAATCTTTCCATTTTATTTATATGGGACGTCTTCTATACCCCTAAATGTTTAGGCACTTCCGGCAAGATTAGAATGATGAAATTTGGCATGATTGTAGCCTTCGAGGACTAACCGACAGAAAAATTGCCAAAAGTAAAAAAATCCAACTTTAGAGTGGTTTTATAGGGAGCTGAAAAATATTTCCAATGTTATTTATACGGGACACCTTTTACACCCACACATTATTGAGCGCTTCCTGCAGGGCTACAATGATTAAATTTAACATGATTATAGCTTTTCGGGACAAACCCACAAGAAAATAGCCAAAAGTTAATATTTTTAATTTTGAGGGGGTCTAAAGAGGGGATGAAGAAATTTCCCATGTTTTTTAAAAGAGACTTTTTCTGGACCTATAATCTCATGTTTTAGGTACTTAGAATTGGAATAAAAACTTCAAATTGGTTATGCTTGTACGTTTTCGCTAGCTTTATCTAAATAAATCATCAGAAATGAAAATTTCTAACCGTAAAGTGGTTTCATGGGGAACTGAAAAATCTTTCCAATGTTATTTATATGGGACGTCTTCTATACCCCAAAATGTTTAGGCACTTCCGGCAAGATTAGAATGATGAAATTTGGCATGATTGTAGCCTTCCAGGACTAACCGACAGAAAAATTCCTAAAGTAAAAAATTCCAACTTTAGAGTGGTTTTATAGGGAACTGAAAAATATTTCAAATGTTATTTATACCTGACACCTTTTACACCCACACATTAATGAGCACTTCCTGCAGGGCTACAATGATTAAATTTAACATGATTATAGCTTTTCGGGACAAACCTCCAAGAAAGTTGCCAAAAGTGAATATTTTTAATTTTGAGGGTTCTAAAGAGGGGATGAAGAATTTTCCCATGTTATTTAAAAGAGACTTTTTCTGGACCTATAATCTCATGTTTTAGGTACTTAGAATTGGAATAAAAACTTCAAATTTGTTATGCTTGTACGTTTTCGCTCGCTTTATCTAAATAAATCATCAGAAATGAAAATTTCTAACCGTAAAGTGGTTTCAAGGGGAACTGAAAAATCTTCCCAATGTTATTTATGTAGGACGTCTTCTATACCCCAAAATGCTTAGGCACTTCCGGCAAGGTTAGAATGATGAAATTTGGCATGATTGTAGCCTTCCAGGACTACCCGACAGAAACATTCCAAAAGTAAAAAATTCCAACTTTAGAGTGGTTTTATAGGGTAATGAAAAATATTTCCAATGTTATTTATATGGGACACCTTTTACACCCTCAAATTATTGAACACTTCTGCAGGGCTACAATGATTAAATTTAACATGATTATAGCTTTAGGTTACAAACCCACAGGAAAATTGCCAAAAGTGAATATTTTTAATTTTTGGGGGGTCTAAAGAGGGGATGAAGAATTTCCCCATGTTATTTAAATGAGACTTTTTCTGGACCTATAATCTCATGTTTTAGGTACTTAGAACTGCAATAAGAACTTCAAATTCTTTATGCTTGTAGGGTTTCGTTAGCTTTACCTAATTGAATCATCAGAAATGAAAATTTCTGACAGTAAAATGGTTTCATGGGGAACTGAAAAATCCTTCCAATGTTATTTATATGGGACGTCTTCTATACCTCAAAATGTTTAGGCACTTCCGGCAAGATTAGAATGATGAAATTTGGCATGATTGTAGAATTCCAGGACTAGCGGACAGAAAAATTGCCAAAAGTAAAAAATTCCAAGTTTAGAGTGGTTTTATCGGGAACTGAAAAATGTTTCCAATGTTATTTATATGGGACACCTTTTACACCCTCAAATTATTGAGCACTTCTGCAGGGCTACAATGATTAAATTTAACATGATTATAGCTTTAGGTTACAAACCCACAGGAAAATTGCCAAAAGTGAATATTTTTAATTTTTGGGGGGTCTAAAGAGGGGATGAAGAATTTCCCCATGTTATTTAAATGAGACTTTTTCTGGACCTATAATCTCATGTTTAAGTACTTAGAATTGGAATAACAACTTCAAATTCTTTATGCTTGTACGGTTTCGTTAGCTTTACCTAAGTGAATCATCAGAAATGAAACTTTCTAAACGTAAAGTGGTTTTATGGGGAACTCAAAAATCTTTCCAATGTTATTTATAAGGGACGTCTTCTATACCCCAAAATGTTTAGGCACTTCCGGCAAGATTAGAATGATGAAATTTGGCATGATTGTAGAATTCCAGGACTAGCGGACAGAAAAATTGCCAAAAGTAAAAAATTCCAAGTTTAGAGTGGTTTTATCGGGAACTGAAAAATGTTTCCAATGTTATTTATATGGGACACCTTTTACACCCTCAAATTATTGAGCACTTCTGCAGGGCTACAATGATTAAATTTAACATGATTATAGCTTTAGGTTACAAACCCACAGGAAGATTGCCGAAAGTGTAGATTTTTAATTTTTAGGAGGTCTAAAGAGGGGATGAAGAATTTTCCCATGTTATTTAAATGAGACTTTTTGGACGTATAATCTCATGTTCTAGGTACTTAGAATTGGAATAAAAACTTGAAATACGATATGCTTGTACGTTTTCGTTAGATTTACCGAAGAGAAACATCAGAAATGAAAATTTCTAAACCTAAGTACTTAGAATTGGAATAAGAACTTCAAATTTGTTATGCTTGTACGTTTTCGCTAGCTTTATCTAAATAAATCATCGGAACTGAAAAATATTTCAAATGTTATTTATACGGGACACCTTTTACACCCACACATTAATGAGCACTTCCTGCAGGGCTACAATGATTAAATTTAACATGATTATTGCTTTTCGGGACAAACCCCCAAGAAAGTTGCCAAAAGTGAATATTTTTAATTTTGAGGGGTCTAAAGAGGGGATGAAGAATTTTCCCATGTTATTTAAAAGAGACTTTTTCTGGACCTATAATCTCATGTTTTAGGTACTTAGAATTGGAATAAAAACTTCAAATTTGTTATGTTTGTACGTTTTCGCTCGCTTTATCTAAACAAATCATCAGAAATGAAAATTTCTAACCGTAAAGTGGTTTCAAGGGGAACTGAAAAATCTTTCCAATGTTATTTATGTAGGACGTCTTCTATACCCCAAAATGCTTAGGCACTTCCGGCAAGATTAGAATGATGAAATTTGGCATGATTGTAGCCTTCCAGGACTACCCGACAGAAACATTCCAAAAGTAAAAAATTCCAACTTTAGAGTGGTTTTATAGGGTAATGAAAAATATTTCCAATGTTATTTATATGGGACACCTTTTACACCCTGAAATTATTGAGCACTTTCTTCAGGGCTACAATGATTAAATTTAACATGATTATAGCTTTTCGGGACAAACCCACAGGAAATTGCCAAAAGTGAATATTTTTAATTTTGAGGGGGTCTAAAGAGGGTATGACGAATTTCCCCATGTTATTTAAAAGAGACTTTTTCTGGACTTATTATCTCATGTTTTAGGTACTTAGAATCGGAATAAAAAACTTCAAATTCGGTATGCTTGTACGGTTTCGTTAGCTTTACCTTAGAGAATCATCAGAAATGAAAATTTCTAAACATAAGGTGGTTTCATGGGGAACTGAAAGATCCTTCCAATGTTATTTATATGGGACGTCTTCTATACCCCAAAATGTTTAGGCACTTCCGGCAAGATTAGAATGATGAAATTTGGCATGATTGTAGAATTCCAGGACTAGCGGACAGAAAAATTGCCAAAAGTAAAAAATTCCAAGTTTAGAGTGGTTTTATCGGGAACTGAAAAATGTTTCCAATGTTATTTATATGGGACACCTTTTACACCCTCAAATTATTGAGCACTTCTGCAGGGCTACAATGATTAAATTTAACATGATTATAGCTTTAGGTTACAAACCCACAGGAAAATTGCCAAAAGTGAATATTTTTAATTTTTGGGGGGTCTAAAGAGGGGATGAAGAATTTCCCCATGTTATTTAAATGAGACTTTTTCTGGACCTATAATCTCATGTTTAAGTACTTAGAATTGGAATAACAACTACAAATTCTTTATGCTTGTACGGTTTCGTTAGCTTTACCTAAGTGAATCATCAGAAATGAAACTTTCTGACAGTAAAATGGTTTCATGGGGAACTGAAAAATCCTTCCAATGTTATTTATAAGGGACGTCTTCTATACCCCAAAATGTTTAGGCACTTCCGGCAAGATTAGAATGATGAAATTTGGCATGATTGTAGAATTCCAGGACTAGCGGACAGAAAAATTGCCAAAATTAAAAAATTCCAAGTTTAGAGTGGTTTTATCGGGAACTGAAAAATGTTTCCAATGTTATTTATATGGGACACCTTTTACACCCTCAAATTATTGAGCACTTCTGCAGGGCTACAATGATTAAATTTAACATGATTATAGCTTTAGGTTACAAACCCACAGGAAAATTGCCAAAAGTGAATATTTTTAATTTTTGGGGGGTCTAAAGAGGGGATGAAGAATTTCCCCATGTTATTTAAATGAGACTTTTTCTGGACCTATAATCTCATGTTTAAGTACTTAGAATTGGAATAACAACTTCAAATTCTTTATGCTTGTACGGTTTCGTTAGCTTTACCTAAGTGAATCATCAGAAATGAAACTTTCTAAACGTAAAGTGGTTTTATGGGGAACTCAAAAATCTTTCCAATGTTATTTATAAGGGACGTCTTCTATACCCCAAAATGTTTAGGCACTTCCGGCAAGATTAGAATGATGAAATTTGGCATGATTGTAGCCTTCCAGGAATAACCGACAGAAAAATTGCCAAAAGTAAAAAATCCCAACTTTAGAGTGGTTTTATAGGTAACTGAAAAATATTTCCAATATTATTTATATGGGACACCTTTTACACCTTCAAGTTATTGAGCACTTCCTGCAGGGCTACAATGATTAAATTTAACATGATAATAGCTTTTCGGGACAAGCCCACAGGAAAGTTGCCAAAAGTGAATATTTTTAATTTTTAGGGTCTAAAGAGGGGATGAAGAATTTCCCCATGTTATTAAAATGTGACTTTTTCTGGACTTATAATCTCATGTTTAAGTACTTACAATTGGAATAAGAACTTCAAATTCTTTATGCTTGTACGGTTTCGTTAGCTTTACCTTAGTAAATCATCAGAAGTGAAAAATTCTAAATAAAAAGTGGTTTCATGTGGAACTCAAAAATTTTTCCAATGTTATTTATATGCGACGTCTTCTATACCCCAAAATGTTTAGGCACTTCCGGCAAGATTAGAATGATGAAATTTGGCATGATTGTAGCCTTCCAGGACTAACCGACAGAAAAATTACAAAAGTAAAAAATTCAAACTTTAGAGTGGTTTTATAGGGAACTGAGAAATATTTCCAATGTTATTTATATGGGACACCTTTTACAGCCTCAAATTATTGAGCACTTCCTGCAGGGCTACAATGATTAAATTTAACATGATTATAGCTTTTCGGGACAAACCCACAGGAAAACTGCCAAAAGTGAATATTTTTAATTTTTGGGGGTCTAAAGAGGGGATTAAGAATTTCCCCATGTTATTTAAATGAGACTTTTTCTGGACCTATAATCTGATGTTTTAGGTACTTTTAATTGGAATAAGAACTTCAAATTCTTTATGCTTGTACGGTTTCGTTAGCTTTACGTTAGTGAATCATCAGAAATGAATATTTCTAAACATAAGGTGGTTTCATGGGGAACTGAAAAATCTTTCCAATGTTATTTATATGGGACGTCTTCTATACCCCAAAATGTTTAGGCACTTTTTGCAAGATTAGAATGATGAAATTTGGCATGATTGTAGCCTTCCAGGACTAACCGACAGAAAAATTGCCAAAAGAAAAAAATTCCAAGTTTAGAGTGGTTTTATAGGGAACTGAAAAATATTTCCAATGTTATTTATATGGAACACCTTTTACACCCTCAAATTATTGAGCACTTCCTTCAGGGCTACAATGATTAAATTTGACATGATTATACCTTTTGTGGACAAACCCACACTGAGATTGCCAAAAGTGAATATTTTTAATTTTTCGGGGGTCTAAAGAGGGGATTAAGAATTTTCCCATGTTATTTAAATGAGACTTTTTTTGGACCTATAATCTCATGTTCAAGTACTTAGAATTGGAATAAGAACTTCAAATTCTTTGTGCTTGTACGGTTTCGTTAGCTTTACCTAAGTGAATCATCAGAAATGAAAATTTCTAAACGTAAAGTGGTTTTATGGGGAACTGAAAAATCGTTCCAATGTTATTTATATGGGACGTCTTCTATACCCCAAATTGTTTAGGCACTTCCGGCAAGATTAGAATGATGAAATTTGGCATGATTGTAGCCTTCCAGGACTAACCGACACAAGAATTGCCAAAAGTAAAAAATTCCAACTTTAGAGTGGTTTTATAGGGAACTGGAAAATGTTTCCAATGTTATTTATACGGGACACCTTTTACAACCTCAAATTATTGAGCACTTCCTGCAGGGCTACAATGATTAAATTTAACATGATTATAGCTTTCCGGGACAAACCCACAGGAAAAATGCCAAAAGTGAATATTTTTAATTTTTTGGGGGTCTAAAGAGGGGATGAAGAATTTCCCCATGTTATTTAAATGAGACTTTTTCTGGACCTATAATCTCATGTTTTAGGTACTTTGAATTGGAATAAGAACTTCAAATTCTTTATGCTTGTACGGTTTCATTAGCTTTACCTAAGTCAATCATCAGAAATGAAAATTTCTAAACATAAGGTGGTTTCATGGGGAACTGAATAATCCTTCCAATGTTATTTATATGGAACGTCTTCTATACCCCAAAATGTTTAGGCACTTCCGGCAATATTAGAATGATGAAATTTGGCATGATTGTAGCCTTCCAGAACTAACCGACAGAAAAAAAGCCAAAAGTAAAAAATTCCAACTTTAGAGTGGTTTTATAGGGAACTGAAAAATATTTCCAATGTCATTTATATGGGACACCTTTTACAACCTCAAATTATTGAGCATTCCTGCAGGGCTACAATGATTAAATTTAACATGATTTTAGCTTTACTGGACAAACCCACAGGAAAATTGCAAAATTAGAATATTTTTAATTTTTAGGGGGTCTAAAGAGGGGATGAAGAATTTTCCATGTTATTTAAATGAGACTTTTCTGGACTTATAATCTCATGTTTTAGGTACTTAGAATTGGAAAAAAAAGTTCAAATTTGCTATTCTTGTACGGTTTCGTTAGCTTTACTATAGAGAATCATCAGAAATGAAAATTTCTAAACATAAGGTGGTTTCATGGGGTACTGAAAGATCCTTCCAATGTTATTTATATGGGACGTCTTCTATACCCCAAAATGTTTAGCCACTTTTGGCAAGATTAGAATGATGAAATTTGGCATGATTGTAGAATTCCAGGACTAGCGGACAGAAAAATTGCCAAAAGTAAAAAATTCCAAATTTAGAGTGGTTTTATAGGGAACTGAAAAATGTTTTCAATGTAATTTATATGGGACACCTTTTACACCCTCAAATTATTGAGCACTTTCTGCAGGGCTACAATGATTAAATTTAACATGATTATAGCTTTCCGGGACAAACCCACAGGAAAATTGCCAAAAATGAATATTTTTAATTTTTTGGGGGTCTAAAGAGGGGATGAAGAATTTCCCCATGTTATTTAAATGAGACTTTTTCTGGACTTATAATCTCATGTTTTAGGTACTTAGAATCGGAATAAAAAACTTCAAATTCGGTATGCTTGTACGTTTTCGTTAGCTTTACCTTAGTAAATCATCAGAAGTGAAAATTTCTAAACATAAGGTGGTTTCATGGGGAACTGAAAAATCCTTCCAATGTTATTTATATGGGACGTCTTCTATACCCCAAATTGTTTAGGCACTTCCGGCAAGATTAGAATAATGAAATTTGGCATGTTACTAGCCTTCCAGGACTAACCGACAGAAAAAAAGCCAAAAGTAAAAAATTCCAACTTTAGAGTGGTTTTATAGGGAACTGAAAAATATTTCCAATGTCATTTATATGGGACACCTTTTACACCCTCAAATTATTGAGCACTTCCTGCAGGGCTACAATGATTAAATTTAACATGATTTTAGCTTTTCGGGAAAAACCCACAGGAAAATTGCCAAATTTGAATATTTTTAATTTTTAGGGGGTCTAAAGAGGGGATGAAGAATTTTCCATTTATTTAAATGAGACTTTTCTGGACTTATAATCTCATGTTTTAGGTACTTAGAATTGGAATAAAAGCTTCAAACTCGGTATGCTTGTACGGTTTCGTTGGCTTTTCCTAAGTGGATCACCAGAAATGAAAATTTCTGACCGCAAAGTGCTTTCATGGGGAACTGAAAAATCTTTCCAATGTTATTTATATGGGACGTCTTCTATACCCCAAAATGTTTAGGCACTTCCGGCAAGATAAGAATGATGAAATTCGGCATGATTGTAGCCTTCCAGGACTAATCGACAGAAAAATTGCCAAAAGTAAAAAATTCCAACTTTAGAGTGGTTTTATAGGGAACTGAAAAATATTTCCAATGTTATTTATACGGGACACCTTTTACAACCTCAAATTATTGAGCACTTCCTGCAGGGCTACAATGATTAAATTTAACATGATTATAGCTTTTCGGGACAAACCCACAGGAAAATTGCCAAAAGTGAATATTTTTAATTTTTTGGGGGTCTAAAGAGGGGATTAAGAATTTCCCCATGTTATTTAAATGAGACTTTTTCTGGACCTATAATCTCATGTTTTATGTACTTAGAACTGCAATAAGAACTTCAAATTCTTTATGCTTGTAGGGTTTCGTTAGCTTTACCTAATTGAATCATCAGAAATGAAAATTTCTAACAGTAAAATGGTTTCATGGGGAACTGAAAAATCCTTCCAATGTTATTTATATGGGACGTCTTCTATACCCCAAAATGTTTAGGCACTTCCGGCAAGATAAGAATGATGAAATTCGGCATGATTGTAGCCTTCCAGGACTAATCGACAGAAAAATTGCCAAAAGTAAAAAATTCCAACTTTAGAGTGGTTTTATAGGGAACTGAAAAATATTTCCAATGTTATTTATATGGAACACCTTTTACACCCTCTAATTATTGAGCACTTTCTTCAGGGCTACAATGATTAAATTTAACATGATTATAGCTTTTCGGGACAAACCCACAGGAAATTGCCAAAAGTGAATATTTTTAATTTTGAGGGGGTCTAAAGAGGGTATGACGAATTTCCCCATGTTATTTAAAAGAGACTTTTTCTGGACTTATTATCTCATGTTTTAGGTACTTAGAATCGGAATAAAAAACTTCAAATTCGGTATGCTTGTACGGTTTCGTTAGCTTTACCTTAGAGAATCATCAGAAATGAAAATTTCTAAACATAAGGTGGTTTCATGGAGAACTGAAAGATCCTTCCAATGTTATTTATATGGGACGTCTTCTATACCCCAAAATGTTTAGGCACTTTCGGCAAGATTAGAATGATGAAATTTGGCATGATTGTAGAATTCCAGGACTAGCGGACAGAAAAATTGCCAAAAGTAAAAAATCCCAACTTTAGAGTGGTTTTATAGGTAACTGAAAAATATTTCCAATATTATTTATATGGGACACCTTTTACACCTTCAAGTTATTGAGCACTTCCTGCAGGGCTACAATGATTAAATTTAACATGATAATAGCTTTTCGGGACAAGCCCACAGGAAAGTTGCCAAAAGTGAATATTTTTAATTCTTAGGGGTCTAAAGAGGGGATGAAGAATTTCCCCATGTTATTAAAATGAGACTTTTTCTGGACTTATAATCTCATGTTTAAGTACTTAGAATTGGAATAAGAACTTCAAATTCTTTATGCTTGTACGGTTTCGTTAGCTTTACCTAAGTGAATCATCAGAAATGAAAATTTCTAAACCTAAATTGGTTTCATGGGGAACTGAAAAATCTTTCCAATGTTATTTATATGGGACGTCTTCTATACCCCAAAATGTTTAGGCACTTCCGGCAATATTAGAATGATGAAATTTGGCATGATTGTAGCCTTCCAGGACTAACCGACAGAAAAATTACCAAAAGTAAAAAAATCCAACTTTAGAGTGGTTTTATAGGGAACTGAAAAATATTTCCAATGTTATTTATACGGGACACCTTTTACACCCACACATTATTGAGCACTTCCTGCAGGGCTACAATGATTAAATTTAACATGATTATAGCTTTTCGGGACAAACCCACAGGAAAATTGCCAAAAGTGAATATTTTTAATTTTTTGGGGGTCTAAAGAGGGGATGAAGAATTTCCCCATGTTATTTAAATGAGACTTTTTCTGGACTTATAATCTCATGTTTTAGGTACTTAGAATCGGAATAAAAAACTTCAAATTCGGTATGCTTGTACGTTTTCGTTAGCTTTACCTTAGTAAATCATCAGAAGTGAAAATTTCTAAATATAAAGTGGTTTCATGTGGAACTGAAAAATTTTTCCAATGTTTTTCATATGCGACGTCTTCTATACCCCAAAATGTTTAGGCACTTCCGGCAAGATTAGAATGATGAAATTTGGCATGATTGTACCCTTCCAGGACTAACCGACAGAAAAATTACAAAAGTAAAAAATTCAAACTTTAAAGTGGTTTTATAGGGAACTGAGAAATATTTCCAATGTTATTTATATTGTTACACCTTTTACACCCTCAAATTATTGAGCACTTCCTGCAGGGCTACAATGATTAAATTTAATATGATTATAGCTTTTCGGGACAAACCCACAAGAAAACTGCCGAAAGTGAATATTTTTAATTTTTGGGGGTCTAAAGAGGGGATTAAGAATTTCCCCATGTTATTTAAATGAGACTTTTTCTGGACCAATAATCTGATGTTTTTGGTACTTTTAATTGGAATAAGAACTTCAAATTCTTTATGCTTATACGGTTTCGTTAGCTTTACCTTAGTGAATCATCAGAAATGAATATTTCTAAACATAAGGTGGTTTCATGGGGAACTGAAAAATCCTTCCAATGTTATTTATATGGGACGTCTTCTATACCCCAAATTGTTTAGGCACTTCCGGCAAGATTAGAATAATGAAATTTGGCATGTTACTAGCCTTCCAGGACTAACCGACAGAAAAAAAGCCAAAAGTAAAAAATTCCAACTTTAGAGTGGTTTTATAGGGAACTGAAAAATATTTCCAATGTCATTTATATGGGACACCTTTTACACCCTCAAATTATTGAGAACTTCCTGCAGGGCTACAATGATTAAATTTAACATGATTTTAGCTTTTCGGGAAAAACCCACAGGAAAATTGCCAAATTTGAATATTTTTAATTTTTAGGGGGTCTAAAGAGGGGATGAAGAATTTTCCATGTTATTTAAATGAGACTTTTCTGGACTTATAATCTCATGTTTTAGGTACTTACAATTGGAATAAAAACTTCAAATTCGGTATGCTTGTACTTTTTCGTTGGCTTTACTTTAGTATATCATCAGAAATGAAAATTTCTAACCGTAAAGTGGTTTCATGGGGAACTGAAAAATCTTTCCAATGTTATTTATATGGGACGTCTTCTATACCCCAAAATGTTTAGGCATTTCCGGCAATATTAGAATGATGAAATTTGGCATGATTTTAGCCTTCCAGGACTAACGGACAGAAAAATTGCCAAAAGTGAAAAAAATACAACTTTAGAGTGCTTTTATAGGGTAATGAAAAATATTTCCAATGTTATTTATATGGGACACCTTTTACACCCTCAAATTATTGAGCACTTCCTGCAGGGCTACAATGATTAAATTTAACATGATTATAGCTTTTCGGGACAAACCCACAGGAAAATTGCCAAAAGTGAATATTTTTAATTTTTGGGGGGTCTAAAGAGGGGATTAAGAATTTCCCCATGTTATTTAAATGAGACTTTTTCTGGACCTATAATCTCATGTTTTAGGTACTTAGAACTGCAATAAGAACTTCAAATTCTTTATGCTTGTAGGGTTTCGTTAGCTTTACCTAATTGAATCATCAGAAATGAAAATTTCTAACAGTAAAATGGTTTCATGGGGAACTGAAAAATCCTTCCAATGTTATTTATATGGGACGTCTTCTATACCCCAAAATGTTTAGGCACTTCCGGCAAGATAAGAATGATGAAATTCGGCATGATTGTAGCCTTCCAGGACTAATCGACAGAAAAATTGCCAAAAGTAAAAAATTCCAACTTTAGAGTGGTTTTATAGGGAACTGAAAAATATTTCCAATGTTATTTATATGGAACACCTTTTACACCCTCTAATTATTGAGCACTTTCTTCAGGGCTACAATGATTAAATTTAACATGATTATAGCTTTTCGGGACAAACCCACAGGAAATTGCCAAAAGTGAATATTTTTAATTTTGAGGGGGTCTAAAGAGGGTATGACGAATTTCCCCATGTTATTTAAAAGAGACTTTTTCTGGACTTATTATCTCATGTTTTAGGTACTTAGAATCGGAATAAAAAACTTCAAATTCGGTATGCTTGTACGGTTTCGTTAGCTTTACCTTAGAGAATCATCAGAAATGAAAATTTCTAAACATAAGGTGGTTTCATGGAGAACTGAAAGATCCTTCCAATGTTATTTATATGGGACGTCTTCTATACCCCAAAATGTTTAGGCACTTTCGGCAAGATTAGAATGATGAAATTTGGCATGATTGTAGAATTCCAGGACTAGCGGACAGAAAAATTGCCAAAAGTAAAAAATCCCAACTTTAGAGTGGTTTTATAGGTAACTGAAAAATATTTCCAATATTATTTATATGGGACACCTTTTACACCTTCAAGTTATTGAGCACTTCCTGCAGGGCTACAATGATTAAATTTAACATGATAATAGCTTTTCGGGACAAGCCCACAGGAAAGTTGCCAAAAGTGAATATTTTTAATTCTTAGGGGTCTAAAGAGGGGATGAAGAATTTCCCCATGTTATTAAAATGAGACTTTTTCTGGACTTATAATCTCATGTTTAAGTACTTAGAATTGGAATAAGAACTTCAAATTCTTTATGCTTGTACGGTTTCGTTAGCTTTACCTAAGTGAATCATCAGAAATGAAAATTTCTAAACCTAAATTGGTTTCATGGGGAACTGAAAAATCTTTCCAATGTTATTTATATGGGACGTCTTCTATACCCCAAAATGTTTAGGCACTTCCGGCAATATTAGAATGATGAAATTTGGCATGATTGTAGCCTTCCAGGACTAACCGACAGAAAAATTACCAAAAGTAAAAAAATCCAACTTTAGAGTGGTTTTATAGGGAACTGAAAAATATTTCCAATGTTATTTATACGGGACACCTTTTACACCCACACATTATTGAGCACTTCCTGCAGGGCTACAATGATTAAATTTAACATGATTATAGCTTTTCGGGACAAACCCACACGAAAATTGCCAAAAGTGAATATTTTTAATTTTGAGGGGGTCTAAAAAGGGGATTAAGAATTTCCCCATGCTATTTAAAAGAGACTTTTTCTGGACCTATAATCTCATGTTTTAGGTACTTAGAATTGCAATAAGAACTTCAAATTCTTTATGCTTGTAGGGTTTCGTTAGCTTTACCTAAGTGAATCATCAGAAATGAAAATTTCTAACAGTAAAATGGTTTCATGGGGAACTGAAAAATCCTTTCAATGTTATTTATATGTGACGTCTTCTATACCCCAAAATGTTTAGGCACTTCCGGCAATATTAGAATGATGAAATTTGGCATGATTGTAGCCTTCCAGGACTAACCGACAGAAAAATTGCCAAAAGTAAAAAATTCCAACTTTAGAGTGGTTTTATAGGGAACTGAAAAATATTTCCAATGTTATTTATACGGGACACCTTTTACACCCACACATTATTGAGCACTTCCTGCAGGGCTACAATGATTAAATTTAATATGATTATAGCTTTTCGGGACAAACCCACACGAAAATTGCCAAAAGTGAATATTTTTAATTTTGAGGGGGTCTAAAAAGGGGATGAAGAATATTCCCATGTTATTTAAAAGAGAATTTTTCTGGACCTATAATCTCATGTTTTAAGTATTTAGAATTGGAATAAAAACTTCAAGTTTGTTATGCTTGTACGTTTTCGCTAGCTTTATCTAAATAAATCATCAGAAATGAAAATTTCTAACCGCAAAGTGGTTTCATGGGGAACTGAAAAATCTTTCCAATGTTATTTATATCGGACGTCTTCTATACCCCAAAATGTTTAGGCACTTCCGGCAAGATTAGAAAGATGAAATTTGGCATGATTGTAGCCTTCCAGGACTAACCGACAGAAAAATTCCAAAAGTAAAAAATTCCAACTTTAGAGTGGTTTTATAGGGAACTGAAAAATATTTCCAATGTTATTTATACGGTACACCTTTTACACCCACACATTATTGAGCACTTCCTGCAGGGCTACAATGATTAAATTTAACATTATTATAGCTTTCCGGGACAAACCCACAGGAAAATTGCCAAAAGTGAATATTTTTAATTTTTTGGGGGTCTAAAGAGGGGATGAAGAATTTCCCCATGTTATTTAAATGAGACTTTTTCTGGACTTATAATCTCATGTTTTAGGTACTTAGAATCGGAATAAAAAACTTCAAATTCGGTATGCTTGTACGTTTTCGTTAGCTTTACCTTAGTAAATCATCAGAAGTGAAAATTTCTAAATATAAAGTGGTTTCATGTGGAACTGAAAAATTTTTCCAATGTTATTTATATGCGACGTCTTCTATACCCCAAAATGTTTAGGCACTTCCGGCAAGATTAGAATGATGAAATTTGGCATGATTGTACCCTTCCAGGACTAACCGACAGAAAAATTACAAAAGTAAAAAATTCAAACTTTAAAGTGGTTTTATAGGGAACTGAGAAATATTTCCAATGTTATTTATATGGGACACCTTTTACACCCTCAAATTATTGAGCACTTCCTGCAGGGCTACAATGATTAAATTTAATATGATTATAGCTTTTCGGGACAAACCCACAAGAAAACGGCCGAAAGTGAATATTTTTAATTTTTGGGGGTCTAAAGAGGGGATTAAGAATTTCCCCATGTTATTTAAATGAGACTTTTTCTGGACCAATAATCTGATGTTTTTGGTACTTTTAATTGGAATAAGAACTTCAAATTCTTTATGCTTATACGGTTTCGTTAGCTTTACCTTAGTGAATCATCAGAAATGAATATTTCTAAACATAAGGTGGTTTCATGGGGAACTGAAAAATCCTTCCAATGTTTTTTATATGGGACGTCTTCTATACCCCAAATTGTTTAGGCACTTCCGGCAAGATTAGAATAATGAAATTTGGCATGTTACTAGCCTTCCAGGACTAACCGACAGAAAAAAAGCCAAAAGTAAAAAATTCCAACTTTAGAGTGGTTTTATAGGGAACTGAAAAATATTTCCAATGTCATTTATATGGGACACCTTTTACACCCTCAAATTATTGAGAACTTCCTGCAGGGCTACAATGATTAAATTTAACATGATTTTAGCTTTTCGGGAAAAACCCACAGGAAAATTGCCAAATTTGAATATTTTTAATTTTTAAGGGGTCTAAAGAGGGGATGAAGAATTTTCCATGTTATTTAAATGAGACTTTTCTGGACTTATAATCTCATGTTTTAGGTACTTACAATTGGAATAAAAACTTCAAATTCGGTATGCTTGTACTTTTTCGTTGGCTTTACTTTAGTATATCATCAGAAATGAAAATTTCTAACCGTAAAGTGGTTTCATGGGGAACTGAAAAATCTTTCCAATGTTATTTATATGGGACGTCTTCTATACCCCAAAATGTTTAGGCATTTCCGGCAATATTAGAATGATGAAATTTGGCATGATTTTAGCCTTCCAGGACTAACGGACAGAAAAATTGCCAAAAGTGAAAAAAATACAACTTTAGAGTGCTTTTATAGGGTAATGAAAAATATTTCCAATGTTATTTATATGGGACACCTTTTACACCCTCAAATTATTGAGCACTTCCTGCAGGGCTACAATGATTAAATTTAACATGATTATAGCTTTTCGGGACAAACCCACAGGAAAATTGCCAAAAGTGAATATTTTTAATTTTGAGGGGGTCTAAAGAGGGGATTAAGAATTTCCCCATGTTATTTAAATGAGACTTTTTCTGGACCTATAATCTCATGTTTTAGGTACTTAGAACTGCAATAAGAACTTCAAATTCTTTATGCTTGTAGGGTTTCGTTAGCTTTACCTAATTGAATCATCAGAAATGAAAATTTCTAACAGTAAAATGGTTTCATGGGGAACTGAAAAATCCTTCCAATGTTATTTATATGGGACGTCTTCTATACCCCAAAATGTTTAGGCACTTCCGGCAAGATAAGAATGATGAAATTCGGCATGATTGTAGCCTTCCAGGACTAATCGACAGAAAAATTGCCAAAAGTAAAAAATTCCAACTTTAGAGTGGTTTTATAGGGAACTGAAAAATATTTCCAATGTTATTTATATGGAACACCTTTTACACCCTCTAATTATTGAGCACTTTCTTCAGGGCTACAATGATTAAATTTAACATGATTATAGCTTTTCGGGACAAACCCACAGGAAATTGCCAAAAGTGAATATTTTTAATTTTGAGGGGGTCTAAAGAGGGTATGACGAATTTCCCCATGTTATTTAAAAGAGACTTTTTCTGGACTTATTATCTCATGTTTTAGGTACTTAGAATCGGAATAAAAAACTTCAAATTCGGTATGCTTGTACGGTTTCGTTAGCTTTACCTTAGAGAATCATCAGAAATGAAAATTTCTAAACATAAGGTGGTTTCATGGGGAACTGAAAGATCCTTCCAATGTTATTTATATGGGACGTCTTCTATACCCCAAAATGTTTAGGCACTTTCGGCAAGATTAGAATGATGAAATTTGGCATGATTGTAGAATTCCAGGACTAGCGGACAGAAAAATTGCCAAAAGTAAAAAATCCCAACTTTAGAGTGGTTTTATAGGTAACTGAAAAATATTTCCAATATTATTTATATGGGACACCTTTTACACCTTCAAGTTATTGAGCACTTCCTGCAGGGCTACAATGATTAAATTTAACATGATAATAGCTTTTCGGGACAAGCCCACAGGAAAGTTGCCAAAAGTGAATATTTTTAATTCTTAGGGGTCTAAAGAGGGGATGAAGAATTTCCCCATGTTATTAAAATGAGACTTTTTCTGGACTTATAATCTCATGTTTAAGTACTTAGAATTGGAATAAGAACTTCAAATTCTTTATGCTTGTACGGTTTCGTTAGCTTTACCTAAGTGAATCATCAGAAATGAAAATTTCTAAACCTAAATTGGTTTCATGGGGAACTGAAAAATCTTTCCAATGTTATTTATATGGGACGTCTTCTATACCCCAAAATGTTTAGGCACTTCCGGCAATATTAGAATGATGAAATTTGGCATGATTGTAGCCTTCCAGGACTAACCGACAGAAAAATTACCAAAAGTAAAAAAATCCAACTTTAGAGTGGTTTTATAGGGAACTGAAAAATATTTCCAATGTTATTTATACGGGACACCTTTTACACCCACACATTATTGAGCACTTCCTGCAGGGCTACAATGATTAAATTTAACATGATTATAGCTTTTCGGGACAAACCCACACGAAAATTGCCAAAAGTGAATATTTTTAATTTTGAGGGGGTCTAAAAAGGGGATTAAGAATTTCCCCATGCTATTTAAAAGAGACTTTTTCTGGACCTATAATCTCATGTTTTAGGTACTTAGAATTGCAATAAGAACTTCAAATTCTTTATGCTTGTAGGGTTTCGTTAGCTTTACCTAAGTGAATCATCAGAAATGAAAATTTCTAACAGTAAAATGGTTTCATGGGGAACTGAAAAATCCTTCCAATGTTATTTATATGTGACGTCTTCTATACCCCAAAATGTTTAGGCACTTCCGGCAATATTAGAATGATGAAATTTGGCATGATTGTAGCCTTCCAGGACTAACCGACAGAAAAATTGCCAAAAGTAAAAAATTCCAACTTTAGAGTGGTTTTATAGGGAACTGAAAAATATTTCCAATGTTATTTATACGGGACACCTTTTACACCCACACATTATTGAGCACTTCCTGCAGGGCTACAATGATTAAATTTAATATGATTATAGCTTTTCGGGACAAACCCACACGAAAATTGCCAAAAGTGAATATTTTTAATTTTGAGGGGGTCTAAAAAGGGGATGAAGAATATTCCCATGTTATTTAAAAGAGAATTTTTCTGGACCTATAATCTCATGTTTTAAGTATTTAGAATTGGAATAAAAACTTCAAGTTTGTTATGCTTGTACGTTTTCGCTAGCTTTATCTAAATAAATCATCAGAAATGAAAATTTCTAACCGCAAAGTGGTTTCATGGGGAACTGAAAAATCTTTCCAATGTTATTTATATCGGACGTCTTCTATACCCCAAAATGTTTAGGCACTTCCGGCAAGATTAGAAAGATGAAATTTGGCATGATTGTAGCCTTCCAGGACTAACCGACAGAAAAATTCCAAAAGTAAAAAATTCCAACTTTAGAGTGGTTTTATAGGGAACTGAAAAATATTTCCAATGTTATTTATACGGTACACCTTTTACACCCACACATTATTGAGCACTTCCTGCAGGGCTACAATGATTAAATTTAACATTATTATAGCTTTTCGGGACAAACCCACAAAAAATTGCCAAAAGTGAATATTTTTAATTTTAAGGGGGTCTAAAGAGGGTATGACGAATTTTCCCATGTTATTTAAAAGAGACTTTTTCTGGACCTATAATCTCATGTTTTAGGTACTTAGAATTGGAATAAAAACTTCAAATTTGTTATGCTTGTACGTTTTTGCTAGCTTTATCTAAATAAATCACCAGAAATGAAAATTTCTAACCGTAAAATGGTTTCATGGGGAACTGAAAAATCTTTCCAATGTTATTTATATTTGACGTCTTCTATACCCCAAAATGTTTAGGCACTTCCGGCAAGATTAGAAATGAAATTTGGCATGATTGTAGCCTTCCAGGACTAACCGACAGAAAAATTCCAAACGTAAAAAATTCCAACTTTAGAGTGGTTTAATAGGGAACTGAAAAATATTTCCAACATTATTTAATGGGACACCTTTTACACCCACAAATTATTGAGCACTTCCTTCAGGGCTACAATTATTAAATTTAACTTGATTATAGCATTTCGGAACAAACCCACAGGAAAATTGCCAAAAGTGAATATTTTTAATTTTGAGAGGGTCTAAAGAGGGGATGAAGAATTTCCCCACGTTATTTAAATGAGACTTTTTCTGGACATATAATCTCATGTTTTAGGTACTTAGAATTGGAATAAAAGCTTCAAGCCCGGTATGCTTGTACGGTTTCGTTGGCTTTTCCTAAGTGGATCACCAGAAATGAAAATTTCTAACCGTAAAGTGGTTTCATGGAAAACTGAAAATTCTTTCCAATGTTATTTATAAGGGACGTCTTCTATACCCCAAAATCTTTAGGCACTTCCGGCAAGATTAGAATGATGAAATTTCGCATGATTTTAGCCTTCCAGGACTAACCGACAGAAAAACTGCCAAAAGTAAATAATTCCAACTTTAGAGTGGTTTTATAGGGAACTGAAAAATATTTCCAATATTATTTAATGGGACACCTTTTAGACCCACAAATTATTGAGCACTTCCTTCAGGGCTACAATGATTAAATTTGGCATGATTATAGCTTTTCGGGACAAACCCACAGGAAGATTGCCGAAAGTGAAAATTTTTAATTTTTAGGAGGTCTAAAGAAGGGATGAAGAATTTTCCCATGTTATTTAAATGAGACTTTTTGGACCTATAATCTCATCTTCTAGGTACTTAGAATTGGAATAAAAACTTGATATACGGTAGGCTTGTACGTTTTCGTTAGATTTACCGAAGAGAAACATCAGAAATGAAAATTTCTAAACGTAAATTGGTTTCATGAGGAACTGAAAAATCTTTCCAATGTTATTTATATGGGACGTCTTCTATACCCCAAAATGTTTAGGCATTTCCGGCAATATTAGAATGATGAAATTTGGCATGATTTTAGCCTTCCAGAACTAACGGACAGAAAAATTGCCAAAAGTGAAAAAAATCCAACTTTAGAGTGGTTTTATAGGGTAATGAAAAATATTTCCAATGTTATTTATATAGGACACCTTTTACACCCTCAAATTATTGAGCACTTCATGCAGGGCTACAATGATTAAATTTAACATGATTATAGCTTTTCGGGACAAACCCACAGGAAAATTGCCAAAAGTGAATATTTTTAATTTTTGGGGGGTCTAAAGAGGGGATGAAAAATTTCCCCATGTTATTAAAATGAGACTTTTTCTGGACTTATAATCTCATGTTTAAGTACTTAGAATTGGAATAAGAACTTCAAATTGTTTATGCTTGTACGGTTTCGTTAGCTTTACCTAAGTGAATCATCAGAAATGAAAATTTCTAACCGTAAATTGGTTTCATGGGGAACTGAAAAAGCTTTCCAATGTTATTTATAAGGGCCGTCTTCTATACCCCAAAATGTTTAGGCATTTCCGGCAATATTAGAATGATGAAATTTGGCATGATTTTAGCCTTCCAGGACTAACGGACAGAAAAATTGCCAAAAGTGAAAAAAATCCAACTTTAGAGTGGTTTTATAGGGTAATGAAAAATATTTCCAATGTTATTTATATGGGACACCTTTTACACCCTCAAATTATTGAGCACTTCCTGCAGGGCTACAATGATTAAATTTAACATGATTATAGCTTTTCGGGACAAACCCACAGGAAAATTGCCAAAAGTGAATATTTTTAATTTTGAGGGGGTCTAAAGAGGGTATGACGAATTTCCCCATGTTATTTAAAAGAGACTTTTTCTGGACTTATTATCTCATGTTTTAGGTACTTAGAATCGGAATAAAAAACTTCAAATTCTTTATGCTTGTACGGTTTCGTTAGCTTTACCTAAGTGAATCATCAGAAATGAAAATTTCTAAACGTAAATTGGTTTCATGGGGAACTGAAAAATCTTTCCAATGTTATTTATATGGGACATCTTCTATACCCCAAAATGTTTAGGCATTTCCGGCAATATTAGAATGATGAAATTTGGCATGATTTTAGCCTTCCAGGACTAACGGACAGAAAAATTGCCAAAAGTGAAAAAAATCCAACTTTAGAGTGGTTTTATAGTGTAATGAAAAATATTTCCAATGTTATTTATATGGGACACCTTTTACACCCTGAAATTATTGAGCACTTCCTGCAGGGCTACAATGATTAAATTTAACATGATTATAGCTTTTCTGCACAAACCCACAGGAAAATTGCCAAAAGTGAATATTTTTAATTTTTGGGGGGTCTAAAGAGGGGATTAAAAATTTCCCCATGTTATTTAAAAGAGACTTTTTCTGGACCTATAATCTCATGTTTTACGTACTTAGAATTGCAATAAGAACTTCAAATTCTTTATGCTTGTATGGTTTCGTTAGCTTTACCTAAGTGAATCATCAGAAATGAAAATTTCTAACAGTAAAATGGTTTCATGGGGAACTGAAAAATCCTTCCAATGTTATTTATATGGGACGTCTTCTATACCCCAAAATGTTTAGGCACTTCCGGCAAGATTAGAATGATGAAATTTGGCATGATTGTAGAATTCCAGGACTAGCGGGCAGAAAAATTGCAAAAAGTAAAAAATTCCAAGTTTAGAGTGGTTTTATCGGGAACTGAAAAATGTTTCCAATGTTATTTATATGGGACACCTTTTACACCCTCAAATTATTGAGCACTTTCTGCAGGGCTACAATGATTAAATTTAACATGATTATAGCTTTTCGTTACAACCCCACAGGAAAATTGCCAAAAGTGAATATTTTTAATTTTTGGGTGGTCTAAAGAGGGGATGAAGAATTTCCCCATGTTATTTAAATGAGACTTTTTCTGGACCTATAATCTTATGTTTAAGTACTTAGAATTGGAATAAGAACTTCGAAATTCTTTATGCTTGTACGGTTTCGTTAGCTTTACCTAAGTGAATCATCAGAAATCAAACTTTTTAAACGTAAAATGGTTTTATGGGGAACTCAAAAATCTTTCCAATGTTATTTATAAGGGACGTCTTCTATACCCCAAAATGTTTAGGCACTTCCGGCAAGATTAGAATGATGAAATTTGGCATGATTGTAGCCTTCCAGGAATAAACGACAGAAAAATTGCCAAAAGTAAAAAAATCCCAACTTTAGAGTGGTTTTATAGGTAACTGAAAAATATTTCAAATATTATTTATATGGGACACCTTTTACACCTTCAAGTTATTGAGCACTTCCTGCAGGGCTACAATGATTAAATTTAACATGATAATAGCTTTTCGGGACAAGCCCACAGGAAAGTTGCCAAAAGTGAATATTTTTAATTTTTAGGGGTCTAAAGAGGGGATGAAGAATTTCCCCATGTTATTAAAATGAGACTTTTTCTGGACTTATAATCTCATGTTTAAGTACTTAGAATTGGAATAAGAACTTCAAATTCTTTATGCTTGTACGGTTTCGTTAGCTTTACCTAAGTGAATCATCAGAAATGAAAATTTCTAAACGTAAATTGGTTTCATGGGGAACTGAAAAATCTTTCCAATGTTATTTATATGGGACGTCTTCTATACCCCAAAATGTTTAGGCACTTCCGGCAATATTAGAATGATGAAATTTGGCATGATTGTAGCCTTCCAGGACTAACCGACAGAAAAATTGCCAAAAGTAAAAAAATCCAACTTTAGAGTGGTTTTATAGGGAACTGAAAAATATTTCCAATGTTATTTATACGGGACACCTTTTACACCCACACATTATTGAATACTTCCTGCAGGGCTACAATGATTAAATTTAACATGATTATAGCTTTTCGGGACAAACCCACACGAAAATTGCCAAAAGTGAATATTTTTAATTTTGAGGGGGTCTAAAAAGGGGATTAAGAATTTCCCCATGTTATTTAAAAGAGACTTTTTCTGGACCTATAATCTCATGTTTTAGGTACTTAGAATTGCAATAAGAACTTCAAATTCTATATGCTTGTAGGGTTTCGTTAGCTTTACCTAAGTGAATCATCAGAAATGAAAATTTCTAACAGTAAAATGGTTTCATGGGGAACTGAAAAATCCTTCCAATGTTATTTATATGGGACGTCTTCTATACCCCAAAATGTTTAGGCACTTCCGGCAATATTAGAATGATGAAATTTGGCATGATTGTAGCCTTCCAGGACTAACCGACAGAAAAATTGCCAAAAGTAAAAAAATCCAACTTTAGAGTGGTTTTATAGGGAACTGAAAAATATTTCCAATGTTATTTATACGGGACACCTTTTACACCCACACATTATTGAGCACTTCCTGCAGGGCTACAATGATTAAATTTAACATGATTATAGCTTTTCGGGACAAACCCACACGAAAATTGCCAAAAGTGAATATTTTTAATTTTGAGGGGGTCTAAAAAGGGGATGAAGAATATTCCCATGTTATTTAAAAGAGAATTTTTCTGGACCTATAATCTCATGTTTTAGGTATTTAGAATTGGAATAAAAACTTCAAGTTTGTTATGCTCGTACGTTTTCGCTAGCTTTATCTAAATAAATCATCAGAAATGAAAATTTCTAACCGTAAAGTGGTTTCATGGGGAACTGAAAAATCTTTCCAATGTTTTTATATGGGACGTCTTCTATACCCCAAAATGTTTAGGCACTTCCGGCAAGATTGGAAAGATGAAATTTGGCATGATTGTAGCCTTCCAGGACTAACCGACAGAAAAATTCCAAAAGTAAAAAATTCCAACTTTAGAGTGGTTTTATAGGGAACTGAAAAATATTTCCAATGTTATTTATACGGTACACCTTTTACACCCACACATTATTGAGCACTTCCTGCAGGGCTACAATGATTAAATTTAACATTATTATAGCTTTTCGGGACAAACCCACAAAAAATTGCCAAAAGTGAATATTTTTAATTTTTGGGGGTCTAAAGAGGGGATGAAAAATTTCCCCATGTTATTAAAATGAGACTTTTTCTGGACTTATAATCTCATGTTTAAGTATTTAGAATTGGAATAAGAACTTCAAATTGTTTATGCTTGTACGGTTTCGTTAGCTTTACCTAAGTGAATCATCAGAAATGAAAATTTCTAACCGTAAATTGGTTTCATGGGGAACTGAAAAAGCTTTCCAATGTTATTTATAAGGGACGTCTTCTATACCCCAAAATGTTTAGGCATTTCCGGCAATATTAGAATGATGAAATTTGGCATGATTTTAGCCTTCCAGGACTAACGGACAGAAAAATTTCCAAAAGTGAAAAAAATCCAACTTTAGAGTGGTTTTATAGGGTAATGAAAAATATTTCCAATGTTATTTATATGGGACACCTTTTACACCCTCAAATTATTGAGCACTTCCTGCAGGGCTACAATGATTAAATTTAACATGATTATAGCTTTTCGTTACAAACCCACAGGAAAATTGCCAAAAGTGAATATTTTTAATTTTTGGGTGGTCTAAAGAGGGGATGAAGAATTTCCCTATGTTATTTAAATGAGACTTTTTCTGGACCTATAATCTCATGTTTAAGTACTTAGAATTGGAATAAGAGCTTCGAAATTCTTTATGCTTGTACGGTTTCGTTAGCTTTACCTAAGTGAATCATCAGAAATCAAACTTTCTAAACGTAAAATGGTTTTATGGGGAACTCAAAAATCTTTTCAATGTTATTTATAAGGGACGTCTTCTATACCCCAAAATGTTTAGGCACTTCCGGCAAGATTAGAATGATGAAATTTGGCATGATTGTAGCCTTCCAGGAATAACCGACAGAAAAATTCCCAAAAGTAAAAAAATCCCAACTTTAGAGTGGTTTTATAGGTAACTGAAAAATATTTCCAATATTATTTATATGGGACACCTTTTACACTTTCAAGTTATTGAGCTCTTCCTGCAGGGCTACAATGATTAAATTTAACATGATAATAGCTTTTCGGGACAAGCCCACAGGAAAGTTGCCAAAAGTGAATATTTTTAATTTTTAGGGGTCTAAAGAGGGGATGAAGAATTTCCCCATGTTATTAAAATGAGACTTTTTCTGGACTTATAATCTCATGTTTAAGTACTTAGAATTGGAATAAGAACTTCAAATTCTTTATGCTTGTACGGTTTCGTTAGCTTTACCTAAGTGAATCATCAGAAATGAAAATTTCTAAACGTAAATTGGTTTCATGGGGAACTGAAAAATCTTTCCAATGTTATTTATATGGGACGTCTTCTATACCCCAAAATGTTTAGGCACTTCCGGCAATATTAGAATGATGAAATTTGGCATGATTGTAGCCTTCCAGGACTAACCGACAGAAAAATTGCCAAAAGTAAAAAAATCCAACTTTAGAGTGGTTTTATAGGGAACTGAAAAATATTTCCAATGTTATTTATACGGGACACCTTTTACACCCACACATTATTGAGCACTTCCTGCAGGGCTACAATGATTAAATTTAACATGATTATAGCTTTTCGGGACAAACCCACACGAAAATTGCCAAAAGTGAATATTTTTAATTTTGAGGGGGTCTAAAAAGGGGATGAAGAATTTCCCCATGTTATTTAAAAGAGACTTTTTCTGGACCTATAATCTCATGTTTTAGGTACTTAGAATTGCAATAAGAACTTCAAATTCTATATGCTTGTAGGGTTTCGTTAGCTTTACCTAAGTGAATCATCAGAAATGAAAATTTCTAACAGTAAAATGGTTTCATGGGGAACTGAAAAATCCTTCCAATGTTATTTATATGGGACGTCTTCTATACCCCAAAATATTTAGGCACTTCCGGCAATATTAGAATGATGAAATTTGGCATGATTGTAGCCTTCCAGGACTAACCGACAGAAAAATTGCCAAAAGTAAAAAAAATCCAACTTTAGAGTGGTTTTATAGGGAACTGAAAAATATTTCCAATGTTATTTATACGGGACACCTTTTACACCCACACATTATTTAGCACTTCCTGCAGGGCTACAATGATTAAATTTAACATGATTATAGCTTTTCGGGACAAACCCACACGAAAATTGCCAAAAGTGAATATTTTTAATTTTGAGGGGGTCTAAAAAGGGGATGAAGAATATTCCCATGTTATTTAAAAGAGAATTTTTCTGGACCTATAATCTCATGTTTTAGGTATTTAGAATTGGAATAAAAACTTCAAGTTTGTTATGCTCGTACGTTTTCGCTAGCTTTATCTAAATAAATCATCAGAAATGAAAATTTCTAACCGTAAAGTGGTTTCATGGGGAACTGAAAAATCTTTCCAATGTTATTTATATGGGACGTCTTCTATACCCCAAAATGTTTAGGCTCTTCCGGCAAGACTAGAAAGATGAAATTTGGCATGATTGTAGCCTTCCAGGACTAACCGACAGAAAAATTTCAAAAGTAAAAAATTCCAACTTTAGAGTGGTTTTATAGGGAACTGAAAAATATTTCCAATGTTATTTATACGGTACACCTTTTACACCCACACATTATTGAGCACTTCCTGCAGGGCTACAATGATTAAATTTAACATTATTATAGCTTTTCGGGAAAAACCCACAAAAAATTGCCAAAAGTGAATATTTTTAATTTTAAGGGGGTCTAAAGAGGGTATGACGAATTTTCCCATGTTATTTAAAAGAGACTTTTTCTGGACCTATAATCTCATGTTTTAGGTACTTAGAATTGGAATAAAAACTTCAAATTTGTTATGCTTGTACGTTTTTGCTAGCTTTATCTAAATAAATCATCAGAAATGAAAATTTCTAACAGTAAAATGGTTTCATGGGGAACTGAAAAATCTTTCCAATGTTATTTATATTTGACGTCTTCTATACCCCAAAATGTTTAGGCACTTCCGGCAAGATTAGAAATGAAATTTGGCATGATTGTAGCCTTCCAGGACTAACCGACAGAAAAATTCCAAACGTAAAAAATTCCAACTTTAGAGTGGTTTAATAGGGAACTGAAAAATATTTCCAATATTATTTAATGGGACACCTTTTACACCCACAAATTATTGAGCACTTCCTTCAGGGCTACAATTATTAAATTTAACTTGATTATAGCATTTCGGAACAAACCCACAGGAAAATTGCCAAAAGTGAATATTTTTAATTTTGAGGGGGTCTAAAGAGGGGATGAAGAATTTCCCCACGTTATTTAAATGAGACTTTTTCTGGACATATAATCTCATGTTTTAGGTACTTAGAATTGGAATAAAAGCTTCAAACCCGGTATGCTTGTACGGTTTCGTTGGCTTTTCCTAAGTGGATCACCAGAAATGAAAATTTCTAACCGTAAAGTGGTTTCATGGAAAACTGAAAATTCTTTCCAATGTTATTTATATGGGACGTCTTCTATACCCCAAAATCTTCAGGCACTTCCGGCAAGATTAGAATGATGAAATTTCGCATGATTTTAGCCTTCCAGGACTAACCGACAGAAAAACTGCCAAAAGTAAATAATTCCAACTTTAGAGTGGTTTTATAGGGAACTGAAAAATATTTCCAATATTATTTAATGGGAAACCTTTTAGACCCACAAATTATTGAGCACTTCCTTCAGGGCTACAATGATTAAATTTGGCATGATTATAGCTTTTCGGGACAAACCCACAGGAAGATTGCCGAAAGTGAAAATTTTTAATTTTTAGGAGGTCTAAAGAAGGGATGAAGAATTTTCCCATGTTATTTAAATGAGACTTTTTGGACCTATAATCTCATCTTCTAGGTACTTAGAATTGGAATAAAAACTTGATATACGGTAGGCTTGTACGTTTTCGTTAGATTTACCGAAGAGAAACATCAGAAATGAAAATTTCTAAACGTAAATTGGTTTCATGGGGAACTGAAAAATCTTTCCAATGTTATTTATATGGGACGTCTTCTATACCCCAAAATGTTTAGGCATTTCCGGCAATATTAGAATGATGAAATTTGGCATGATTTTAGCCTTCCAGGACTAACGGACAGAAAAATTGCCAAAAGTGAAAAAAATCCAACTTTAGAGTGGTTTTATAGGGTAATGAAAAATATTTCCAATGTTATTTATATAGGACACCTTTTACACCATCAAATTATTGAGCACTTCCTGCAGGGCTACAATGATTAAATTTAACATGATTATAGCTTTTCGGGACAAACCCACAGGAAAATTGCCAAAAGTGAATATTTTTAATTTTTGGGGGGTCTAAAGAGGGGATGAAGAATTTCCCCATGTTATTAAAATGAGACTTTTTCTGGACTTATAATCTCATGTTTAAGTACTTAGAATTGGAATAAGAACTTCAAATTCTTTATGCTTGTACGGTTTCGTTAGCTTTACCTAAGTGAATCATCAGAAATGAAAATTTCTAACCGTAAATTGGTTTCATGGGGAACTGAAAAAGCTTTCCAATGTTATTTATATGCGACGTCTTCTATACCCCAGAATGTTTAGGCATTTCCGGCAATATTAGAATGATGAAATTTGGCATGTTACTAGCCTTCCAGGACTAACGGACAGAAAAATTGCCAAAAGTGAAAAAAATCCAACTTTAGAGTGGTTTTATAGGGTAATGAAAAATATTTCCAATGTTATTTATATGGGACACCTTTTACACCCTGAAATTATTGAGCACTTCCTGCAGGGCTACAATGATTAAATTTAACATGATTATAGCTTTTCTGGACAAACCCACAGGAAAATTGCCAAAAGTGAATATTTTTAATTTTTGGGGGGTCTAAAGAGGGGATTAAGGATTTCCCCATGTTATTTAAAAGAGACTTTTTCTGGACCTATAATCTCATGATTTAGGTACTTAGAATTGGAATATGAACTTCAAATTCTTTATGCTTGTAGGGTTTCGTTAGCTTTACCTAAGTGAATCATCAGAAATGAAAATTTCTAACAGTAAAATGGTTTCATGGGGAACTGAAAAATCCTTCCAATGTTATTTATATGGGACGTCTTCTATACCCCAAAATGTTTAGGCACTTCCGGCAAGATTAGAATGATGAAATTTGGCATGATTGTAGCCTTCCAGGACTAACCGACAGAAAAATTGCCAAAAGTAAAAAATCCAACTTTAGAGTGGTTTTATAGGGAACTGATAAATATTTCCAATGTTATTTATACGGGACACCTTTTACACCCACACATTATTGAGCACTTCCTGAAGGGCTACAATGATTAAATTTAACATGATTATAGTTTTCCGGGACAAACCCACAGGAAAATTGCCAAAAGTGAATATTTTTAATTTTGAGGGGGTCTAAAGAGGGGATGAAGAATTTCCCCATGTTATTAAAATGAGACTTTTTCTGGACATATAATCTCATGTTTTAGGTACTTAGAATTGGAATAAAAGCTTCAAACTCGGTATGCTTGTACGGTTTCGTTGGCTTTTCCTAAGTGGATCACCAGAAATGAAAATTTCTAACCGTGAAGTGGTTTCATGGAAAACTGAAGATTCTTTCCAATGTTATTTATAAGGGACGTCTTCTATACCCCAAAATGTTTAAGCACTTCCGGCAAGATTAGAATGATGAAATTTGGCATGATTGTAGCCTTCCAGGACTAACCGACAGAAAAATTGCCAAAAGTAAAAAATTCCAAATTTAGAGTGGTTTTATAGGGAACTGAGAAATATTTCCAATGTTATTTATATGGGACACCTTTTACACCCTCAAATTATTGAACACTTCCTGCAAGGCTACAATGATTAAATTTAACATGATTATAGTTTTCCGGGACAAACCCACAGGAAAATTGCCAAATGTGAATATTTTTAATATTGAGGGGGTCTAAAGAGGGGATGAAGAATTTTCCCATGTTAATTAAAAGAGACTTTTTCTGGACCTATAAACTCATGTTTTAGGTACTTAGATTTGGAATAAAAACTTCAAATTTGGTATGCTTGTACGTTTTCATTAGCTTTATCTAAATATATCATCAGAAATGAAAATTTATAAACGTAAAGTGGTTTCATGGTGAACTGAAAAATCTTTCCAATGTTATTTATGCGGGACGTCTTCTATACCCCAAAATGTTTACGCACTTTCGGCAAGATTAGAATGATGAAATTTGGCATGATTGTAGGCTTCCAGGACTAACCGACAGAAAAAAAGCCAAAAGTAAAAAATTCCAACTTTAGAGTGGTTTTATAGGGAACGGAAAAATATTTCCAATGTTATTTATATGGGACACCTTTTACACCCTCAAATTATTGAGCACCTCCTGCAGGGCTACAATGATTAAATTTAACATGATTATGGCTTTTCGGGACGAACCCACAGGAAATTTCCAAAAGTGAATATTTTTATTTTTTGACGGGTCTAAAGAGGGATGAAGAATTTCCCCATGTTATTTAAATGAGACTTTTTCTGGACATATAATCTCATGTTTTAGATACTTAGAATCGGAATAAAAAATTTCAAATTCGGTATTCTTGTACGTTTTCGTTAGCTTTACCTTAGTAAATCATCAGAAATGAAAATTTCTAAATATAAAGTGGTTTCATGGGGAACTGAAAAATTTTTCCAATGTTATTTATATGCGACGTCTTCTATACCCCAAAATGTTTAGGCATTTCCGGCAATATTAGAATGATGAAATTTAGCATGATTGCAGCCTTCCAGGACTAACCGACAGAAAAATTGCCAAAAGTAAAAAATCCCAACTTTAGAGTGGTTTTATAGGGAAGTGAAAAATATTTCCAATATTATTTATATGGGACACCTTTTACACCCACACATTATTGAGCACTTCTTGCAGGGCTACAATGATTAAATTTAACATGATTATAGCTTTTCGTGACAAGCCCACAGGAAAGTTGCCAAAAGTGAATATTTTTAATTTTTTAGGGGTCTAAAGAGGGGATGAAGAATTTCCCCATGTTATTAAAAGGAGACTTTTTCTGGACTTATAATCTCATGTTTAAGTACTTAGAATTGGAATAAGAACTTCAAATTCTTTATGCTTGTACGGTTTCGTTAGCTTTACCTAAGTGAATCATCAGAAATGAAAATTTCTAACCGTAAATTGGTTTCATGGGGAACTGAAAAATCTTTCCAATGTTATTTATATAGGACGTCTTCTATACCCCAAAATGTTTAGGCATTTCCGGCAATATTAGAATGATGAAATTTGGCATGATTTTAGCCTTCCAGGACTAACGGACAGAAAAATTGCCAAAAGTGAAAAAAATCCAACTTTAGAGTGGTTTTATAGGGTAATGAAAAATATTTCCAATGTTATTTATATGGGACACCTTTTACACCCTCAAATTATTGAGCACTTCCTGCAGGGCTACAATGATTAAATTTAACATGATTATAGCATTTCGGTACAAACCCACAGGAAAATTGCCAAAGGTGAATATTTTTAATTTTTCGGGGGTCTAAAGAGGGGATTAAGAATTTCCCCATGTTATTTAAAAGAGACTTTTTCTGGACCTATAATCTCATGATTAAGGTACTTAGAATTGGAATATGAACTTCAAATTCTTTATGCTTGTAGGGTTTCGTTAGCTTTACCTAAGTGAATCATCAGAAATGAAAATTTCTAACAGTAAAATGGTTTCATGGGGAACTGAAAAATCCTTCCAATGTTATTTATATGGGACGTCTTCTATACCCCAAAATGTTTAGGCACTTCCGGCAAGATTAGAATGATGAAATTTGGCATGATTGTAGCCTTCCAGGACTAACCGACAGAAAAATTGCCAAAAGTAAAAAATCCAACTTTAGAGTGGTTTTATAGGGAACTGATAAATATTTCCAATGTTATTTATACGGTTCACCTTTTACACCCACACATTATTGAGCACTTCCTGCAGGGCTACAATGATTAAATTTAACATGATTATAGCTTTTCGGAACAAACCCACACGAAAATTGCCAAAAGTGAATATTTTTAATTTTGAGGGGGTCTAAAGAGGGGATGAAGAATTTCCCCATGTTATTTAAAAGAGACTTTTTCTGGACCTATAATCTCATGTTTTAGGTACTTAGAATTGGAATAAAAACTTCAAGTTTGTTATGATTGTACGTTTTCGCTAGCTTTATCTAAATAAATCATCAGAAATGAAAATTTCTAACCGTAAAGTGGTTTCATGGGGAACTGAAAAATCTTTCTAATGTTATTTATATGGGACGTCTTCTATACCCCAAAATGTTTAGGCACTTCCGGCAAGATTAGAAAGATGAAATTTGGCATGATTGTAGCCTTCCAGGACTAACCGACAGAAAAATTCCAAACGTAAAAAATTCCAACTTTAGGGTGGTTTAATAGGGAACTGAAAAGTATTTCCAATATTATTTAATGGGACACCTTTTACACCCACAAATTATTGAGCACTTCCTTCAGGGCTACAATGATTAAATTTACATGATTATAGCATTTCGGAACAAACACACAGGAAAATTGCCAAAAGTGAATATTTTTAATTTTGAGGGGGTCTAAAGAGGGGATGAAGAATTTCCCCATGTTATTAAAATGAGACTTTTTCTGGACATAAAATCTCATGTTTTAGGTACTTAGAATTGGAATAAAAGCTTCAAACTCGGTATGCTTGTACGGTTTCGTTGGCTTCTCCTAAGTGGATCACCAGAAATGAAAATTTCTAACCGTGAAGTGGTTTCATGGAAAACTGAAGATTCTTTCCAATGTTATTTATAAGGGACGTCTTCTATACCCCAAAATGTTTAAGCACTTCCGGCAAGATTAGAATGATGAAATTTGGCATGATTGTAGCCTTCCAGGACTAACCGACAGAAAAATTGCCAAAAGTAAAAAATTCCAAATTTAGAGTGGTTTTATAGGGAACTGAAAAATATTTCCAATGTTATTTATATGGGACACCTTTTACACCCTCAAATTATTGAACACTTCCTGCAAGGCTACAATGATTAAATTTAACATGATTATAGTTTTCCGGGACAAACCCACAGGAAAATTGCCAAATGTGAATATTTTTAATATTGAGGGGGTCTAAAGAGGGGATGAAGAATTTTCCCATGTTAATTAAAAGAGACTTTTTCTGGACCTATAAACTCATGTTTTAGGTACTTAGATTTGGAATAAAAACTTCAAATTTGGTATGCTTGTACGTTTTCATTAGCTTTATCTAAATATATCATCAGAAATGAAAATTTATAAACGTAAAGTGGTTTCATGGTGAACTGAAAAATCTTTCCAATGTTATTTATGCGGGACGTCTTCTATACCCCAAAATGTTTACGCACTTTCGGCAAGATTAGAATGATGAAATTTGGCATGATTGTAGGCTTCCAGGACTAACCGACAGAAAAAAAGCCAAAAGTAAAAAATTCCAACTTTAGAGTGGTTTTATAGGGAACGGAAAAATATTTCCAATGTTATTTATATGGGACACCTTTTACACCCTCAAATTATTGAGCACTTCCTGCAGGGCTACAATGATTAAATTTAACATGATTATGGCTTTTCGGGACGAACCCACAGGAAATTTCCAAAAGTGAATATTTTTATTTTTTGACGGGTCTAAAGAGGGATGAAGAATTTCCCCATGTTATTTAAATGAGACTTTTTCTGGACATATAATCTCATGTTTTAGATACTTAGAATCGGAATAAAAAATTTCAAATTCGGTATTCTTGTACGTTTTCGTTAGCTTTACCTTAGTAAATCATCAGAAATGAAAATTTCTAAATATAAAGTGGTTTCATGGGGAACTGAAAAATTTTTCCAATGTTATTTATATGCGACGTCTTCTATACCCCAAAATGTTTAGGCATTTCCGGCAATATTAGAATGATGAAATTTAGCATGATTGCAGCCTTCCAGGACTAACCGACAGAAAAATTGCCAAAAGTAAAAAATCCCAACTTTAGAGTGGTTTTATAGGGAAGTGAAAAATATTTCCAATATTATTTATATGGGACACCTTTTACACCCACACATTATTGAGCACTTCTTGCAGGGCTACAATGATTAAATTTAACATGATTATAGCTTTTTGTGACAAGCCCACAGGAAAGTTGCCAAAAGTGAATATTTTTAATTTTTTAGGGGTCTAAAGAGGGGATGAAGAATTTCCCCATGTTATTAAAAGGAGACTTTTTCTGGACTTATAATCTCATGTTTAAGTACTTAGAATTGGAATAAGAACTTCAAATTCTTTATGCTTGTACGGTTTCGTTAGCTTTACCTAAGTGAATCATCAGAAATGAAAATTTCTAACCGTAAATTGGTTTCATGGGGAACTGAAAAATCTTTCCAATGTTATTTATATAGGACGTCTTCTATACCCCAAAATGTTTAGGCATTTCCGGCAATATTAGAATGATGAAATTTGGCATGATTTTAGCCTTCCAGGACTAACGGACAGAAAAATTGCCAAAAGTGAAAAAAATCCAACTTTAGAGTGGTTTTATAGGGTAATGAAAAATATTTCCAATGTTATTTATATGGGACACCTTTTACACCCTCAAATTATTGAGCACTTCCTGCAGGGCTACAATGATTAAATTTAACATGATTATAGCATTTCGGTACAAACGCACAGGAAAATTGCCAAAGGTGAATATTTTTAATTTTTCGGGGGTCTAAAGAGGGGATTAAGAATTTCCCCATGTTATTTAAAAGAGACTTTTTCTGGACCTATAATCTCATGTTTTAGGTACTTAGAATTGCAATAAGAACTTCAAATTCTTTATGCTTGTAGGGTTTCGTTAGCTTTACCTAAGTGAATCATCAGAAATGAAAATTTCTAACAGTAAAATGGTTTCATGGGGAACTGAAAAATCCTTCCAATGTTATTTATATGGGACGTCTTCTATACCCCAAAATGTTTAGGCACTTCCGGCAAGATTAGAATGATGAAATTTGGCATGATTGTAGCCTTCCAGGACTAACCGACAGAAAAATTGCCAAAAGTAAAAAAATCCAACTTTAGAGTGGTTTTATAGGGAACTGATAAATATTTCCAATGTTATTTATACGGGACACCTTTTACACCCACACATTATTGAGCACTTCCTGCAGGGCTACAATGATTAAATTTAACATGATTATAGCTTTTCGGGACAAAACCAAACGAAAATTGCCAAAAGTGAATATTTTTAATTTTGAGGGGGTCTAAAGAGGAGATGAAGAATTTTCCCATGTTATTTAAAAGAGACTTTTTCTGGACCTATAATCTCATGTTTTAGGTACTTAGAATTGGAATAAAAACTTCAAGTTTGTTATGCTTGTACGTTTTCGCTAGCTTTATCTAAATAAATCATCAGAAATGAAAATTTCTAACCGTAAAGTGGTTTCATGGGGAACTGAAAAATCTTTCCAATGTTATTTATATGGGACGTCTTCTATACCCCAAAATGTTTAGGCACTTCCGGCAAGATTAGAATGATGAAATTTGGCATGATTGTAGCCTTCCAGGACTAACCGACAGAAAAATTGCCAAAAGTAAAAAAATCCAACTTTAGAGTGGTTTTATAGGGAACTGATAAATATTTCCAATGTTATTTATACGGGACACCTTTTACACCCACACATTATTGAGCACTTCCTGCAGGGCTACAATGATTAAATTTAACATGATTATAGCTTTTCGGGACAAACCCACATTGAAAATGCCAAAAGTGAATATTTTTAATTTTTGGGGGGTCTAAAGAGGGGATGAAGAATTTTTCCATGTTATTTAAATGAGACTTTTTCTGGACTTATAATCTCATGTTTTAGGTACTTAGAATTGGAATAAAAACTTCAAATTCGTTATGCTTGTATTTTTCGTTGGCTTTATTTTAGTATATCATCAGAAATGAAAATTTCTAAACATAAGGTGATTTCATGGGGAACTGAGAAATCCTTCCAATGTTATTTATATGGGACGTCTTCTATACCCCAAAATATTTAGGCACTTCCGGCAAGATTAGAATGATGAAATTTGGCATGATTGTAGCCTTCCAAGACTTGTGGACAGAAAAATTGCCAAAAGAAAATAATTCCAAGTTTAGAGTGGTTTTATAGGGATCTGAAAAATATTTCCAATGTTATTTATATGGAACACCTTTTACACCCTCAAATTATTGAGCACTTCCTGCAGGGCTACAATGATTAAATTTGACATGATTATAGCTTTTCTGGACAAACCCACAGGAAAATTGCCAAAAGTGAATATTTTTAATTTTTCCGGGGTCTAAAGAAAATATTAAGAATTTCCCCATGTTATTTAAATGAGACTTTTTCTGGACCTATAATCTCATGTTTAAGTACTTAGAATTGGAATAAGAACTTCAAATTCTTTATGCTTGTACGATTTCGTTAGCTTTACCCAAGTGAATCATCAAAAATGAAAATTTCTAAATATAAAGTGGTTTCATGGGGAACTGAAAAATCTTTCCAATGTTATTTATATGGGACGTCTTCTATACCCCAAAATGTTTAGGCATTTCCGGCAATATTAGAATGATGAAATTTGGCATGATTTTAGCCTTCCAGGACTAACGGACAGAAAAATTGCCAAAAGTTAAAAAAAATCCAACTTTAGAGTGGTTTTATAGGGTAATGAAAAATATTTCCAATGTTATTTATATGGGACACCTTTTACACCCTCAAATTATTGAGCACTTCCTGCAGGGCTACAATGATTAAATTTAACATGATTATAGCATTTTGGTACAAACCCACAGGAAAATTGCCAAATGTGAATATTTTTAATTTTTCGGGGGTCTAAAGAGGGGATTAAGAATTTCCCCATGTTATTTAAAAGAGACTTTTTCTGGACCTATAATCTCATGTTTTAGGTACTTAGAATTGCAATAAGAACTTCAAATTCTTTATGCTTGTAGGGTTTCGTTAGCTTTACCTAAGTGAATCATCAGAAATGAAAATTTCTAACAGTAAAATGGTTTCATGGGGAACTGAAAAATCCTTCCAATGTTATTTATATGGGACGTCTTCTATACCCCAAAATGTTTAGGCACTTCCGGCAAGATTAGAATGATGAAATTTGGCATGATTGTAGCCTTCCAGGACTAACCGACAGAAAAATTGCCAAAAGTAAAAAAATCCAACTTTAGAGTGGTTTTATAGGGAACTGATAAATATTTCCCATGTTATTTATACGGGACACCTTTTACACCCACACATTATTGAGCACTTCCTGCAGGGCTACAATGATTAAATTTAACATGATTATAGCTTTTCGGGACAAAACCAAACGAAAATTGCCAAAAGTGAATATTTTTAATTTTGAGGGGGTCTAAAGAGGAGATGAAGAATTTTCCCATGTTATTTAAAAGAGACTTTTTCTGGACCTATAATCTCATGTTTTAGGTACTTAGAATTGGAATAAAAACTTCAAGTTTGTTATGCTTGTACGTTTTCGCTAGCTTTATCTAAATAAATCATCAGAAATGAAAATTTCTAACCGTAAAGTGGTTTCATGGGGAACTGAAAAATCTTTCCAATGTTATTTATATGGGACGTCTTCTATACCCCAAAATGTTTAGGCACTTCCGGCAAGATTAGAATGATGAAATTTGGCATAATTGTAGCCTTCCAGGACTAACCGACAGAAAAATTGCCAAAAGTAAAAAAATCCAACTTTAGAGTGGTTTTATAGGGAACTGATAAATATTTCCAATGTTATTTATACGGGACACCTTTTACACCCACACATTATTGAGCACTTCCTGCAGGGCTACAATGATTAAATTTAACATGATTATAGCTTTTCGGGACAAACCCACATTGAAAATGCCAAAAGTGAATATTTTTAATTTTTGGGGGGTCTAAAGAGGGGATGAAGAATTTTTCCATGTTATTTAAATGAGACTTTTTCTGGACTTATAATCTCATGTTTTAGGTACTTAGAATTGGAATAAAAACTTCAAATTCGTTATGCTTGTATTTTTCGTTGGCTTTATTTTAGTATATCATCAGAAATGAAAATTTCTAAACATAAGGTGATTTCATGGGGAACTGAGAAATCCTTCCAATGTTATTTATATGGGACGTCTTCTATACCCCAAAATATTTAGGCACTTCCGGCAAGATTAGAATGATGAAATTTGGCATGATTGTAGCCTTCCAAGACTTGTGGACAGAAAAATTGCCAAAAGAAAATAATTCCAAGTTTAGAGTGGTTTTATAGGGATCTGAAAAATATTTCCAATGTTATTTATATGGAACACCTTTTACACCCTCAAATTATTGAGCACTTCCTGCAGGGCTACAATGATTAAATTTGACATGATTATAGCTTTTCTGGACAAACCCACAGGAAAATTGCCAAAAGTGAATATTTTAAATTTTTCCGGGGTCTAAAGAAAATATTAAGAATTTCCCCATGTTATTTAAATGAGACTTTTTCTGGACCTATAATCTCATGTTTAAGTACTTAGAATTGGAATAAGAACTTCAAATTCTTTATGCTTGTACGATTTCGTTAGCTTTACCCAAGTGAATCATCAAAAATGAAAATTTCTAAATATAAAGTGGTTTCATGGGGAACTGAAAAATCTTTCCAATGTTATTTATATGGGACGTCTTCTATACCCCAAAATATTTAGGCACTTCCGGCAAGATTAGAATGATGAAATTTGGCATGATTGTAGCCTTCCAGGACTAACCGACAGAAAAATTGCCAAAAGTAAAAAATTCCAAATTTAGAGTGGTTTTATAGGGAACTGAAAAATATTTCCAATGTTATTTATATGGGACACCTTTTACACCCTCAAATTATTGAACACTTCCTGCAAGGCTACAATGATTAAAATTAACATGATTATAGTTTTCCGGGACAAACCCACAGGAAAATTGCCAAATGTGAATATTTTTAATATTGAGGGGGTCTAAAGAGGGGATGAAAAATTTTCCCATGTTAATTAAAAGAGACTTTTTCTGGACCTATAATCTCATGTTTTAGGTACTTAGATTTGGAACAAAAACTTCAAATTTGGTATGCTTGTACGTTTTCATTAGGTTTATCCAAATGTATCATCAGAAATGAAAATTTCTAACCGTAAAGTGGTTTCATGGTGAACTGAAAAATCTTTCCAACGTTATTTATATGGGACGTCTTCTATACCCCAAAATGTTTACGCACTTTCGGCAAGATTAGAATGATGAAATTTGGCATGATTGTAGCCTTCCAGGACTAACCGACAGAAAAAAAGCCAAAAGTAAAAAATTCCAAATTTAGAGTGGTTTTATAGGGAACGGAAAAATATTTCCAATGTTATTTATATGGGACACCTTTTACACCCTCAAATTATTGAGCACTTCCTGCAGGGCTACAATGATTAAATTTAACATGATTATGGCTTTGCGGGACAAACCCACAGGAAATTTCCAAAAGTGAATATTTTTAATTTTTGACGGGTCTAAAGACGGATGAAGAATTTCCCCATGTTATTAAAATGAGACTTTTTCTGGATATATAATCTCATGTTTTAGGTACTTAGAATCGGAATAAAAAATTTCAAATTCGGTATTCTTGTACGTTTTCGTTAGCTTTACCTTAGTGAATCATCAGAAATGAATATTTCTAAACATAAGGTGTTTTCTGGGGAACTGAAAAATCCTTCCAATGTTATTTATATGGGACGTCTTCTATACCCCAAAATGTTTAGGCACTTTTGGCAAGATTAGAATGATGAAATTTGGCATGACTGTAGCCTTCCAGGACTAACCGACAGAAAAATTACAAAAGTAAAAAATTCAAACTTTAGAGTGGTTTTATAGGGAACTGAAAAATATTTCCAATGTTATTTATATGGAACACCTTTTACACCCTCAAATTATTGAGCACTTCCTTCAGGGCTACAATGATTAAATTTGACATGATTATACCTTTTGTGGACAAACCCACATTGAAATTGCCAAGAGTGAATATTTTTAATTTTTCGGGGGTCTAAAGAGGGGATTAAGAATTTCCCCATGTTATTAAAATGAGACTTTTTTTGGACCTATAATCTCATGTTCAATTACTTAGAATTGGAATAAGAACTTCAAATTCTTTATGCTTGTACGGTTTCGTTAGCTTTACCTAAGTGAATCATCAGAAATGAAAATTTCTAAACGTAAAGTGGTTTTATGGGGAACTGAAAAATCTTTCCAATGTTATTTATATGGGACGTCTTCTATACCCCAAAATGTTTACGCACTTCCGGCAAGATTAGAATGATGAAATTTGGCATGATTGTAGCCTTCCAGGACTAACCGACAGAAAAATTGCCAAAAGTAAAAAAATCCAACTTTAGAGTGGTTTTATAGGGAACTGAAAAATATTTCCAATGTTATTTATACGGGACACCTTTTACAACCTCAAATTATTGAGCACTTCCTGCAGGGCTACAATGATTAAATTTAACATGATTTTAGCTTTTCGGGACAAACCCACAGGAATATTGCCAAATTTGAATATTTTTAATTTTTAGGGGGTCTAAAGAGGGGATGAAGAATTTCCCATGTTTTTTAAATGAGACTTTTCTGGACTTATAATCTCATGTTTTAGGTACTTAGAATTGGAATAAAAACTTGAAATTCGGTATGCTTGTACTTTTTCGTTGGCTTTACTTTAGTATATCATCAGAAATGAAAATTTCTAACCGTAAAGTGGTTTCATGGGGAACTGAAAATTCTTTCCAATGTTACTTATATGGGATGTCTTTTATACCCCAAAATGTTTACGCACTTCCGGCAAGATAAGAATGATGAAATTCGGCATGATTGTAGGCTTCCAGGACTAATCGACAGAAAAATTGCCAAAAGTAAAAAATTCCAACTTTAGAGTGGTTTTATAGGGAACTGAAAAATATTTCCAATGTTATTTATATGGAACACCTTTTACACCCTCAAATTATTGAGCACTTTCTTCAGGGCTACAATGATTAAATTTAACATGATTATAGCTTTTCTGGACAAACCCACAGGAAATTGCCAAAAGTGAATATTTTTAATTTTTGACGGGTCTAAAGAGGGGATGAAGGATTTCCCCATGTTATTTAAAAGAGACTTTTTCTGGACTTATAATCTCATGTTTAAGTAATTAGATTTGGAATAAGAACTTCAAATTCGGTATGCTTGTACTTTTTCGTTAGCTTTACCTTAGAGAATCATCAGAAATGAAAATTTCTAAACATAAGGTGGTTTCATGGGGAACTGAAAGATCCTTCCAATGTTATTTATATGGGACGTCTTCTATACCCCAAAATGTTTAGGCACTTTCGGCAAGATTAGAATGATGAAATTTGGCATGATTGTAGAATTCCAAAACTAGCGGACAGAAAAATTGCCAAAAGTAAAAAATTCCAAGTTTAGAGTGGTTTTATAGGGAACTGAAAAATATTTCCAATGTTATTTATATGGGACACCTTTTACACCCACAAATTATTGAGCACTTTCTGCAGGGCTACAATGATCAAATTTAACATGATTATAGCTTTTCGGGACAAACCCACAGGAAAATTGCCAAAAGTGAATATTTTTAATTTTTGGGGGGTCTAAAGAAGAAATTAATAATTTCCCCATGTTATTTAAATGAGACTCTTTCTGGACCTATAATATCATATTTTAGGTACTTTGAATTGGAATAAGAACTTCAAATTCTTTATGCCTGTACGGCTTTGTTAGCTTTACCTTAGAGAATCATCAGAAATGAAAATTTCTAAACATAAGGTGGTTTCATGGGGAACTGAAAAATCCTTCCAATGTTATTTATATGGGACGTCTTCTATACCCCAAAATGTTTAGGCACTTTCGGCAAGATTAGAATGATGAAACTTGGCATGATTGTAGCCTTCCAGGACTAGCGGACAGAAAAATATCCAAAAGTAAAAAATTCCAAGTTTAGAGTGGTTTTATAGGGAACTGAAAAATATTTCCAATGTTATTTATATGGAACACCTTTTATACTCTCAAATTATTGAGCACTTCCTTCAGGCCCACAATGATTAAATTTGACATGATTATAGCTTTTCGGGACAAACCCACAAGCAATTGCCAAAAGTGAATATTTTTAATTTTTGACGTGTCTAAAGAGGGGATGAAGAATTTCCCCATGTTATTTAAATGAGACTTTTTCTGGACATATAATCTCATGTTTTAGGTACTTAGAATCGGAATAAAAAACTTCAAGTTTGTTATGCTTGTACGTTTGCGCTAGCTTTATCTAAATAAATCATCACAAATGAAAATTTCTAACCGTAAAGTGGTTTCATGGGGAACTGAAAAATCTTTCCAATGTTATTTATATGGGACGTCATCTATACCCCAAAATGTTTAGGCACTTCCGACAAGATTAGAAAGATGAAATTTGGCATGATTGTAGCCTTCCAGGACTAACCGACAGAAAAATTACAAAAGTAAAAAATTCCAACTTTAGTGTGGTTTAATAGGGAACTGAAAAATATTTCCAATATTATTTAATGGGACACCTTTTACACCCACAAATTATTGAGCACTTCCTGCAGGGCTACAATGATTAAATTTAACATGATTATAGCTTTTCGGGACAAACCCACAGGAAAATTGCCAAAAGTGAATATTTTTAATTTTGAGGGGGTCTAAAGAGGGTATGACGAATTTTCCCATGTTATTTAAAAGAGACTTTTTCTGGACCTATAATCTCATGTTTTAGGTACTTAGAATTGGAATAAAAACTTCAAATTTGTTATGCTTGTACGTTTTTGCTAGCTTTATCTAAATAAATCATCAGAAATGAAAATTTCTAACCGTAAAGTGGTTTCATGGGGAACTGAAAAATCTTTCCAATGTTATTTATATTTGACGTCTTCTATACCCCAAAATGTTTAGGCACTTCCGGCAAGATTAGAATGATGAAATTTGGCATGATTGTAGCCTTCCAGGACTAACCGACACAAAAATTCCAAACGTAAAAAATTCCAACTTTAGAGTGGTTTAATAGGGAACTGAAAAATATTTCCAATGTTATTTATATGGAACACCTTTTACACCCTCAAATTATTGAGCACTTCCTGCAGGGCTACAATGATTAAATTTAACATGATTATAGCATTTCGGAACAAACCCACAGGAAAATTGCCAAAAGTGAATATTTTTAATTTTTAGGGGGTCTAAAGATGAGATGAAGAATTTCCCCATGTTATTTAAATGAGACTTTTTCTGGACTTATAATCTCATGTTTTAGGTACTTAGAATTGGAATAAAAGCTTCAAACTCGGTATGCTTGTACGGTTTCGTTGGCTTTTCCTAAGTGGATCACCAGAAATGAAAATTTCTGACCGCAAAGTGGTTTCATGGAAAACTTAAAATTCTTTCCAATGTTATTTATAAGGGACGTCATCTATACCCCAAAATGTTTAGGCACTTCCGGCAAGATTAGAATGATGAAATTTCGCATGAATTTAACCTTCCAGGACTAACCGACAGAAAAACTGCCAAAAGTAAATAATTCCAACTTTAGAGTGGTTTTATAGGGAACTGAAAAATATTTCCGATATTATTTAATGGGACACCTTTTACACCCACAAATTATTGAGCACTTCCTTCAGGGCTACAATGATTAAATTTAACATGATTATAGCTTTTCGTGACAAACCCACAGGAAGATTGCCGAAAGTGAAAATTTTTAATTTTTAGGAGGTCTAAAGAACGGATGAAGAATTTTCCCATGTTATTTAAATGAGACTTTTTGGACCTATAATCTCATCTTCTAGGTACTTAGAATTGGAATAAAAACCTGATATACGGTATGCTTGTACATTTTCGTTAGCTTTACCTAAGTGAATCATCAGAAATGAAAATTTCTAAACGTAAAGTGGTTTTATGGGGAACTGAAAAATCTTTCCAATGTTATTTATATGGGACGTCTTCTATACCCCAAAATGTTTAGGCACTTCCGGCAAGATTAGAATGATGAAATTTGGCATGATTGTAGCCTTCCAGGACTAACCGACAGAAAAATTGCCAAAAGTGAAAAATTCCAACTTTAGAGTGGTTTTATACGGAACTGAAAAATATTTCCAATGTTATTTACACGGGACACCTTTTACAACCTCAAATTATTGAGCACTTCCTGCAGGGCTACAATGATTAAATTTAACATGATTATAGCTTTCCGGGACAAACCCACACGAAAATTGCCAAAAGTGAATATTTTTAATATTGAGGGGGTCTAAAGGGGGATTAAGAATTTCCCCATGTTATTTAAATGAGACTTTTTCTGGACCTATAATCTCATATTTTAGGTACTTTGAATTGGAATAAGAACTTCAAATTCTTTATGCTTGTACGGTTTCGTTAGCTTTACCTAAGTGAATCATAAGAAATGAAAATTTCTAAACATAAGGTGGTTTCATGGGGAACTGAAAAATTATTCCAATGTTATTTATATGGGACGTCTTCTATACCCCAAAATGTTTAGGCACTTCCGGCAAGATTAGAATGATGAAATTTGGCATGATTGTAGCCTTCCAGGACTAACCGACAGAAAAATTACAAAAGTAAAAGATTCAAACTTTAGAGTGGTTTTATAGGGAACTGAAAAATATTTCCAATGTTATTTATATGGGAAACCTTTTACACCCTCAAATTATTGAGCACTTCCTGCAGGGCTACAATGTATAAATTTAACATCATTATAGCTTTTCGGGTCAAACCAACAGGAAAATTGCCAAAAGTGAATAATTTTAATTTTTGTGGGGTCTAAAGAGGGGATGAAGAATTTCCCCATGTTATTTAAATGAGACTTTTTCTGGACCTATAATCTCATGTTTAAGTACTTAGAATTGGAATAAGAACTTCAAATTTTTTATGCTTGTACGGTTTCGTTAGCTTCATCTAAGTGAGTCATCAGAAATGAAAATTTCTAAACGTAAAGTTGTTTCATGGGGAACTGAAAAATCTTTCCAATGTTATTTATATGGGATGTCTTCATACCCCAAAATGTTTACGCACTTCCGGCAAGATTAGAATGATGAAATTCGGCATGATTGTAGGCTTCCAGGACTAATCGACAGAAAAATTACCAAAAGTAAAAAATTCCAACTTTAGAGTGGTTTTATAGGGAACTGAAAAATATTTCCAATGTTATTTATATGGGCCACCTTTTACACCCTCAAATTATTGAGCACTTTCTGCAGGGCTACAATGATTAAATTTAACATGATTATAGCTTTTCGGGACAAACTCACAGGAAATTGCCAAAAGTGAATATTTTTCATTTTTAGGGGGTCTAAAGAGGGGATGAAGAATTTTTCCATATTATTTAAACGGGACTTTTTCTGGACTTATAATATCATGTTTTAGGTACTTAGAATCGGAATAAAAGCTTCAAATTAGGTATGCTTGTACGTTTTCGTTAGCTTTACGGAAGTGAATCATCAGAAATGGAAATTTCTTACCGTAAAGTTGTTTCATGGGGAACTGAAAAATCTTTCCAATGTGTTTTATATGGGACGTCTTCTATACCCCGAAATGTTTAGGCACTTCCGGCGAGATTAGAATGTTGAAATTTGGCATGATTGTAGCCTTCCAGGACTAACTGGCAGGAAAAAAAAAATTAAAAAATTCCAACTTTAGAGTAGTTTTATAGGGAACTGAAATATATTTCCAATGTTTTTTATACGGAACACCTTTTACACCCTCAAATTATTGAGCACTTCCTTCAGGGTTACAATGATTAAATTTGACATGATTTTACCTTTTGTGGACAAACCCACATTGAAATTGCCAAAAGTGAATAATTTTAATTTTTCGGGGGTCTAAAGAGGGGATGAAATAATTCCCCATGTTATTTAAATGAGACTTTTTCTGGACTTATAATCTCATGTTCTAGGTACATAGAATTGGAATAATAAAAGCTTCAAATTCTGTATGGTTGTACGTTTTCGTTAGCTTTACGGAAGTGAATCATCAGAAATGAAAATTTCTAACCGTAAAGTGGTTTCATGGGGAACTGAAAAATCTTTCCAATGTTATTTATATTTGACGTCTTCTATACCCCAAAATGTTTAGGCACTTCCGGCAAGATTAGAATGATGAAGTTTGGCATGATTGTAGCCTTCCAGGAATAACGGGCAGAAAAATTGCCAAAAGTAAAAAATTCCAACTTTAGAGTGGTGTTATAGGAAACTGAAAAATATTTCCAATGTTTTTTATATGGAACATTTTTTACTCCCTCAAATTATTGAGCACTTCCTTCAGGGCTACAATGATTAAATTCGACATGATTATACCTTTTCTGGACAAACCCACAGGAAAATTACCAAAAGTGAATAATTTTAATTTTTCGGGGGTCTAAAGAGGGGATGAAGAAATTCCCCATGTTATTTAAATGAGACTTTTTCTGGACTTATAATCTCATGTTCTAGATACTTAGAATTGGAATAAAAACTTCAAATACCGTATGCTTGTACGTTTTCGTTAGCTTTTTCGAAGTCAAACATCTGAAATGAAAATTTCTAAACATAGAGTGGTTTCATGGGAAACTGAAAAATCTTTCCAATGTTATTTATATGCGACGTCATCTATACTACCAAAATGTTTAGGCACCTCCGGCAAGAGCAGAATGATGAAATTCGGCATGATTGTAGCCTTCCACGACTAACGGACAGAAAAATTGCCAAAAGTAAAAAAATTCCAACTTTAGAGTGGTTTTATAGGGAACTGAAAAATATTTCCAATGTTATTTATATGGGACACCTTTTACACCCTCAAATTGTTGAGCACTTTCTGCAGGGCTACAATGATTAAATATAACATGATTATAGCTTTTCTGGACAAACCCACAGGAAATTGCCAAAAGTGAATATTTTTAATTTTTGTTTTGTCTAAAGAGGGGATTAATAATTTCCCCATGTTTTTTAAATGAGACTTTTTCTGGACCTATAATCTCATGTTTAAGTACTTAGAATTGGAATAAGAACTTCAAATTCTTTATGCTTGTCGGTTTCGTTAGATTTACCTAAGTGAATCATCAGAAATGAAAATTTCTAAACGTAAAGTGGTTTCATGGGGAACTGAAAAATCTTTCCAATGTTATTTATATGGGACGTCTTCTATACCCCAAAATGTTTAGGAACTTCCGGCAAGATTAGAATGATGAAATTTGGCATGATTGTAGCCTTCCAAGACTAGCGGACAGGAAAATTGCCAAAAGAAAATAATTCCAAGTTTAGAGTGGTTTTATAGGGATCTGAAAAATATTTCCAATGTTATTTATATGGAACACCTTTTACACCCTCAAATTATTGAGCACTTCCTTCAAAGCTACAATCATTAAATTTGACATGATTATAGCTTTTCTGGACAAACCCACAGGAAAATTGCCAAAAGTGAATATTTTTAATTTTTCGGGGGTCTAAAGAAGATATTAAGAATTTCCCCATGTTATTTAAATGAGACTTTTTCTGGACCTATAATCTCATGTTTAAGTACTTAGAATTGGAATAAAAACTTCAAATTCTTTATGCTTGTACAGTTTCGTTAGCTTTACCCAAGTGAATCATCAAAAATAAAAATTTCTAAATATAAAGTGGTTTCATGGGGAACTGAAAAATCTTTCCAATGTTATTTATATGGGACGTCTTCTATACCCCAAAATATTTAGGCACTTCCGTCAAGATTAGAATGATGAAATTTGGCATGATTGTAGCCTTCCAGGACTAACCGACAGAAAAATTGCCAAAAGTAAAAAATTCCAAATTTAGAGTGGTTTTATAGGGAACTGAAAAATATTTCCAATGTTATTTATATGGGACACCTTTTACACCCTCAAATTATTGAACACTTCCTGCAAGGCTACAATGATTAAATTTAACATGATTATAGTTTTCCGGGACAAACCCACAGGAAAATTGCCAAATGTGAATATTTTTAATATTGAGGGGGTCTAAAGAGGGGATGAAGAATTTTCCCATGTTAATTAAAAGAGACTTTTTCTGGACATATAATCTCATGTTTTAGGTACTTAGATTTGGAATAAAAACTTCAAATTTGGTATGCTTGTACGTTTTCATTAGTTTTATCTAAATGTATCATCAGAAATTAAAATTTCTAACCGTAAAGTGGTTTCATGGTGAACTGAAAAATCTTTCCAATGTTATTTATATGGGACGTCTTCTATACCCCAAAATGTTTACGCACTTCCGGCAAGATTAGAATGATGAAATTTCGCATGGTTGTAGCCTTCCAGGACTAACCGACAGAAAAAAGCCAAAAGTAAAAAATTCCAACTTTAGAGTGGTTTTATAGGGAACTGAAAAATATTTCCAATGATATTTATATAAGACACCTTTAACACCCTCAAATTATTGAACACTTCCTGCAAGCCTACAATGATTAAATTTAACATGATTATAGTTTTCCGGGACAAACCCACAGGAAAATTGCCAAATGTGAATATTTTTAATATTGAAGGGGTCTAAAGAGGGGATGAATAATTTTCCCATGTTAATTAAAAGAGACTTTTTCTGGACTTATAATCTCATGTTTTAGGTACTTAGAATCGGAATAAAAAACTTCAAATTCGGTATGCTTGTACGGTTTCGTTAGCTTTACCTTAGAGAATCATGAGAAATGAAAATTTCTAAACATAAGGTGGTTTCATGGGGAACTGAAAGATCCTTCCAATGTTATTTATATGGGACGTCTTCTATACCTCAAAATGTTTAGGCACTTTCGGCAAGATTAGAATGATGAAATTTGGCATGATTGTAGAATTCCAGGACTAACCGACAGAAAAATTGCCAAAAGTAAAAAATTCCAAGTTTAGAGTGGTTTTATAGGGAACTGAAAAATGTTTCCAATGTAATTTATATGGGACACCTTTTACACCCTCAAATTATTGAGCACTTTCTGCAGGGCTACAATGATTAAATTTAACATGATTATAGCTTTTCGGTACAAACCCACAGGAAAATTGCCAAAAGTAAATATTTTTAATTTTGGGGGGGTCTAAAGAGGGAATGAACAATTTCCCCATGTTATTTAAATGAGACTTTTTCTGGACTTATAATCTCATGTTTTAGGTACTTAGAATCGGAATAAAAAACTTCAAATTCGGTATGCTTGTACGTTTTCGTTAGCTTTATCTTAGTAAATCATCAGAAGTGAAAATTTCTAAATATAAAGTGGTTTCATGTGGAACTGAAAATTTTTTCCAATGTTATTTATATGCGACGTCTTCTATACCCCAAAATGTTTAAGCACTTCCGGCAAGATTAGAATGATGAAATTTGGCATGATTGTAGCCTTCCAGGACTAACCGACACAAAAATTACAAAAGTAAAAAATTCCAACTTTAGAGTGGTTTTATAGGGAACTGAAAAATATTTAAAATGTTATTTATATAAGACACCTTTTACACCCTCAAATTATTGAGCACCTCCTGCAGGGCTACAATGATTAAATTTAACATGATTATAGCTTTTCGGGACAAACCCACAGGAAAACTGCCAAAAGTGAATATTTTTAATTTTTGGGGGTCTAAAGAGGGGATGAAGAATTTTCCCATGTTATTTAAATGAGACTTTTTCTGGACTTATAATCTGATGTTTTAGGTACTTTTAATTGGAATAAGAACTTAAAATTCTTTATGCTTGTACGGTTTCGTTAGCTTTACCTTAGTGAATCATCAGAAATGAATATTTCTAAACATAAGGTGGTTTCATGGGGAACTGAAAAATCTTTCCAATGTTATTTATATGGGACGTCTTCTATACCCCAAAATGTTTAGGCACTTTTGGCAAGATTAGAATGATGAAATTTGGCATGATTGTAGCCTTCCAGGACTAACCGACAGAAAAATTGCCAAAAGAAAAAAATTCCAAGTTTAGAGTGGTTTTATAGGGAACTGAAAAATATTTCCAATGTTATTTATATGGAACACCTTTTACACCCTCAAATTATTGAGCACTTCCTTCAGGGCTACAATGATTAAATTTGACATGATTATACATTTTGTGGACAAACCCACATTGAGATTGCCAAAAGTGAATATTTTTAATTTTTCGGCTGTCTAAAGAGAGGATTAAGAATTTTCCCATGTTATTTAAATGAGACTTTTTTTGGACCTATAATCTCATGTTCAAGTACTTAGAATTGGAATCAGAACTTCAAATTCTTTATGCTTGTACGGTTTCGTTAGCTTTACCTAAGTGAATCATCAGAAATGAAAATTTTTAAACGTAAAGTGGTTTTATGGGGAACTGAAAAATCTTTCCAATGTTATTTATATGGGACGTCTTCTATACCCCAAAATGTTTAGGCACTTCCGGCAAGATTAGAATGATGAAATTTGGCATGATGGTAGCCTTCCAGGACTAACCGACACAAAAATTGCCAAAAGTAAAAAATTCCAACTTTAGAGAGCTTTTATAGGGAACTGGAAAATATTTCCAATGTTATTTATACGGAACACCTTTTACAACCTCAAATTATTGAGCACTTCCTGCAGGGCTACAATGATTAAATTTAACATGATTATAGCTTTCCGGGACAAACCCACAGGAAAATTGCCAAAAGTGAATATTTTTAATATTGAGGTTTTCTAAAGAGGGGTTTAAGAATTTCCCGATGTTATTTAAATGAGACTTTTTCTGGACCTATAATCTCATGTTTTAGGTACTTTGAATTGGAATAAGAACTTCAAATTCTTTATGCTTGTACGGTTTCGTTAGCTTTACCTTAGAGAATCATCAGAAATGAAAATTTCTAAACATAAGGTGGTTGCATGGGGAACTGAAAGATCCTTCCAATGTTATTTATATGGGACGTCTTCTATACCTCAAAATGTTTAGGCACTTTCGGCAAGATTAGAATGATGAAATTTGGCATGATTGTACAATTCCAGAACTAACCGACAGAAAAAAAGCCAAAAGTAAAAAATTCCAACTTTAGAGTGGTTTTATAGGGAACTGAAAAATATTTCCAATGTCATTTATATGGGACACCTTTTACAACCTCAAATTATTGAGCACTTCCTGCAGGGCTACAATGATTAAATTTAACATGATTTTAGCTTTTCGGGACAAACCCACAGGAAAATTGCCAAATTTGAATATTTTTAATTTTTAAGGGGTCTAAAGAGGGGATGAAGAATTGTCCATGTTATTTAAATGAGACTTTTCTGGACTTATAATGTCATGTTTTAGGTATTTAGAATTGGAATAAAAACTTCAAATTCAGTATGCTTGTACGGTTTCGTTAGCTTTACCTTAGAGAATCATCAGAAATAAAAATTTCTAAACATAAGGTGGTTTCATGGGGAACTGAAAGATCCTTCCAATGTTATTTATATGGGCCGTCTTCTATACCCCAAAATGTTTAGGCACTTTCGGCAAGATTAGAATGATGAAATTTGGCATGATTTTAGAATTCCAGGACTAGCGGACAGAAAAATTACAAAAGTAAAAAATTCAAACTTTAAAGTGGTTTTATAGGGAACTGAGAAATATTTCCAATGTTATTTATATGGAACACCTTTTACACCCTCATATTATTGAGCACTTCCTTCAGGGCTACAATGATTAAATTTGACATGATTATACCTTTTGTGGACAAACCCACATTGAAATTGCCAAAAGTGAATATTTTTAATTTTTCGGGGGTCTAAAGAGGGGATTAAAAATTTTCCCATGTTATTTAAATGAGACTTTTTTTGGACCTATAATCTCATGTTCAAGTACTTAGAATTGGAATAAAAACTTCAAATTCTTTATGCTTGTACGGTTTCGTTAGCTTTACCTAAGTGAATCATCAGAAATGAAAATTTCTAAACGTAAAGTGGTTTTATGGGGAACTGAAAAATCTTTCCAATGTTATTTATATGGGACGTCTTCTATACCCCAAAATGTTTAGGCACTTCCGGCAAGATTAGAATGATGAAATTTGGCATGATTGTAGCCTTCCAGGACTAACCGACACAAAAATTGCCAAAAGTAAAAAATTCCAACTTTAGAGTGGTTTTATAGGGAACTGAAAAATATTTCCAATGTTATTTATACGGGACACCTTTTACAACCTCAAATTATTGAGCACTTCCTGCAGGGCTACAATGATTAAATTTAACATGATTATAGCTTTCCGGGACAAACCCACAGGAAAATTGCCAAAAGTGAATATTTTTATTATTGAGGGGGTCTAAAGAGGGGATTAAGAATTTCCCCATGTTATTTAAATGAGACTTTTTCTGGACCTATAATCTCATGTTTTAGGTACTTTGAATTGGAATAAGAACTTCAAATTCTTTATGCTTGTACGGTTTCGTTAGCTTTACCTAAGTCAATCATCAGAAATGAAAATTTCTAAACATAAGGTGGTTTCATGGGGAACTGAAAAATCCTTCCAATGTTATTTATATGGAACGTCTTCTATACCCCAAAATGTTTAGGCACTTCCGGCAATATTAGAATGATGAAATTTGGCATGATTGTGGCCTTCCAGGACTAACCAACAGAGAAAAAGCCAAAAGTAAAAAATTCCAACTTTAGAGTGGTTTTATAGGGAACTGAAAAATATTTCCCATGTCATTTATATGTGACACCTTTTACAACCTCAAATTATTGAGAACTTCCTGCAGGGCTACAATGATTAAATTTAACATGATTTTAGCTTTTCGGGACAAACCCACAGGAAAATTGCCAAATTTGAATATTTTTAATTTTTAGGGGGTCTAAAGAGGGGATGAAGAATTTTCCATGTTATTTAAATGAGACTTTTCTGGACTTATAATCTCATGTTTTAGGTACTTACATTTGGAATAAAAACTTCAAATTCGGTATGCTTGTACTTTTTCGTTGGCTTTACTTTAGTATATCATCAGAAATGAAAATTTCTAACCGTAAAGTGGTTTCATGGGTAACTGAAAAATCTTACCAATGTTATTTATATGGGACGTCTTCTATACCCCAAAATGTTTACGCACTTCCGGCAAGATAAGAATGATGAAATTCGGCATGATTGTAGCCTTCCAGGACTAATCGACAGAAAAATTGCCAAAAGTAAAAAATTCCAACTTTAGAGTGGTTTTATCGGGAACTGAAAAATGTTTCCAATGTTATTTATATGGGACACCTTTTACACCCTCAAATTATTGAGCACTTTCTGCAGGGCTACAATGATTAAATTTAACATGATTATAGCTTTTCGTTACAAACCCACAGGAAAATTGCCAAAAGTGAATATTTTTAATTTTTGGGGGGTCTAAAGAGGGGATGAAGAATTTCCCCATGTTATTTAAATGAGACTTTTTCTGGACCTATAATCTCATGTTTAAGTACTTAGAATTGGAATAAGAACTTCAAATTCTTTATGCTTGTACGGTTTCGTTAGCTTTACCTAAGTGAATCATCAGAAATGAAAATTTCTAAACGTAAAGTGGTTTTATGGGGAACTGAAAAATCTTTCCAATGTTATTTATAAGGGACGTCTTCTATACCCCAAAATGTTTAGGCACTTCCGGCAAGATTAGAATGATGAAATTTGGCATGATTGTAGCCTTCCAGGAATAACCGACAGAAAAATTGCCAAAAGTAAAAAATCCCAACTTTAGAGTTTTTTTTATAGGTAACTGAAAAATATTTCCAATATTATTTATATGGGACACCTTTTACACCCTCAAGTTATTGAGCACTTCCTGCAGGGCTACAATGTTTAAATTTAACATGATAATAGCTTTTCGGGACAAGCCCACAGGAAAGTTGCCAAAAGTGAATATTTTTAATTTTTTAGGGGTCTAAAGAGGGGATGAAGAATTTCCCCATGTTATTAAAATGAGACTTTTTCTGGACTTATAATCTCATGTTTAAGTATTTAGAATTGGAATAAGACCTTCAAATTCTTTATGCTTGTACGGTTTCGTTAGCTTTACCTAAGTGAATCATCAGAAATGAAAATTTCTAAACGTAAATTGGTTTCATGGGGAACTGAAAAATTTTTCCAATGTTATTTATATGGGACGTCTTCTATACCCCAAAATGTTTAGGTATTTCCGGCAATATTAGAATGATGAAATTTGGCATGATTGTAGCCTTCCAGGACTAACGGACAAAAAAATTGCCAAAAGTGAAAAAAATCCAACTTTAGAGTGGTTTTATAGGGTAATGAAAAATATTTCCAATGTAATTTATATGGGACACCTTTTACACCCTCAAATTATTGAGCACTTCCTGCAGGGCTACAATGATTAAATTTAACATGATTATAGCTTTTCGAGACAAACCCACAGGAAAATTGCCAAAAGTGAATATTTTTAATTTTTGGGGGTTCTAAAGAGGGGATTAAGAATTTCCCCATTTTATTTAAAAGAGACTTTTTCTGGACCTATAATCTCATGTTTTAGGTACTTAGAATTGCAATAAGAACTTCAAATTCTTTATGCTTGTAGGGTTTCGTTAGCTTTACCTAAGTGAATCATCAGAAATGAAAATTTCTAACAGTAAAATGGTTTCATGGGGAACTGAAAAATCCTTCCAATGTTATTTATATGGGACGTCTTCTATACCCCAAAATGTTTAGACACTTCCGGCAAGATTAGAATGATGAAATTTGGCATGATTGTAGCCTTCCAGGACTAACCGACAGAAAAATTGCCAAAAGTAAAAAAATCCAACTTTAGAGTGGTTTTAAAGGGAACTGAAAAATATTTCCAATGTTATTTATACGGGACACCTTTTACACCCACACATTATTGAGCTTTTCCTGCAGGGCTACAATGATTAAATTTAACATGATTATAGCTTTTCGGGTCAAACCCACACGAAAATTGCCAAAAGTGAATATTTTTAATTTTTAGGGGGTCTAAAAAGGAGATGAACAATATTCTCATGTTATTTAAAAGAGAATTTTTCTGGACCTATAATCTCATGTTTTAGGTATTTAGTATTGGAATAAAAACTTCAAGTTTGTTATGCTTGTACGTTTTCGCTAGCTTTATCTAAATAAATCATCAGAAATAAAAATTTCTAACCGTAAAGTGGTTTCATGGGGAACTGAAAAATCTTTCCAATGTTATTTATATGGGACGTCTTCTATACCCCAAAATGTTTAGGCACTTCCGGCAAGATTAGAAAGATGAAATTTGGCATGATTGTAGCCTTCCAAGACTAACCGACAGAAAAATTCCAAAAGTAAAAAATTCCAACTTTAGAGTGGTTTTATAGGGAACTGAAAAATATTTCCAATGTTATTTATACGGTACACCGTTTACACCCACACATTATTGAGCACTTCCTGCAGGGCTACAATGATTAAATTTAACATGATTATAGCTTTTCGGGACAAACCCACAAAAAAATTGCCAAAAGTGAATATTTTTAATTTTGAGGGGGTCTAAAGAGGGTATGACGAATTTTCCAATGTTATTTAAAGAGACTTTTTCTGGACCTATAATCTCATGTTTTAGGTACTTAGAATTAGAATAAAAACTTCAAATTTGTTATGCTTGTACGTTTTTGCTAGCTTTATCTAAATAAATCATCAGAAATGAAAATTTCTAACCGTAAGGTGGTTTCATGGGGAACTGAAAAATCTTTCCAATGTTATTTATAAGGGACGTCTTCTATACCCCAAAATGTTTAGGCACTTCCGGCAAGATTAGAATGATGAAATTTCGCATGATTTTAGCCTTCCAGGACTAACCGACAGAAAAACTGCCAAAAGTAAATAATTCCAACTTTAGAGTGGTTTTATAGGGAACTGAAAAATATTTCCAATATTATTTAATGGGACACCTTTTAGACCCACAAATTATTGAGCACTTCCTTCAGGGCTACAATGATTAAATTTAACATGATTATAGCTTTTCGGGACAAACCCACAGGAAGATTGCCGAAAGTGAAAATTTTTAATTTTTAGGAAGTCTAAAGAAGGGATGAAGAATTTTCCCATGTTATTTAAATGAGAGTTTTTGGACCTATAATCTCATCTTCTAGGTACTTAGAATTGGAATGAAAACTTGATATACGGTATGCTTGTACGTTTTCGTTAGATTTACCGAAGAGAAACATCAGAAATGAAAATCTCTAAACGTAAATTGGTTTCATGGGGAACTGAAAAATCTTTCCAATGTTATTTATATGGGACGTCTTCTATACCCCAAAATGTTTAGGCATTTCCGGCAATATTAAAATGATGAAATTTGGCATGATTTTAGCCTTCCAGGACTAACGGACAGAAAAATTGCCAAAAGTGAAAAAAATCCAACTTTAGAGTGGTTTTATAGGGTAATGAAAAATATTTCCAATGTTATTTATATGGGACACCTTTTACACCCTCAAATTATTGAGCACTTCCTGCAGGCCTACAATGATTAAATTTAACATGATTATAGCTTTACGGGACAAACCCACAGGAAAATTGCCAAAGTGAATATTTTTAATTTTTGGGGGGTCTAAAGAGGGGATTAAAAATTTCCCCATGTTATTTAAATGAGACTTTTTCTGGACCTATAATCTCATGTTTTAGGTACTTAGAATTGGAATCTGAACTTCAAATTCTTTATGCTTGTAGGGTTTCGTTAGCTTTACCTAAGTGAATCATCAGAAATGAAAATTTCTAACAGTAAAATGGTTTCATGGGGAACTGAAAAAGCTTTCCAATGTTATTTATATGGGACGTTTTCTATACCCCAAAATGTTTAGGCATTTCCGGCAATATTAAAATGATGAAATTTGGCATGATTTTAGCCTTCCAGGACTAACGGACAGAAAAATTGCCAAAAGTGAAAAAAATCCAACTTTAGAGTGGTTTTATAGGGTAATGAAAAATATTTCCAATGTTATTTATATGGGACACCTTTTACACCCTCAAATTATTGAGCACTTCCTGCAGGCCTACAATGATTAAATTTAACATGATTATAGCTTTTCGGGACAAACCCACAGGAAAATTGCCAAAAGTGAATATTTTTAATTTTTAGGGGGTCTAAAGAGGGGATGAAGAATTTCCCCATGTTATTAAAATGAGACTTTTTCTGGACTTATAATCTCATGTTTAAGTACTTAGAATTGGAATAAGAACTTCAAATTCTTTATGCTTGTACGGTTTCGTTAGCTTTACCTGAGTGAATCATCAGAAATGAAAATTTCTAACAGTAAAATGGTTTCATGGGGAACTGAAAAATCCTTCCAATGTTATTTATATGGGACGTCTTCTATACCCCAAAATGTTTAGGCACTTCCGGCAAGATTAGAATGATGAAATTTGGCATGATTGTAGCCTTCCAGGACTAACCGACAGAAAAATTGCCAAAAATAAAAATCCAACTTTAGAGTGGTTTTATAGGGAACTGATAAATATTTCCAATGTTATTTATACGGGACACCTTTTACACCCACACATTATTGAGCACTTCCTGCAGGGCTACAATGATTAAATTTAACATGATTATAGCTTTTCGGGACAAACCCACACGAAAATTGCCAAAAGTGAATATTTTTAATTTTGAGGGGGTCTAAAGAGGGGATGAAGAATTTTCCCATGTTATTTAAAAGAGACTTTTTCTGGACCTATAATCTCATGTTTTAAGTACTTAGAATTGGAATAAAAACTTCAAGTTTGTTATGCTTGTACGTTTTCGCTAGCTTTATCTAAATAAATCATCAGAAATGAAAATTTCTAACCGTAAAGTGGTTTCATGGGGAACTGAAAAATCTTTCCAATGTTATTTATATGGGACGTCTTCTATACCCCAAAATGCTTACGCACTTCCGGCAAAATTAGAAAGATGAAATTTGGCATGATTGTAGCCTTCCAGGACTAACCGACAGAAAAATTCCAAACGTAAAAAATTCCAACTTTAGAGTGGTTTAATAGGGAACTGAAAAATATTTCAAATATTATTTAATGGGACACCTTTTGCACCCACAAATTATTGAGCACTTCCTTCAGGGCTACAATGATTAAATTTAACATGATTATAGCATTTCGGAACAAACCCACAGGAAAATTGCCAAAAGTGAATATTTTTAATTTTGAGGGGGTCTAAAGAGGGGATGAAAAATTTCCCCATGTTATTTAAATGAGACCTTTTCTGGACATATAATCTCATGTTTTAGGTACTTAGAATTGGAATAAAAGCTTCAAACTCGGTATGCTTGTACGGTTTCGTTGGCTTTTCCTAAGTGGATCACCAGAAATGAAAATTTCTAACCGTGAAGTGGTTTCATGGAAAACTGAAAATTCTTTCCAATGTTATTTATAAGGGACGTCTTCTATACCCCAAAATGTTTAGGCACTTCCGGCAAGATTAGAATGATGAAATTTCGCATGATTTTAGCCTTCCAGGACTAACCGACAGAAAAACTGCCAAAAGTAAATAATTCCAACGTTAGAGTGGTTTTATAGGGAACTGAAAAATATTTCCAATGTTATTTATACGGGACACCTTTTACACCCACACATTATTGAGCTTTTCCTGCAGGGCTACAATGATTAAATTTAACATGATTATAGCTTTTCGGGACAAACCCACACGAAAATTGCCAAAAGTGAATATTTTTAATTTTTAGGGGGTCTAAAAAGGAGATGAACAATATTCCCATGTTATTTAAAAGAGAATTTTTCTGGACCTATAATCTCATGTTTTAGGTATTTAGTATTGGAATAAAAACTTCAAGTTCGTTATGCTTGTACGTTTTCGCTAGCTTTATCTAAATAAATCATCAGAAATAAAAATTTCTAACCGTAAAGTGGTTTCATGGGGAACTGAAAAATCTTTCCAATGTTATTTATATGGGACGTCTTCTATACCCCAAAATGTTTAGGCACTTCCGGCAAGATTAGAAAGATGAAATTTGGCATGATTGTAGCCTTCCAAGACTAACCGACAGAAAAATTCCAAAAGTAAAAAATTCCAACTTTAGAGTGGTTTTATAGGGAACTGAAAAATATTTCCAATGTTATTTATACGGTACACCGTTTACACCCACACATTATTGAGCACTTCCTGCAGGGCTACAATGATTAAATTTAACATGATTATAGCTTTTCGGGACAAACCCACAAAAAAATTGCCAAAAGTGAATATTTTTAATTTTGAGGGGGTCTAAAGAGGGTATGACGAATTTTCCAATGTTATTTAAAGAGACTTTTTCTGGACCTATAATCTCATGTTTTAGGTACTTAGAATTAGAATAAAAACTTCAAATTTGTTATGCTTGTACGTTTTTGCTAGCTTTATCTAAATAAATCATCAGAAATGAAAATTTCTAACCGTAAGGTGGTTTCATGGGGAACTGAAAAATCTTTCCAATGTTATTTATAAGGGACGTCTTCTATACCCCAAAATGTTTAGGCACTTCCGGCAAGATTAGAATGATGAAATTTCGCATGATTTTAGCCTTCCAGGACTAACCGACAGAAAAACTGCCAAAAGTAAATAATTCCAACTTTAGAGTGGTTTTATAGGGAACTGAAAAATATTTCCAATATTATTTAATGGGACACCTTTTAGACCCACAAATTATTGAGCACTTCCTTCAGGGCTACAATGATTAAATTTAACATGATTATAGCTTTTCGGGACAAACCCACAGGAAGATTGCCGAAAGTGAAAATTTTTAATTTTTAGGAAGTCTAAAGAAGGGATGAAGAATTTTCCCATGTTATTTAAATGAGAGTTTTTGGACCTATAATCTCATCTTCTAGGTACTTAGAATTGGAATGAAAACTTGATATACGGTATGCTTGTACGTTTTCGTTAGATTTACCGAAGAGAAACATCAGAAATGAAAATCTCTAAACGTAAATTGGTTTCATGGGGAACTGAAAAATCTTTCCAATGTTATTTATATGGGACGTCTTCTATACCCCAAAATGTTTAGGCATTTCCGGCAATATTAAAATGATGAAATTTGGCATGATTTTAGCCTTCCAGGACTAACGGACAGAAAAATTGCCAAAAGTGAAAAAAATCCAACTTTAGAGTGGTTTTATAGGGTAATGAAAAATATTTCCAATGTTATTTATATGGGACACCTTTTACACCCTCAAATTATTGAGCACTTCCTGCAGGCCTACAATGATTAAATTTAACATGATTATAGCTTTACGGGACAAACCCACAGGAAAATTGCCAAAGTGAATATTTTTAATTTTTGGGGGGTCTAAAGAGGGGATTAAGAATTTCCCCATGTTATTTAAATGAGACTTTTTCTGGACCTATAATCTCATGTTTTAGGTACTTAGAATTGGAATCTGAACTTCAAATTCTTTATGCTTGTAGGGTTTCGTTAGCTTTACCTAAGTGAATCATCAGAAATGAAAATTTCTAACAGTAAAATGGTTTCATGGGGAACTGAAAAAGCTTTCCAATGTTATTTATATGGGACGTTTTCTATACCCCAAAATGTTTAGGCATTTCCGGCAATATTAAAATGATGAAATTTGGCATGATTTTAGCCTTCCAGGACTAACGGACAGAAAAATTGCCAAAAGTGAAAAAAATCCAACTTTAGAGTGGTTTTATAGGGTAATGAAAAATATTTCCAATGTTATTTATATGGGACACCTTTTACACCCTCAAATTATTGAGCACTTCCTGCAGGCCTACAATGATTAAATTTAACATGATTATAGCTTTTCGGGACAAACCCACAGGAAAATTGCCAAAAGTGAATATTTTTAATTTTTAGGGGGTCTAAAGAGGGGATGAAGAATTTCCCCATGTTATTAAAATGAGACTTTTTCTGGACTTATAATCTCATGTTTAAGTACTTAGAATTGGAATAAGAACTTCAAATTCTTTATGCTTGTACGGTTTCGTTAGCTTTACCTAAGTGAATCATCAGAAATGAAAATTTCTAACAGTAAAATGGTTTCATGGGGAACTGAAAAATCCTTCCAATGTTATTTATATGGGACGTCTTCTATACCCCAAAATGTTTAGGCACTTCCGGCAAGATTAGAATGATGAAATTTGGCATGATTGTAGCCTTCCAGGACTAACCGACAGAAAAATTGCCAAAAATAAAAATCCAACTTTAGAGTGGTTTTATAGGGAACTGATAAATATTTCCAATGTTATTTATACGGGACACCTTTTACACCCACACATTATTGAGCACTTCCTGCAGGGCTACAATGATTAAATTTAACATGATTATAGCTTTTCGGGACAAACCCACACGAAAATTGCCAAAAGTGAATATTTTTAATTTTGAGGGGGTCTAAAGAGGGGATGAAGAATTTTCCCATGTTATTTAAAAGAGACTTTTTCTGGACCTATAATCTCATGTTTTAAGTACTTAGAATTGGAATAAAAACTTCAAGTTTGTTATGCTTGTACGTTTTCGCTAGCTTTATCTAAATAAATCATCAGAAATGAAAATTTCTAACCGTAAAGTGGTTTCATGGGGAACTGAAAAATCTTTCCAATGTTATTTATATGGGACGTCTTCTATACCCCAAAATGCTTACGCACTTCCGGCAAAATTAGAAAGATGAAATTTGGCATGATTGTAGCCTTCCAGGACTAACCGACAGAAAAATTCCAAACGTCAAAAATTCCAACTTTAGAGTGGTTTAATAGGGAACTGAAAAATATTTCAAATATTATTTAATGGGACACCTTTTACACCCACAAATTATTGAGCACTTCCTTCAGGGCTACAATGATTAAATTTAACATGATTATAGCATTTCGGAACAAACCCACAGGAAAATTGCCAAAAGTGAATATTTTTAATTTTGAGGGGGTCTAAACAGGGGATGAAAAATTTCCCCATGTTATTTAAATGAGACCTTTTCTGGACATATAATCTCATGTTTTAGGTACTTAGAATTGGAATAAAAGCTTCAAACTCGGTATGCTTGTACGGTTTCGTTGGCTTTTCCTAAGTGGATCACCAGAAATGAAAATTTCTAACCGTGAAGTGGTTTCATGGAAAACTGAAAATTCTTTCCAATGTTATTTATAAGGGACGTCTTCTATACCCCAAAATGTTTAGGCACTTCCGGCAAGATTAGAATGATGAAATTTCGCATGATTTTAGCCTTCCAGGACTAACCGACAGAAAAACTGCCAAAAGTAAATAATTCCAACGTTAGAGTGGTTTTATAGGGAACTGAAAAATATTTCCAATATTATTTAAAGGGACACCTTTTACACCCACAAATTATTGAGCACTTCCTTCAGGGCTACAATGATTAAATTTGGCATGATTATAGCTTTTCGAGACAAACCCACAGGAAGATTGCCGAAAGTGAAAATTTTTAATTTTTAGGAGGTCTAAAGAATTGATGAAGAATTTTCCCATGTTATTTAAATGAGACTTTTTGGACCTATAATCTCATCTTCTAGGTACTTAGAATTGGAATAAAAACTTGATATACGGTATGCTTGTACGTTTTCGTTAGATTTACCGAAGAGAAACATCAGAAATGAAAATTTCTAAACGTAAATTGGTTTCATGGGGAACTGAAAAATCTTTCCAATGTTATTTATATGGGACGTCTTCTATACCCCAAAATGTTTAGGCATTTCCGGCAATATTAGAATGATGAAATTTGGCATGATTTTAGCCTTCCAGGACTAACGGACAGAAAAATTGCCAAAAGTGAAAAAAATCCAACTTTAGAGTGGTTTTATAGGGTAATGAAAAATATTTCCAATGTTATTTATATGGGACACCTTTTACACCCTCAAATTATTGAGCACTTCCTGCAGGGCTACAATGATTAAATTTAACATGATTATAGTTTTCGGGACAAACCCACAGGAAAATTGCCAAAAGTGAATATTTTTAATTTTTAGGGGGTCTAAAGAGGGGATGAAGAATTTCCCCATGTTATTTAAATGAGACTTTTCTGGACTTATAATCTCATGTTTTAGGTACTTACAATTGGAATAAAAACTTCAAATTCGGTATGCTTGTACTTTTTCGTTGGCTTTACTTTAGTATATCATCAGAAATGAAAATTTCTAACCGTAAAGTGGTTTCATGGGGAACTGAAAAATCTTACCAATGTTATTTATATGGGACGTCTTCTATACCCCAAAATATTTAGGCACTTCCGGCAAGATTAGAATGATGAAATTTGGCATGATTGTAGCCTTCCAGGACTAACCGACAGAAAAATTGCCAAAAGTAAAAAATTCCAAATTTAGAGTGGTTTTATAGGGAACTGAAAAATATTTCCAATGTTATTTATATGGGACATCTTTTACACCCTCAAATTATTGAGCACTTCCTGCAGGGCTACAATGATTAAATTTAACATGATTATAGTTTTCCGGGACAAACCCACAGGAAAATTGCCAAATGTGAATATTTTTAATTTTTTAGGGGTCTAAAGAGGGGATGAAGAATTTTCCCATGTTAATTAAAAGAGACTTTTTCTGGACCTATAAACTAATGTTTTAGGTACTTAGATTTGGAATAAAAACTTCAAATTTGGTATGCTTGTACGTTTTCATTAGTTTTATCTAAATGTATCATCAGAAATGAAAATTTCTAAACGTAAAGTGGTTTCATGGTGAACTGAAAAATCTTTCCAATGTTATTTATATGGGACGTCTTCTATACCCCAAAATGTTTACGCACTTTCGGCAAGATTAGAATAATGAAATTTGGCATGATTGTAGCCTTCCAGGACTAACCGAGAGAAAAAAAACCAAAAGTAAAAAATTACAACTTTAGAGTGGTTTTATAGGGAACGGAAAAATATTTCCAATGTTATTTATATGGGACACCTTTTACACCCTCAAATTATTGAGCACTTCCTGCAGGGCTACAATGATTAAATTTAACATGATTATGGCTTTTCGGGACGAACCCACAGGAAATTTCCAAAAGTGAATATTTTAAATTTTTGACGGGTCTAAAGAGGGATGAAGAATTTCCCCATGTTATTTAAATGAGACTTTTTCTGGAAATATAATCTCATGTTTTAGGTACTTAGAAACGGAATAAAAAATTTCAAATTCGGTATTCTTGTATGTTTTCGTTAGCTTTACCTTAGTAAATCATCAGAAATGAAAATTTCTAAATATAAAGTGGTTTCATGGGGAACTGAAAAATTTTTCCAATGTTATTTATATGCGACGTCTTCTATACCCCAAAATCTTTAGGCATTTCCGGCAATATTAGAATGATGAAATTTAGCATGATTGCAGCCTTCCAGGACTAACCGACAGAAAAATTGCCAAAAGTAAAAAATCCCAACTTTAGAGTGGTTTTATAGGGAACTGAAAAATATTTCCAATATTATTTATATGGGACACCTTTTACTCCCTCAAATTATTGAGCACTTCCTGCAGGGCTACAATGATTAAATTTAACATGATAATAGCTTTTCGGGACAAGCCCACAGGAAAATTGACAAAAGTTAATATTTTTAATATTGAGGGGGTCTAAAGAGGGGATGAAGAATTTTCCCATGTTATTTAAAAGAGACTTTTTCTGGACCTATAATCTCATGTTTTAGGTACTTAGATTTGGAATAAAAACTTCAAATTCGGTATGCTTGTACGTTTTCGTTGGCTTTACCTTAGTATATCATCAGAAATGAAAATTTGTAACCGTAAAGTTGTTTCATGGGGAACTGAAAAATCTTTCCAATGTTATTTATATGGGATGTCTTCATACCCCAAAATGTTTACGCACTTCCGGCAAGATTAGAATGATGAAATTCGGCATGATTGTAGGCTTCCAGGACTAATCGACAGAAAAATTGCCAAAAGTAAAAAAATTCCAAATTTAGAGTGGTTTTATAGGGAAAAGAAAAATATTTCCAAAGTTATTTATATGGAACACCTTTTACACCCTCAAATTATTGAGCACTTCCTTCAGGGCTACAACGATTAAATTTAACATGATTATAGCTTTACGTGACAAGCCCACAGGAAAGTTGCCAAAAGTGAATATTTTTAATTTTTTAGGGGTCTAAAGAGGGGATGAAGAATTTCCTCATGTTATTAAAAGGAGACTTTTTCAGGACTTATAATCTCATGTTTAAGTACTTAGAATTGGAATAAGAACTTCAAATTCTTTATGCTTGTACGGTTTCGTTAGCTTTACCTAAGTGAATCATCAGAAATGAAAATTTCTAACCGTAAATTGGTTTCATGGGGAACTGAAAAATCTTTCCAATGTTATTTATATAGGACGTCTTCTATACCCCAAAATGTTTAGGCATTTCCGGCAATATTAGAATGATGAAATTTGGCATGATTTTAGCCTTCCAGGACTAACGGACAGAAAAATTGCCAAAAGTGAAAAAAATCCAACTTTAGAGTGGTTTTATAGGGTAATGAAAAATATTTCCAATGTTATTTATATGGGACACCTTTTACACCCTCAAATTATTGAGCACTTCCTGCAGGGCTACAATGATTAAATTTAACATGATTATAGCTTTTCGGTACAAACCCACAGTTAAATTGCCAAAGGTGAATATTTTTAATTTTTCGGGGGTCTAAAGAGGGGATTAAGAATTTCCCCATGTTATTTAAAAGAGACTTTTTCTGGACCTATTATCTCATGTTTTAGGTACTTAGAATTGCAATAAGAACTTCAAATTCTTTATGCTTGTAGGGTTTTGTTAGCTTTACCTAAGTGAATCATCAGAAATGAAAATTTCTAACAGTAAAATGGTTTCATGGGGAACTGAAAAATCCTTCCAATGTTATTTATATGGGACGTCTTCTATACCCCAAAATGTTTAGGCACTTCCGGCAAGATTAGAATGATGAAATTTGGCATGATTGTAGCCTTCCAGGACTAACCGACAGAAAAATTGCCAAAAGTAAAAAAATCCAACTTTAGAGTAATTTTATAGGGAACTGAAAAATATTTCCAATGTTATTTATACGGGACACCTTTTACACCCACACATTATTGAGCACTTCCTGCAGGGCTACAATGATTAAATTTAACATGATTATAGCTTTTCGGGACAAACCCACACGAAAATTGCCAAAAGTGAATATTTTTAATTTTGGGGGGGTCTAAAGAGGGGATGAAGAATTTTCCCATATTATTTAAAAGAGACTTTTTCTGGACCTATAATCTCATGTTTTAGGTACTTAGAATTGGAATAAAAACTTCAAGTTTGTTATGCTTGTACGTTTTCGCTAGCTTTATCTAAATAAATCATCAGAAATGAAAATTTCTAACCGTAAAGTGGTTTCATGGGGAACTGAAAAATCTTTCCAATGTTATTTATATGGGACGTCTTCTATACCCCAAAATGTTTAGGCACTTCCGGCAAGATTAGAAAGATGAAATTTGGCATTATTGTAGCCTTCCAGGACTAACCGACAGAAAAATTCCAAAAGTAAAAAATTCCAACTTTAGAGTGGTTTTATAGGGAACTGAAAAATATTTCCAATGTTATTTATACGGTACACCTTTTACACCCACACATTATTGAGCACTTCCTGCAGGGCTACAATGATTAAATTTAACATGATTATAGCTTTTCGGGACAAACCCACATTGAAATTGCCAAAAGTGAATATTTTTAATTTTGAGGGGGTCTAAAGAGGGTATGACGAATTTTCCCATGTTATATAAAAGAGACTTTTTCTGGACCTATAATCTCATGTTTTAGGTACTTAGAATTTGAATAAAAACTTCAAATTTGTTATGCTTGTACGTTTTTGCTAGCTTTATCTAAATAAATCATCAGAAATGAAAATTTCTAACCGTAAAGTGGTTTCATAAGGAACTGAAAAATCTTTCCAATGTTATTTATATGGGACGTCTTCTATACCCCAAAATGTTTAGGCACTTCCGGCAATATTAGAATGATGAAATTTGGCATGATTTTAGCCTTCCAGGACTAACAGACAGAAAAATTCCAAACGTAAAAAATTCCAACTTTAGAGTGGTTTAATAGGGAACTGAAAAATATTTCCAATATTATTTAATGGGACACCTTTTACACCCACAAATTATTGAGCACTTCCTTCAGGGCTACAATGATTAAATTTAACATCATTATAGCATTTCGGAACAAACCTACAGGAAAATTGCCAAAAGTGAATATTTTTAATTTTTGGGGGGGTCTAAAGAGGGGATGAAGAATTTCCCCATGTTATTTAAATGAGACTTTTTCTGGACATATAATCTCATGTTTTAGGTACTTAGAATTGGAATAAAAGCTTCAAACTCGGTATGCTTGTACGGTTTCGTTGGCTTTTCCAAAGTGGATCACCAGAAATGAAAATTTCTAAACGTAAAGTTGTTTCATGGAAAACTGAAAATTCTTTCCAATGTTATTTATAAGGGACGTCTTCTATACCCCAAAATGTTTAGGCACTTCCGGCAAGATTAGAATGATGAAATTTCGCATGATTTTAGCCTTCCAGGACTAACCGACAGAAAAACTGCCAAAAGTAGATAATTCCAACTTTAGAGTGGTTTTATAGGGAACTGAAAAATATTTCCAATATTATTTAATGGGACACCTTTTACACCAACAAATTATTGAGCACTTCCTTCAGGGCTACAATGATTAAATTTGGCATGATTATAGCTTTTCGGGACAAACCCACAGGAAGATTGCCGAAAGTGAAAATTTTTAATTTTTAGGAGGTCTAAAGAAGGGATGAAGAACTTTCCCATGTTATTTAAATGAGACTTTTTGGACCTATAATCTCATCGTCTAGGTACTTAGAATTGGAATAAAAACTTGATATACGGTATGCTTGTACGTTTTCCTTAGATTTACCGAAGAGAAACATCAGAAATGAAAATTTCTAAACGTAAATTGGTTTCATGGGGAACTGAAAAATCTTTCCAATGTTGATTATATATGACATCTTCTATACCCCAAAATGTTTAGGCATTTCCGGCAATATTAGAATGATGAAATTTGGCATAATTTTAGCCTTCCAGGACTAACGGACAGAAAAATTTCCAAAAGTGAAAAAAATCCAACTTTAGAGTGGTTTTATAGGGTAATGAAAAATATTTCCAATGTTATTTATATGGGACACCTTTTACACCCTCAAATTATTGAGCACTTCCTGCAGGGCTACAATGATTAAATTTAACATGATTATAGCTTTTCGGGACAAACCCAAAGGAAAATTGCCAAAAGTGAATATTTTTAATTTTTGGGTAGTCTAAAGAGGGGATGAAGAATTTTTCCATGTTATTTAAATGAGACTTTTTCTGGACTTATAATCTCATGTTTTAGGTACTTAGAATTGGAATAAAAACTTCAAATTCGTTATGCTTGTATTTTTCGTTGGCTTTATTTTAGTATATCATCAGAAATGAAAATTTCTAAACATAAAGTGATTTCATGGAAAACTGAAAATTCTTTCCAATGTTATTTATAAGGGACGTCTTCTATACCCCAAAATGTTTAGGCACTTCCGGCAAGATTAGAATGATGAAATTTCGCATGATTTTAGCCTTCCAGGACTAACCGACAGAAAAACTGCCAAAAGTAGATAATTCCAACTTTAGAGTGGTTTTATAGGGAACTGAAAAATATTTCCAATATTATTTAATGGGACACCTTTTACACCCACAAATTATTGAGCACTTCCTTCAGGGCTACAATGATTAAATTTAACATGATTATAGCATTTCGGAACAAACCTACAGGAAAATTGCCAAAAGTGAATATTTTTAATTTTTGGGGGGGTCTAAAGAGGGGATGAAGAATTTCCCCATGTTATTTAAATGAGACTTTTTCTGGACATATAATCTCATGTTTTAGGTACTTAGAATTGGAATAAAAGCTTCAAACTCGGTATGCTTGTACGGTTTCGTTGGCTTTTCCAAAGTGGATCACCAGAAATGAAAATTTCTAACCGTAAAGTTGTTTCATGGAAAACTGAAAATTCTTTCCAATGTTATTTATAAGGGACGTCTTCTATACCCCAAAATGTTTAGGCACTTCCGGCAAGATTAGAATGATGAAATTTCGCATGATTTTAGCCTTCCAGGACTAACCGACAGAAAAACTGCCAAAAGTAGATAATTCCAACTTTAGAGTGGTTTTATAGGGAACTGAAAAATATTTCCAATATTATTTAATGGGACACCTTTTACACCAACAAATTATTGAGCACTTCCTGCAGGGCTACAATGATTAAATTTAACATGATTATGGCTTTTCGGGACGAACCCACAGGAAATTTCCAAAAGTGAATATTTTAAATTTTTGACGGGTCTAAAGAGGGATGAAGAATTTCCCCATGTTATTTAAATGAGACTTTTTCTGGAAATATAATCTCATGTTTTAGGTACTTAGAAACGGAATAAAAAATTTCAAATTCGGTATTCTTGTATGTTTTCGTTAGCTTTACCTTAGTAAATCATCAGAAATGAAAATTTCTAAATATAAAGTGGTTTCATGGGGAACTGAAAAATTTTTCCAATGTTATTTATATGCGACGTCTTCTATACCCCAAAATCTTTAGGCATTTCCGGCAATATTAGAATGATGAAATTTAGCATGATTGCAGCCTTCCAGGACTAACCGACAGAAAAATTGCCAAAAGTAAAAAATCCCAACTTTAGAGTGGTTTTATAGGGAACTGAAAAATATTTCCAATATTATTTTTATGGGACACCTTTTACTCCCTCAAATTATTGAGCACTTCCTGCAGGGCTACAATGATTAAATTTAACATGATAATAGCTTTTCGGGACAAGCCCACAGGAAAATTGACAAAAGTTAATATTTTTAATATTGAGGGGGTCTAAAGAGGGGATGAAGAATTTTCCCATGTTATTTAAAAGAGACTTTTTCTGGACCTATAATCTCATGTTTTAGGTACTTAGATTTGGAATAAAAACTTCAAATTCGGTATGCTTGTACGTTTTCGTTGGCTTTACCTTAGTATATCATCAGAAATGAAAATTTGTAACCGTAAAGTTGTTTCATGGGGAACTGAAAAATCTTTCCAATGTTATTTATATGGGATGTCTTCATACCCCAAAATGTTTACGCACTTCCGGCAAGATTAGAATGATGAAATTCGGCATGATTGTAGGCTTCCAGGACTAATCGACAGAAAAATTGCCAAAAGTAAAAAAATTCCAAATTTAGAGTGGTTTTATAGGGAAAAGAAAAATATTTCCAAAGTTATTTATATGGAACACCTTTTACACCCTCAAATTATTGAGCACTTCCTTCAGGGCTACAACGATTAAATTTAACATGATTATAGCTTTACGTGACAAGCCCACAGCAAAGTTGCCAAAAGTGAATATTTTTAATTTTTTAGGGGTCTAAAGAGGGGATGAAGAATTTCCTCATGTTATTAAAAGGAGACTTTTTCAGGACTTATAATCTCATGTTTAAGTACTTAGAATTGGAATAAGAACTTCAAATTCTTTATGCTTGTACGGTTTCGTTAGCTTTACCTAAGTGAATCATCAGAAATGAAAATTTCTAACCGTAAATTGGTTTCATGGGGAACTGAAAAATCTTTCCAATGTTATTTATATAGGACGTCTTCTATACCCCAAAATGTTTAGGCATTTCCGGCAATATTAGAATGATGAAATTTGGCATGATTTTAGCCTTCCAGGACTAACGGACAGAAAAATTGCCAAAAGTGAAAAAAATCCAACTTTAGAGTGGTTTTATAGGGTAATGAAAAATATTTCCAATGTTATTTATATGGGACACCTTTTACACCCTCAAATTATTGAGCACTTCCTGCAGGGCTACAATGATTAAATTTAACATGATTATAGCTTTTCGGTACAAACCCACAGTTAAATTGCCAAAGGTGAATATTTTTAATTTTTCGGGGGTCTAAAGAGGGGATTAAGAATTTCCCCATGTTATTTAAAAGAGACTTTTTCTGGACCTATTATCTCATGTTTTAGGTACTTAGAATTGCAATAAGAACTTCAAATTCTTTATGCTTGTAGGGTTTTGTTAGCTTTACCTAAGTGAATCATCAGAAATGAAAATTTCTAACAGTAAAATGGTTTCATGGGGAACTGAAAAATCCTTCCAATATTATTTATATGGGACGTCTTCTATACCCCAAAATGTTTAGGCACTTCCGGCAAGATTAGAATGATGAAATTTGGCATGATTGTAGCCTTCCAGGACTAACCGACAAAAAATTGCCAAAAGTAAAAAAATCCAACTTTAGAGTAATTTTATAGGGAACTGAAAAATATTTCCAATGTTATTTATACGGGACACCTTTTACACCCACACATTATTGAGCACTTCCTGCAGGGCTACAATGATTAAATTTAACATGATTATAGCTTTTCGGGACAAACCCACACGAAAATTGCCAAAAGTGAATATTTTTAATTTTGGGGGGGTCTAAAGAGGGGATGAAGAATTTTCCCATATTATTTAAAAGAGACTTTTTCTGGACCTATAATCTCATGTTTTAGGTACTTAGAATTGGAATAAAAACTTCAAGTTTGTTATGCTTGTACGTTTTCGCTAGCTTTATCTAAATAAATCATCAGAAATGAAAATTTCTAACCGTAAAGTGGTTTCATGGGGAACTGAAAAATCTTTCCAATGTTATTTATATGGGACGTCTTCTATACCCCAAAATGTTTAGGCACTTCCGGCAAGATTAGAAAGATGAAATTTGGCATTATTGTAGCCTTCCAGGACTAACCGACAGAAAAATTCCAAAAGTAAAAAATTCCAACTTTAGAGTGGTTTTATAGGGAACTGAAAAATATTTCCAATGTTATTTATACGGTACACCTTTTACACCCACACATTATTGAGCACTTCCTGCAGGGCTACAATGATTAAATTTAACATGATTATAGCTTTTCGGGACAAACCCACATTGAAATTGCCAAAAGTGAATATTTTTAATTTTGAGGGGGTCTAAAGAGGGTATGACGAATTTTCCCATGTTATTTAAAAGAGACTTTTTCTGGACCTATAATCTCATGTTTTAGGTACTTAGAATTTGAATAAAAACTTCAAATTTGTTATGCTTGTACGTTTTTGCTAGCTTTATCTAAATAAATCATCAGAAATGAAAATTTCTAACCGTAAAGTGGTTTCATAGGGAACTGAAAAATCTTTCCAATGTTATTTATATGGGACGTCTTCTATACCCCAAAATGTTTAGGCACTTCCGGCAATATTAGAATGATGAAATTTGGCATGATTTTAGCCTTCCAGGACTAACAGACAGAAAAATTCCAAACGTAAAAAATTCCAACTTTAGAGTGGTTTAATAGGGAACTGAAAAATATTTCCAATATTATTTAATGGGACACCTTTTACACCCACAAATTATTGAGCACTTCCTTCAGGGCTACAATGATTAAATTTAACATGATTATAGCATTTCGGAACAAACCTACAGGAAAATTGCCAAAAGTGAATATTTTTAATTTTTGGGGGGGTCTAAAGAGGGGATGAAGAATTTCCCCATGTTATTTAAATGAGACTTTTTCTGGACATATAATCTCATGTTTTAGGTACTTAGAATTGGAATAAAAGCTTCAAACTCGGTATGCTTGTACGGTTTCGTTGGCTTTTCCAAAGTGGATCACCAGAAATGAAAATTTCTAACCGTAAAGTTGTTTCATGGAAAACTGAAAATTCTTTCCAATGTTATTTATAAGGGACGTCTTCTATACCCCAAAATGTTTAGGCACTTCCGGCAAGATTAGAATGATGAAATTTCGCATGATTTTAGCCTTCCAGGACTAACCGACAGAAAAACTGCCAAAAGTAGATAATTCCAACTTTAGAGTGGTTTTATAGGGAACTGAAAAATATTTCCAATATTATTTAATGGGACACCTTTTACACCAACAAATTATTGAGCACTTCCTTCAGGGCTACAATGATTAAATTTGGCATGATTATAGCTTTTCGGGACAAACCCACAGGAAGATTGCCGAAAGTGAAAATTTTTAATTTTTAGGAGGTCTAAAGAAGGGATGAAGAACTTTCCCATGTTATTTAAATGAGACTTTTTGGACCTATAATCTCATCTTCTAGGTACTTAGAATTGGAATAAAAACTTGATATACGGTATGCTTGTACGTTTTCCTTAGATTTACCGAAGAGAAACATCAGAAATGAAAATTTCTAAACGTAAATTGGTTTCATGGGGAACTGAAAAATCTTTCCAATGTTGATTATATATGACATCTTCTATACCCCAAAATGTTTAGGCATTTCCGGCAATATTAGAATGATGAAATTTGGCATGATTTTAGCCTTCCAGGACTAACGGACAGAAAAATTTCCAAAAGTGAAAAAAATCCAACTTTAGAGTGGTTTTATAGGGTAATGAAAAATATTTCCAATGTTATTTATATGGGACACCTTTTACACCCTCAAATTATTGAGCACTTCCTGCAGGGCTACAATGATTAAATTTAACATGATTATAGCTTTTCGGGACAAACCCAAAGGAAAATTGCCAAAAGTGAATATTTTTAATTTTTGGGTAGTCTAAAGAGGGGATGAAGAATTTTTCCATGTTATTTAAATGAGACTTTTTCTGGACTTATAATCTCATGTTTTAGGTACTTAGAATTGGAATAAAAACTTCAAATTCGTTATGCTTGTATTTTTCGTTGGCTTTATTTTAGTATATCATCAGAAATGAAAATTTCTAAACATAAAGTGATTTCATGGGGAACTGAGAAATCCTTCCAATGTTATTTATATGGGACGTCTTCTATACCCCAAAATGTTTAGGAACTTTCGGCAAGATTAGAATGATGAAATTTGGCATGATTGTAGCCTTCCAAGACTTGCGGACAGAAAAATTGCCAAAAGAAAATAATTCCAAGTTTAGAGTGGTTTTATAGGGATCTGAAAAATATTTCCAATGTTATTTATATGGAACACCTTTTACACCCTCAAATTATTGAGCACTTCCTGCAGGGCTACAATGATTAAATTTGACATGATTATAGCTTTTCTGGACAAACCCACAGGAAAATTGCCAAAAGTGTATATTTTTAATTTTTCCGGGGTCTAAAGAAAATATTAAGAATTTCCCCATGTTATTTAAATGAGATTTTTTCTGGACCTATAATCTCATGTTTAAGTACTTAGAATTGGAATAAGAACTTCAAATTCTTTATGCTTGTACGGTTTCGTTAGCTTTACCCAAGTGAATCATCAAAAATGAAAATTTCTAAATATAAAGTGGTTTCATGGGGAACTGAAAAATCTTTCCAAAGTTATTTATATGGGACGTCTTCTATACCCCAAAATATTTAGGCACTTCCGGCAAGATTAGAATGATGAAATTTGGCATGATTGTAGCCTTCCAGGACTAACCGACAGAAAAATTGCCAAAAGTAAAAATTCCAAGTTTAGAGTGGTTTTATAGGGAACTGAAAAATATTTCCAATGTTATTTATATGGGACACCTTTTACACCCTCAAATTATTGAACACTTCCTGCAAGGCTACAATGATTAAATTTAACATTATTATAGTTTTCCGGGACAAACCCACAGGAAAATTGCCAAATGTGAATATTTTTAATATTGAGGGGGTCTAAAGAGGGGATGAAGAATTTTCCCATGTTAATTAAAAGAGACTTTTTCTGGACCTATAATCTCATGTTTTAGGTACTTAGATTTGGAATAAAAACTTCAAATTTGGTATGCTTGTACGTTTTCATTAGCTTTATGTAAATGTATCATCAGAAATGAAAATTTCTAAACATAAAGTGGTTTCATGGTGAACTGAAAAATCTTTCCAATGTTATTTATATGGTACGTCTTCTATACACCAAAATGTTTACGCACTTTCGGCAAGATTAGAATGATGAAATTTGGCATGATTGTAGCCTTCCAGGACTAACCGACAGAAAAAAAGCCAAAAGTAAAAAATTCCAACTTTAGAGTGGTATTATAGGGAACGGAAAAATATTTCCAATGTTATTTATATGGAACACCTTTTATACTCTCAAATTATTGAGCACTTCCTGCAGGGCTACAATCATTAAATTTGACATGATTTTAGCTTTTCGGGACAAACCCACAGGAATATTGCCAAATTTGAATATTTTTAATTTTTAGGGGGTCTAAAGAGGGGATGAAGAATTTCCCATGTTATTTAAATGAGACTTTTCTGGACTTATAATCTCATGTTTTAGGTACTTAGAATTGGAATAAAAACTTGAAATTCGGTATGCTTGTACTTTTTCGTTGGCTTTACTTTAGTATATCATCAGAAATGAAAATTTCTAACCGTAAAGTGGTTTCATGGGGAACTGAAAATTCTTTCCAATGTTATTTATATGGGATGTCTTTTATACCCCAAAATGTTTACGCACTTCCGGCAAGATAAGAATGATGAAATTCGGCATGATTGTAGCCTTCCAGGACTAATCGACAGAAAAATTGCCAAAAGTAAAAAATTCAAACTTTAGAGTAGTTTTATAGGGTACTGAAAAATATTTCCAATGTTATTTATATGGAACACCTTTTACACCCTCAAATTATTGAGCACTTTCTTCAGGGCTACAATGAGTAAATTTAACATGATTATAGCTTTTTGGGATAAACCCACAGGAAATTGCCAAAAGTGAATATTTTTAATTTTTGACGGGTCTAAAGAGGGGATGAAGAATTTCCCCATGTTATTTAAAAGAGACTCTTTCTGGACCTATAATATCATGTTTTAGGTACTTTGAATTGGAATAAGAACTTCAAATTCTTTATGCCTGTACGGTTTTGTTAGCTTTACCTTAGAGAATCATCAGAAATGAAAATCTTTAAACATAAGGTGGTTTCATGGGGAACTGAAAAATCCTTCCAATGTTATTTATATGGGACGTCTTCTATACCCCAAAATGTTTAGGCACTTTCGGCAAGATTAGAATGATGAAATTTGGCATGATTGTAGCCTTCCAAGACTAGCGGACAGAAAAATTGCCAAAAGAAAAAAATTCCAAGTTTAGAGTGGTTTTATAGGGAACTGAAAAATATTTCCAATGTTATTTATATGGAACACCTTTTATACTCTCAAATTATTGAGCACTTCCTTCAGGCCCACAATGATTAAATTTGACATGATTATAGCTTTTCGGGACAAACCCACAAGCAATTGCCAAAAGTGAATATTTTTAATTTTTGACGGGTCTAAAGAGGGGATGAAGAATTTCCCCATGTTATTTAAATGAGACTTTTCTGGACATATAATCTCATGTTTTAGGTACTTAGAATCGGAATAAAAAACTTCAAATTCGGTATGCTTGTACGTTTTCTTTAGCTTTACCTTAGTAAATCATCAGAAGTGAAAATTTCTAAATATAAAGTGGTTTCATGTGGAACTGAAAAATTTTTCCAATGTTATTTATATGCGACGTCTTCTATACCCCAAAATGTTTAGGCACTTCCGGCAAGATTAAAATGATGAAATTTGGCATGATTTTAGCCTTCCAGGACTAACCGACAGAAAAATTCCAAAAGTAAAAAATTCCAAGTTTAGAGTGGTTTTATAGGGAACTGTAAAATATTTCCAATGTTATTTATATGAGACACCTTTTACACCCTCAAATTATTGAGCACTTCCTGCAGGGCTACAATGATTAAATTTAACATGATTATAGCTTTTCGGGTCAAACCAACAGGAAAATTGCCAAAAGTGAATAATTATAATTTTTGCGGGGTCTAAAGAGGGGATGAAGAATTTCCCCATGTTATTTAAATGAGACTTTTTCTGGACCTATAATCTCATGTTTAAGTACTTAGAATTGGAATAAGAACTTCAAATTCTTTATGCTTGTACGGTTTCGTTAGCTTCACCTAAGTGAATCATCAGAAATGAAAATTTCTAAACGTAAAGTTGTTTCATGGGGAACTGAAAAATCTTTCCAATGTTATTTATATGGGATGTCTTCATACCCCAAAATGTTTACGCACTTCCGGCAAGATTAGAATGATGAAATTCGGCATGATTGTAGGCTTCCAGGACTAATCGACAGAAAAATTGCCAAAAGTAAAAAAATTCCAACTTTAGAGTGGTTTTATAGGGAACTGAAAAATATTTCCAAAGTTATTTATATGGAACACCTTTTACACCCTCAAATTATTGAGCACTTCCTTCAGGGCTACAATGATTAAATTTAACATGATTATAGCTTTTCGGGACAAGCCCACAGGAAAGTTGCCAAAAGTGAATATTTTTAATTTTTTAGGGGTCTAAAGAGGGGATGAAGAATATCCCCATGTTATTTAAATGAGACTTTTTCTGGACTTATAATCTCACGTTTAAGTACTTAGAATTGGAATAAGAACTTCAAATTCTTTATGCTTGTACGGTTTCGTTAGCTTTACCTAAGTGAATCATCAGAAATGAACATTTCTAACCGTAAATTGGTTTCATGGGCAACTGAAAAATCTTTCCAATGTTATTTATATGGGACGTCTTCTATACCCCAAAATGTTTAGGCATTTCCGGCAATATTAGAATGATGAAATTTGGCATGATTTTAGCCTTCCAGGACTAACGAACAGAAAAATTGCCAAAAGTGAAAAAAATCCAACTTTAGAGTGGTTTTATAGGGTAATGAAAAATATTTCCAATGTTATTTATATGGGACACCTTTTACAACCTCAAATTATTGAGCACTTCCTGCAGGGCTACAATGATTAAATTTAACATGATTATAGCTTTTCGGGACAAACCCACAGGAAAATTGCCAAAAGTGAATATTTTTAATTTTGGGGGGTCTAAAGAGGGGATTAAGAATTTCCCCATGTTATTTAAAAGAGACATTTTCTGGACCTATAATCTCATGTTTTAGGTACTAAGAATTGCAATAAGAACTTCAAATTCTTTATGCTTGTACGGTTTCGTTAGCTTTACCTAAGTGAATCATCAGAAATGAAAATTTCTAACAGTAAAATGATTTCATGGGGAACTGAAAAATCCTTCCAATGTTATTTATATGGGACGTCTTCTATACCCCAAAATGTTTAGGCACTTCCGGCAAGATTAGAATGATGAAATTTGGCATGATTGTAGCCTTCCAGGACTAACCGACAGAAAAATTGCCAAAAGTAAAAAAATCCAACTTTAGAGTGGTTTTATAGGGAACTGAAAGATATTTCCAATGTTATTCATACGGGACACCTTTTACACCCACACATTATTGAGCACTTCCTGCAGGGCTACAATGATTGAATTTAACATGATTATAGCGTTTCGGGACAAACCCACAGGAAAATTGCCAAAAGTGAATATTTTTAATTTTGAGGGGGTCTAAAGAGGGGATGAAGAATTTTCCCATGTTATTTAAATGAGACTTTCTGGACCTATAATCTCATGTTTTAGGTACTTAGAATTGGAATAAAAACTTCAAGTTTGTTATGCTTGTACGTTTTCGCTAGCTTTATCTAAATAAATCATCAGAAATGAAAATTTCTAACCGTATAGTGGTTTCATGGGGAACTGAAAAATCTTTCCAATGTTATTTATATGGGACGTCTTCTATACCCTAAAATGTTTAGGCACTTCCGGCAAGATTAGAAAGATGAAATTTGGCATGATTGTAGCCTTCCAGGACTAACCGACAGAAAAATTCCAAAAGTAAAAAATTCCAACTTTAGAGTGGCTTTATAGGGAACTGAAAAATATTTCCAATGTTATTTATACGGTACACCTTTTACACCCACACATTATTGAGCACTTCCTGCAGGGCTACAATGATTAAATTTGACATGATTATAGCTTTTATGGACAAACCCACAGGAAAATTGCCAAAAGTGAATATTTTTAATTTTTCAAGGGTCTAAAGAAGATATTAAGAATTTCCCCATGTTATTTAAAAGAGACTTTTTCTGGACATATAATCTCATGTTTAAGTACTTAGAATTGGAATAAGAACTTCAAATTCTTTATTCTTGTACGGTTTCGTTAGCTTTACCCAAGTGAATCATCAAAAATGAAAATTTTTAAATATAAAGTGGTATCATGGGGAACTGAAAAATCTTTCCAATGTTATTTATATGGGACGTCTTCTATACCCCAAAATATTTAGGCACTTTCGGCAAGATTAGAATGATGAAATTTGGCATGATTGTAGCCTTCCAGGACTAACCGACAGAAAAATTGCCAAAAGTAAAAAATTCCAAATTTAGAGTGGTTTTATAGGGAACTGAAAAATATTTCCAATGTTATTTATATGGGACACCTTTTACACCCTCAAATTATTGAACACTTCCTGCAAGGCTACAATGATTAAATTTAACATGATTATAGTTTTCCGGGACAAACCCACAGGAAAATTGCCAAATGTGAATATTTTTAATATTGAGGGGGTCTAAAGAGGGGATGAAAAATTTTCCCATGTTAATTAAAAGAGACTTTTTCTGGACTTATAATCTCATGTTTTAGGTACGTAGATTTGAAATAAAAACTTCAAATTTGGTATGCTTGTACGTTTTCATTAGCTTTATCTAAATGTATCATCAGAAATGAAAATTTCTAAACGTAAAGTGGTTTCATGGTGAACTGAAAAATCTTTCCAATGTTATTTATATGGGACGTCTTCTATACCCCAAAATGTTTACGCACTTTCGGCAAGATTAGAATGATGAAATTTGGCATGATTGTAGCCTTCCAGGACAAACCGACAAAAAAAAGCCAAAAGTAAAAAATTCCAACTTTAGAGTGGTTTTATAGGGATCGGAAAAATATTTCCAATGTTATTTATATGGGACACCTTTTACACCCTCAAATTGTTGAGCACTTCCTGCAGGGCTACAATGATTAAATTTAACATGATTATGGCTTTTCGGGACAAACCCACAGGAAAATTGCCAAAAGTGAATATTTTTAATTTTTGGGGGGTCTAAAGAGGGGATTATGAATTTCCCCATGTTATTTAAATGAGACTTTTTCTGGACCTATAATCTCATGTTTTAGGTACTTTGAATTGGAATAAGAACTTCAAATTCTTTATGCTTGTACGGTTTCGTTTGCTTTACCTTAGTGAATCATCAGAAATGAATATTTCTAAACATAAGGTGGTTTCATGTGGAACTGAAAAATCCTTCCAATGTTATTTATTTGGGACGTCTTCAATACCCCAAAATGTTTAGGCACTTTTGGCAAGATTAGAATGATGAAATTTGGCATGATTGTAGCCTTCCAGGACTAACCGACAGAAAAATTGCCAAAAGAAAAAAATTCCAAGTTTAGAGTGGTTTTATAGGGAACTGAAAAATATTTCCAATGTTTTTTATATGGAACACCTTTTACACCCTCAAATTATTGAGCACTTCCTTCAGGGCTACAATGATTAAATTTGACATGATTATACCTTTTGTGGACAAACCCACATTGAAATTGCCAAAAGTGAATATTTTTAATTTTTCGGGGGTCTAAAGATGGTATTAAGAATTTCCCCATGTTATTAAAATGAGAATTTTTTTGGACCTATAATCTCATGTTCATATACTTAGAATTGGAATAAGAACTTCAAATTCTTTATGCTTGTACGGTTTCGTTAGCTTTACCTAAGTGAATCATCAGAAATGAAAATTTCTAAACGTAAAGTTGTTTCATGGAAAACTGAAAATTCTTTCCAATGTTATTTATAAGGGACGTCTTCTATACCCCAAAATGTTTAGGCACTTCCGGCAAGATTAGAATGATGAAATTTCGCATGATTTTAGCCTTCCAGGACTAACCGACAGAAAAATTGCCAAAAGAAAAAAATTCCAAGTTTAGAGTGGTTTTATAGGGAACTGAAAAATATTTCCAATGTTTTTTATATGGAACACCTTTTACACCCTCAAATTATTGAGCACTTCCTTCAGGGCTACAATGATTAAATTTGACATGATTATACCTTTTGTGGACAAACCCACATTGAAATTGCCAAAAGTGAATATTTTTAATTTTTGGGGGGGTCTAAAGAGGGGATGAAGAATTTCCCCATGTTATTTAAATGAGACTTTTTCTGGACATATAATCTCATGTTTTAGGTACTTAGAATTGGAATAAAAGCTTCAAACTCGGTATGCTTGTACGGTTTCGTTGGCTTTTCCAAAGTGGATCACCAGAAATGAAAATTTCTAAACGTAAAGTTGTTTCATGGAAAACTGAAAATTCTTTCCAATGTTATTTATAAGGGACGTCTTCTATACCCCAAAATGTTTAGGCACTTCCGGCAAGATTAGAATGATGAAATTTCGCATGATTTTAGCCTTCCAGGACTAACCGACAGAAAAACTGCCAAAAGTAGATAATTCCAACTTTAGAGTGGTTTTATAGGGAACTGAAAAATATTTCCAATATTATTTAATGGGACACCTTTTACACCAACAAATTATTGAGCACTTCCTTCAGGGCTACAATGATTAAATTTGGCATGATTATAGCTTTTCGGGACAAACCCACAGGAAGATTGCCGAAAGTGAAAATTTTTAATTTTTAGGAGGTCTAAAGAAGGGATGAAGAACTTTCCCATGTTATTTAAATGAGACTTTTTGGACCTATAATCTCATCTTCTAGGTACTTAGAATTGGAATAAAAACTTGATATACGGTATGCTTGTACGTTTTCCTTAGATTTACCGAAGAGAAACATCAGAAATGAAAATTTCTAAACGTAAATTGGTTTCATGGGGAACTGAAAAATCTTTCCAATGTTGATTATATATGACATCTTCTATACCCCAAAATGTTTAGGCATTTCCGGCAATATTAGAATGATGAAATTTGGCATAATTTTAGCCTTCCAGGACTAACGGACAGAAAAATTTCCAAAAGTGAAAAAAATCCAACTTTAGAGTGGTTTTATAGGGTAATGAAAAATATTTCCAATGTTATTTATATGGGACACCTTTTACACCCTCAAATAATTGAGCACTTCCTGCAGGGCTACAATGATTAAATTTAACATGATTATAGCTTTTCGGGACAAACCCAAAGGAAAATTGCCAAAAGTGAATATTTTTAATTTTTGGGTAGTCTAAAGAGGGGATGAAGAATTTTTCCATGTTATTTAAATGAGACTTTTTCTGGACTTATAATCTCATGTTTTAGGTACTTAGAATTGGAATAAAAACTTCAAATTCGTTATGCTTGTATTTTTCGTTGGCTTTATTTTAGTATATCATCAGAAATGAAAATTTCTAAACATAAAGTGATTTCATGGAAAACTGAAAATTCTTTCCAATGTTATTTATAAGGGACGTCTTCTATACCCCAAAATGTTTAGGCACTTCCGGCAAGATTAGAATGATGAAATTTCGCATGATTTTAGCCTTCCAGGACTAACCGACAGAAAAACTGCCAAAAGTAGATAATTCCAACTTTAGAGTGGTTTTATAGGGAACTGAAAAATATTTCCAATATTATTTAATGGGACACCTTTTACACCCACAAATTATTGAGCACTTCCTTCAGGGCTACAATGATTAAATTTAACATGATTATAGCATTTCGGAACAAACCTACAGGAAAATTGCCAAAAGTGAATATTTTTAATTTTTGGGGGGGTCTAAAGAGGGGATGAAGAATTTCCCCATGTTATTTAAATGAGACTTTTTCTGGACATATAATCTCATGTTTTAGGTACTTAGAATTGGAATAAAAGCTTCAAACTCGGTATGCTTGTACGGTTTCGTTGGCTTTTCCAAAGTGGATCACCAGAAATGAAAATTTCTAACCGTAAAGTTGTTTCATGGAAAACTGAAAATTCTTTCCAATGTTATTTATAAGGGACGTCTTCTATACCCCAAAATGTTTAGGCACTTCCGGCAAGATTAGAATGATGAAATTTCGCATGATTTTAGCCTTCCAGGACTAACCGACAGAAAAACTGCCAAAAGTAGATAATTCCAACTTTAGAGTGGTTTTATAGGGAACTGAAAAATATTTCCAATATTATTTAATGGGACACCTTTTACACCAACAAATTATTGAGCACTTCCTGCAGGGCTACAATGATTAAATTTAACATGATTATGGCTTTTCGGGACGAACCCACAGGAAATTTCCAAAAGTTAATATTTTAAATTTTTGACGGGTCTAAAGAGGGATGAAGAATTTCCCCATGTTATTTAAATGAGACTCTTTCTGGAAATATAATCTCATGTTTTAGGTACTTAGAAACGGAATAAAAAATTTCAAATTCGGTATTCTTGTATGTTTTCGTTAGCTTTACCTTAGTAAATCATCAGAAATGAAAATTTCTAAATATAAAGTGGTTTCATGGGGAACTGAAAAATTTTTCCAATGTTATTTATATGCGACGTCTTCTATACCCCAAAATCTTTAGGCATTTCCGGCAATATTAGAATGATGAAATTTAGCATGATTGCAGCCTTCCAGGACTAACCGACAGAAAAATTGCCAAAAGTAAAAAATCCCAACTTTAGAGTGGTTTTATAGGGAACTGAAAAATATTTCCAATATTATTTTTATGGGACACCTTTTACTCCCTCAAATTATTGAGCACTTCCTGCAGGGCTACAATGATTAAATTTAACATGATAATAGCTTTTCGGGACAAGCCCACAGGAAAATTGACAAAAGTTAATATTTTTAATATTGAGGGGGTCTAAAGAGGGGATGAAGAATTTTCCCATGTTATTTAAAAGAGACTTTTTCTGGACCTATAATCTCATGTTTTAGGTACTTAGATTTGGAATAAAAACTTCAAATTCGGTATGCTTGTACGTTTTCGTTGGCTTTACCTTAGTATATCATCAGAAATGAAAATTTGTAACCGTAAAGTTGTTTCATGGGGAACTGAAAAATCTTTCCAATGTTATTTATATGGGATGTCTTCATACCCCAAAATGTTTACGCACTTCCGGCAAGATTAGAATGATGAAATTCGGCATGATTGTAGGCTTCCAGGACTAATCGACAGAAAAATTGCCAAAAGTAAAAAAATTCCAAATTTAGAGTGGTTTTATAGGGAAAAGAAAAATATTTCCAAAGTTATTTATATGGAACACCTTTTACACCCTCAAATTATTGAGCACTTCCTTCAGGGCTACAACGATTAAATTTAACATGATTATAGCTTTACGTGACAAGCCCACAGGAAAGTTGCCAAAAGTGAATATTTTTAATTTTTTAGGGGTCTAAAGAGGGGATGAAGAATTTCCTCATGTTATTAAAAGGAGACTTTTTCAGGACTTATAATCTCATGTTTAAGTACTTAGAATTGGAATAAGAACTTCAAATTCTTTATGCTTGTACGGTTTCGTTAGCTTTACCTAAGTGAATCATCAGAAATGAAAATTTCTAACCGTAAATTGGTTTCATGGGGAACTGAAAAATCTTTCCAATGTTATTTATATAGGACGTCTTCTATACCCCAAAATGTTTAGGCATTTCCGGCAATATTAGAATGATGAAATTTGGCATGATTTTAGCCTTCCAGGACTAACGGACAGAAAAATTGCCAAAAGTGAAAAAAATCCAACTTTAGAGTGGTTTTATAGGGTAATGAAAAATATTTCCAATGTTATTTATATGGGACACCTTTTACACCCTCAAATTATTGAGCACTTCCTGCAGGGCTACAATGATTAAATTTAACATGATTATAGCTTTTCGGTACAAACCCACAGTTAAATTGCCAAAGGTGAATATTTTTAATTTTTCGGGGGTCTAAAGAGGGGATTAAGAATTTCCCCATGTTATTTAAAAGAGACTTTTTCTGGACCTATTATCTCATGTTTTAGGTACTTAGAATTGCAATAAGAACTTCAAATTCTTTATGCTTGTAGGGTTTTGTTAGCTTTACCTAAGTGAATCATCAGAAATGAAAATTTCTAACAGTAAAATGGTTTCATGGGGAACTGAAAAATCCTTCCAATATTATTTATATAGGACGTCTTCTATACCCCAAAATGTTTAGGCACTTCCGGCAAGATTAGAATGATGAAATTTGGCATTATTGTAGCCTTCCAGGACTAACCGACAGAAAAATTGCCAAAAGTAAAAAAATCCAACTTTAGAGTAATTTTATAGGGAACTGAAAAATATTTCCAATGTTATTTATACGGGACACCTTTTACACCCACACATTATTGAGCACTTCCTGCAGGGCTACAATGATTAAATTTAACATGATTATAGCTTTTCGGGACAAACCCACACGAAAATTGCCAAAAGTGAATATTTTTAATTTTGGGGGGGTCTAAAGAGGGGATGAAGAATTTCCCCATGTTATTTAAATGAGACTTTTTCTGGACATATAATCTCATGTATTAGGTACTTAGAATTGGAATAAAAGCTTCAAACTCGGTATGCTTGTACGGTTTCGTTGGCTTTTCCAAAGTGGATCACCAGAAATGAAAATTTCTAACCGTAAAGTTGTTTCATGGAAAACTGAAAATTCTTTCCAATGTTATTTATAAGGGACGTCTTCTATACCCCAAAATGTTTAGGCACTTCCGGCAAGATTAGAATGATGAAATTTCGCATGATTTTAGCCTTCCAGGACTAACCGACAGAAAAACTGCCAAAAGTAGATAATTCCAACTTTAGAGTGGTTTTATAGGGAACTGAAAAATATTTCCAATATTATTTAATGGGACACCTTTTACACCAACAAATTATTGAGCACTTCCTGCAGGGCTACAATGATTAAATTTAACATGATTATGGCTTTTCGGGACGAACCCACAGGAAATTTCCAAAAGTGAATATTTTAAATTTTTGACGGGTCTAAAGAGGGATGAAGAATTTCCCCATGTTATTTAAATGAGACTTTTTCTGGAAATATAATCTCATGTTTTAGGTACTTAGAAACGGAATAAAAAATTTCAAATTCGGTATTCTTGTATGTTTTCGTTAGCTTTACCTTAGTAAATCATCAGAAATGAAAATTTCTAAATATAAAGTGGTTTCATGGGGAACTGAAAAATTTTTCCAATGTTATTTATATGCGACGTCTTCTATACCCCAAAATCTTTAGGCATTTCCGGCAATATTAGAATGATGAAATTTAGCATGATTGCAGCCTTCCAGGACTAACCGACAGAAAAATTGCCAAAAGTAAAAAATCCCAACTTTAGAGTGGTTTTATAGGGAACTGAAAAATATTTCCAATATTATTTTTATGGGACACCTTTTACTCCCTCAAATTATTGAGCACTTCCTGCAGGGCTACAATGATTAAATTTAACATGATAATAGCTTTTCGGGACAAGCCCACAGGAAAATTGACAAAAGTTAATATTTTTAATATTGAGGGGGTCTAAAGAGGGGATGAAGAATTTTCCCATGTTATTTAAAAGAGACTTTTTCTGGACCTATAATCTCATGTTTTAGGTACTTAGATTTGGAATAAAAACTTCAAATTCGGTATGCTTGTACGTTTTCGTTGGCTTTACCTTAGTATATCATCAGAAATGAAAATTTGTAACCGTAAAGTTGTTTCATGGGGAACTGAAAAATCTTTCCAATGTTATTTATATGGGATGTCTTCATACCCCAAAATGTTTACGCACTTCCGGCAAGATTAGAATGATGAAATTCGGCATGATTGTAGGCTTCCAGGACTAATCGACAGAAAAATTGCCAAAAGTAAAAAAATTCCAAATTTAGAGTGGTTTTATAGGGAAAAGAAAAATATTTCCAAAGTTATTTATATGGAACACCTTTTACACCCTCAAATTATTGAGCACTTCCTTCAGGGCTACAACGATTAAATTTAACATGATTATAGCTTTACGTGACAAGCCCACAGGAAAGTTGCCAAAAGTGAATATTTTTAATTTTTTAGGGGTCTAAAGAGGGGATGAAGAATTTCCTCATGTTATTAAAAGGAGACTTTTTCAGGACTTATAATCTCATGTTTAAGTACTTAGAATTGGAATAAGAACTTCAAATTCTTTATGCTTGTACGGTTTCGTTAGCTTTACCTAAGTGAATCATCAGAAATGAAAATTTCTAACCGTAAATTGGTTTCATGGGGAACTGAAAAATCTTTCCAATGTTATTTATATAGGACGTCTTCTATACCCCAAAATGTTTAGGCATTTCCGGCAATATTAGAATGATGAAATTTGGCATGATTTTAGCCTTCCAGGACTAACGGACAGAAAAATTGCCAAAAGTGAAAAAAATCCAACTTTAGAGTGGTTTTATAGGGTAATGAAAAATATTTCCAATGTTATTTATATGGGACACCTTTTACACCCTCAAATTATTGAGCACTTCCTGCAGGGCTACAATGATTAAATTTAACATGATTATAGCTTTTCGGTACAAACCCACAGTTAAATTGCCAAAGGTGAATATTTTTAATTTTTCGGGGGTCTAAAGAGGGGATTAAGAATTTCCCCATGTTATTTAAAAGAGACTTTTTCTGGACCTATTATCTCATGTTTTAGGTACTTAGAATTGCAATAAGAACTTCAAATTCTTTATGCTTGTAGGGTTTTGTTAGCTTTACCTAAGTGAATCATCAGAAATGAAAATTTCTAACAGTAAAATGGTTTCATGGGGAACTGAAAAATCCTTCCAATATTATTTATATGGGACGTCTTCTATACCCCAAAATGTTTAGGCACTTCCGGCAAGATTAGAATGATGAAATTTGGCATGATTGTAGCCTTCCAGGACTAACCGACAGAAAAATTGCCAAAAGTAAAAAAATCCAACTTTAGAGTAATTTTATAGGGAACTGAAAAATATTTCCAATGTTATTTATACGGGACACCTTTTACACCCACACATTATTGAGCACTTCCTGCAGGGCTACAATGATTAAATTTAACATGATTATAGCTTTTCGGGACAAACCCACACGAAAATTGCCAAAAGTGAATATTTTTAATTTTGGGGGGGTCTAAAGAGGGGATGAAGAATTTTCCCATATTATTTAAAAGAGACTTTTTCTGGACCTATAATCTCATGTTTTAGGTACTTAGAATTGGAATAAAAACTTCAAGTTTGTTATGCTTGTACGTTTTCGCTAGCTTTATCTAAATAAATCATCAGAAATGAAAATTTCTAACCGTAAAGTGGTTTCATGGGGAACTGAAAAATCTTTCCAATGTTATTTATATGGGACGTCTTCTATACCCCAAAATGTTTAGGCACTTCCGGCAAGATTAGAAAGATGAAATTTGGCATTATTGTAGCCTTCCAGGACTAACCGACAGAAAAATTCCAAAAGTAAAAAATTCCAACTTTAGAGTGGTTTTATAGGGAACTGAAAAATATTTCCAATGTTATTTATACGGTACACCTTTTACACCCACACATTATTGAGCACTTCCTGCAGGGCTACAATGATTAAATTTAACATGATTATAGCTTTTCGGGACAAACCCACATTGAAATTGCCAAAAGTGAATATTTTTAATTTTGAGGGGGTCTAAAGAGGGTATGACGAATTTTCCCATGTTATTTAAAAGAGACTTTTTCTGGACCTATAATCTCATGTTTTAGGTACTTAGAATTTGAATAAAAACTTCAAATTTGTTATGCTTGTACGTTTTTGCTAGCTTTATCTAAATAAATCATCAGAAATGAAAATTTCTAACCGTAAAGTGGTTTCATAGGGAACTGAAAAATCTTTCCAATGTTATTTATATGGGACGTCTTCTATACCCCAAAATGTTTAGGCACTTCCGGCAATATTAGAATGATGAAATTTGGCATGATTTTAGCCTTCCAGGACTAACAGACAGAAAAATTCCAAACGTAAAAAATTCCAACTTTAGAGTGGTTTAATAGGGAACTGAAAAATATTTCCAATATTATTTAATGGGACACCTTTTACACCCACAAATTATTGAGCACTTCCTTCAGGGCTACAATGATTAAATTTAACATGATTATAGCATTTCGGAACAAACCTACAGGAAAATTGCCAAAAGTGAATATTTTTAATTTTTGGGGGGGTCTAAAGAGGGGATGAAGAATTTCCCCATGTTATTTAAATGAGACTTTTTCTGGACATATAATCTCATGTTTTAGGTACTTAGAATTGGAATAAAAGCTTCAAACTCGGTATGCTTGTACGGTTTCGTTGGCTTTTCCAAAGTGGATCACCAGAAATGAAAATTTCTAACCGTAAAGTTGTTTCATGGAAAACTGAAAATTCTTTCCAATGTTATTTATAAGGGACGTCTTCTATACCCCAAAATGTTTAGGCACTTCCGGCAAGATTAGAATGATGAAATTTCGCATGATTTTAGCCTTCCAGGACTAACCGACAGAAAAACTGCCAAAAGTAGATAATTCCAACTTTAGAGTGGTTTTATAGGGAACTGAAAAATATTTCCAATATTATTTAATGGGACACCTTTTACACCAACAAATTATTGAGCACTTCCTTCAGGGCTACAATGATTAAATTTGGCATGATTATATCTTTTCGGGACAAACCCACAGGAAGATTGCCGAAAGTGAAAATTTTTAATTTTTAGGAGGTCTAAAGAAGGGATGAAGAACTTTCCCATGTTATTTAAATGAGACTTTTTGGACCTATAATCTCATCTTCTAGGTACTTAGAATTGGAATAAAAACTTGATATACGGTATGCTTGTACGTTTTCCTTAGATTTACCGAAGAGAAACATCAGAAATGAAAATTTCTAAACGTAAATTGGTTTCATGGGGAACTGAAAAATCTTTCCAATGTTGATTATATATGACATCTTCTATACCCCAAAATGTTTAGGCATTTCCGGCAATATTAGAATGATGAAATTTGGCATGATTTTAGCCTTCCAGGACTAACGGACAGAAAAATTTCCAAAAGTGAAAAAAATCCAACTTTAGAGTGGTTTTATAGGGTAATGAAAAATATTTCCAATGTTATTTATATGGGACACCTTTTACACCCTCAAATTATTGAGCACTTCCTGCAGGGCTACAATGATTAAATTTAACATGATTATAGCTTTTCGGGACAAACCCAAAGGAAAATTGCCAAAAGTGAATATTTTTAATTTTTGGGTAGTCTAAAGAGGGGATGAAGAATTTTTCCATGTTATTTAAATGAGACTTTTTCTGGACTTATAATCTCATGTTTTAGGTACTTAGAATTGGAATAAAAACTTCAAATTCGTTATGCTTGTATTTTTCGTTGGCTTTATTTTAGTATATCATCAGAAATGAAAATTTCTAAACATAAAGTGATTTCATGGGGAACTGAGAAATCCTTCCAATGTTATTTATATGGGACGTCTTCTATACCCCAAAATGTTTAGGAACTTTCGGCAAGATTAGAATGATGAAATTTGGCATGATTGTAGCCTTCCAAGACTTGCGGACAGAAAAATTGCCAAAAGAAAATAATTCCAAGTTTAGAGTGGTTTTATAGGGATCTGAAAAATATTTCCAATGTTATTTATATGGAACACCTTTTACACCCTCAAATTATTGAGCACTTCCTGCAGGGCTACAATGATTAAATTTGACATGATTATAGCTTTTCTGGACAAACCCACAGGAAAATTGCCAAAAGTGTATATTTTTAATTTTTCCGGGGTCTAAAGAAAATATTAAGAATTTCCCCATGTTATTTAAATGAGATTTTTTCTGGACCTATAATCTCATGTTTAAGTACTTAGAATTGGAATAAGAACTTCAAATTCTTTATGCTTGTACGGTTTCGTTAGCTTTACCCAAGTGAATCATCAAAAATGAAAATTTCTAAATATAAAGTGGTTTCATGGGGAACTGAAAAATCTTTCCAAAGTTATTTATATGGGACGTCTTCTATACCCCAAAATATTTAGGCACTTCCGGCAAGATTAGAATGATGAAATTTGGCATGATTGTAGCCTTCCAGGACTAACCGACAGAAAAATTGCCAAAAGTAAAAATTCCAAGTTTAGAGTGGTTTTATAGGGAACTGAAAAATATTTCCAATGTTATTTATATGGGACACCTTTTACACCCTCAAATTATTGAACACTTCCTGCAAGGCTACAATGATTAAATTTAACATTATTATAGTTTTCCGGGACAAACCCACAGGAAAATTGCCAAATGTGAATATTTTTAATATTGAGGGGGTCTAAAGAGGGGATGAAGAATTTTCCCATGTTAATTAAAAGAGACTTTTTCTGGACCTATAATCTCATGTTTTAGGTACTTAGATTTGGAATAAAAACTTCAAATTTGGTATGCTTGTACGTTTTCATTAGCTTTATGTAAATGTATCATCAGAAATGAAAATTTCTAAACATAAAGTGGTTTCATGGTGAACTGAAAAATCTTTCCAATGTTATTTATATGGTACGTCTTCTATACACCAAAATGTTTACGCACTTTCGGCAAGATTAGAATGATGAAATTTGGCATGATTGTAGCCTTCCAGGACTAACCGACAGAAAAAAAGCCAAAAGTAAAAAATTCCAACTTTAGAGTGGTATTATAGGGAACGGAAAAATATTTCCAATGTTATTTATATGGAACACCTTTTATACTCTCAAATTATTGAGCACTTCCTGCAGGGCTACAATCATTAAATTTGACATGATTTTAGCTTTTCGGGACAAACCCACAGGAATATTGCCAAATTTGAATATTTTTAATTTTTAGGGGGTCTAAAGAGGGGATGAAGAATTTCCCCATGTTATTTAAATGAGACTTTTCTGGACTTATAATCTCATGTTTTAGGTACTTAGAATTGGAATAAAAACTTGAAATTCGGTATGCTTGTACTTTTTCGTTGGCTTTACTTTAGTATATCATCAGAAATGAAAATTTCTAACCGTAAAGTGGTTTCATGGGGAACTGAAAATTCTTTCCAATGTTATTTATATAGGATGTCTTTTATACCCCAAAATGTTTACGCACTTCCGGCAAGATAAGAATGATGAAATTCGGCATGATTGTAGCCTTCCAGGACTAATCGACAGAAAAATTGCCAAAAGTAAAAAATTCAAACTTTAGAGTAGTTTTATAGGGTACTGAAAAATATTTCCAATGTTATTTATATGGAACACCTTTTACACCCTCAAATTATTGAGCACTTTCTTCAGGGCTACAATGAGTAAATTTAACATGATTATAGCTTTTTGGGATAAACCCACAGGAAATTGCCAAAAGTGAATATTTTTAATTTTTGACGGGTCTAAAGAGGGGATGAAGAATTTCCCCATGTTATTTAAAAGAGACTCTTTCTGGACCTATAATATCATGTTTTAGGTACTTTGAATTGGAATAAGAACTTCAAATTCTTTATGCCTGTACGGTTTTGTTAGCTTTACCTTAGAGAATCATCAGAAATGAAAATCTTTAAACATAAGGTGGTTTCATGGGGAACTGAAAAATCCTTCCAATGTTATTTATATGGGACGTCTTCTATACCCCAAAATGTTTAGGCACTTTCGGCAAGATTAGAATGATGAAATTTGGCATGATTGTAGCCTTCCAGGACTAGCGGACAGAAAAATTGCCAAAAGAAAAAAATTCCAAGTTTAGAGTGGTTTTATAGGGAACTGAAAAATATTTCCAATGTTATTTATATGGAACACCTTTTATACTCTCAAATTATTGAGCACTTCCTTCAGGCCCACAATGATTAAATTTGACATGATTATAGCTTTTCGGGACAAACCCACAAGCAATTGCCAAAAGTGAATATTTTTAATTTTTGACGGGTCTAAAGAGGGGATGAAGAATTTCCCCATGTTATTTAAATGAGACTTTTCTGGACATATAATCTCATGTTTTAGGTACTTAGAATCGGAATAAAAAACTTCAAATTCGGTATGCTTGTACGTTTTCTTTAGCTTTACCTTAGTAAATCATCAGAAGTGAAAATTTCTAAATATAAAGTGGTTTCATGTGGAACTGAAAAATTTTTCCAATGTTATTTATATGCGACGTCTTCTATACCCCAAAATGTTTAGGCACTTCCGGCAAGATTAAAATGATGAAATTTGGCATGATTTTAGCCTTCCAGGACTAACCGACAGAAAAATTACAAAAGTAAAAAATTCCAAGTTTAGAGTGGTTGTATAGGGAACTGTAAAATATTTCCAATGTTATTTATATGAGACACCTTTTACACCCTCAAATTATTGAGCACTTCCTGCAGGGCTACAATGATTAAATTTAACATGATTATAGCTTTTCGGGTCAAACCAACAGGAAAATTGCCAAAAGTGAATAATTATAATTTTTGCGGGGTCTAAAGAGGGGATGAAGAATTTCCCCATGTTATTTAAATGAGACTTTTTCTGGACCTATAATCTCATGTTTAAGTACTTAGAATTGGAATAAGAACTTCAAATTCTTTATGCTTGTACGGTTTCGTTAGCTTCACCTAAGTGAATCATCAGAAATGAAAATTTCTAAACGTAAAGTTGTTTCATGGGGAACTGAAAAATCTTTCCAATGTTATTTATATGGGATGTCTTCATACCCCAAAATGTTTACGCACTTCCGGCAAGATTAGAATGATGAAATTCGGCATGATTGTAGGCTTCCAGGACTAATCGACAGAAAAATTGCCAAAAGTAAAAAAATTCCAACTTTAGAGTGGTTTTATAGGGAACTGAAAAATATTTCCAAAGTTATTTATATGGAACACCTTTTACACCCTCAAATTATTGAGCACTTCCTTCAGGGCTACAATGATTAAATTTAACATGATTATAGCTTTTCGGGACAAGCCCACAGGAAAGTTGCCAAAAGTGAATATTTTTAATTTTTTAGGGGTCTAAAGAGGGGATGAAGAATATCCCCATGTTATTTAAATGAGACTTTTTCTGGACTTATAATCTCACGTTTAAGTACTTAGAATTGGAATAAGAACTTCAAATTCTTTATGCTTGTACGGTTTCGTTAGCTTTACCTAAGTGAATCATCAGAAATGAACATTTCTAACCGTAAATTGGTTTCATGGGCAACTGAAAAATCTTTCCAATGTTATTTATATGGGACGTCTTCTATACCCCAAAATGTTTAGGCATTTCCGGCAATATTAGAATGATGAAATTTGGCATGATTTTAGCCTTCCAGGACTAACGAACAGAAAAATTGCCAAAAGTGAAAAAAATCCAACTTTAGAGTGGTTTTATAGGGTAATGAAAAATATTTCCAATGTTATTTATATGGGACACCTTTTACAACCTCAAATTATTGAGCACTTCCTGCAGGGCTACAATGATTAAATTTAACATGATTATAGCTTTTCGGGACAAACCCACAGGAAAATTGCCAAAAGTGAATATTTTTAATTTTGGGGGGGTCTAAAGAGGGGATTAAGAATTTCCCCATGTTATTTAAAAGAGACATTTTCTGGACCTATAATCTCATGTTTTAGGTACTAAGAATTGCAATAAGAACTTCAAATTCTTTATGCTTGTACGGTTTCGTTAGCTTTACCTAAGTGAATCATCAGAAATGAAAATTTCTAACAGTAAAATGATTTCATGGGGAACTGAAAAATCCTTCCAATGTTATTTATATGGGACGTCTTCTATACCCCAAAATGTTTAGGCACTTCCGGCAAGATTAGAATGATGAAATTTGGCATGATTGTAGCCTTCCAGGACTAACCGACAGAAAAATTGCCAAAAGTAAAAAAATCCAACTTTAGAGTGGTTTTATAGGGAACTGAAAGATATTTCCAATGTTATTCATACGGGACACCTTTTACACCCACACATTATTGAGCACTTCCTGCAGGGCTACAATGATTGAATTTAACATGATTATAGCGTTTCGGGACAAACCCACAGGAAAATTGCCAAAAGTGAATATTTTTAATTTTGAGGGGGTCTAAAGAGGGGATGAAGAATTTTCCCATGTTATTTAAATGAGACTTTCTGGACCTATAATCTCATGTTTTAGGTACTTAGAATTGGAATAAAAACTTCAAGTTTGTTATGCTTGTACGTTTTCGCTAGCTTTATCTAAATAAATCATCAGAAATGAAAATTTCTAACCGTATAGTGGTTTCATGGGGAACTGAAAAATCTTTCCAATGTTATTTATATGGGACGTCTTCTATACCCTAAAATGTTTAGGCACTTCCGGCAAGATTAGAAAGATGAAATTTGGCATGATTGTAGCCTTCCAGGACTAACCGACAGAAAAATTCCAAAAGTAAAAAATTCCAACTTTAGAGTGGCTTTATAGGGAACTGAAAAATATTTCCAATGTTATTTATACGGTACACCTTTTACACCCACACATTATTGAGCACTTCCTGCAGGGCTACAATGATTAAATTTGACATGATTATAGCTTTTATGGACAAACCCACAGGAAAATTGCCAAAAGTGAATATTTTTAATTTTTCAAGGGTCTAAAGAAGATATTAAGAATTTCCCCATGTTATTTAAAAGAGACTTTTTCTGGACATATAATCTCATGTTTAAGTACTTAGAATTGGAATAAGAACTTCAAATTCTTTATTCTTGTACGGTTTCGTTAGCTTTACCCAAGTGAATCATCAAAAATGAAAATTTTTAAATATAAAGTGGTATCATGGGGAACTGAAAAATCTTTCCAATGTTATTTATATGGGACGTCTTCTATACCCCAAAATATTTAGGCACTTTCGGCAAGATTAGAATGATGAAATTTGGCATGATTGTAGCCTTCCAGGACTAACCGACAGAAAAATTGCCAAAAGTAAAAAATTCCAAATTTAGAGTGGTTTTATAGGGAACTGAAAAATATTTCCAATGTTATTTATATGGGACACCTTTTACACCCTCAAATTATTGAACACTTCCTGCAAGGCTACAATGATTAAATTTAACATGATTATAGTTTTCCGGGACAAACCCACAGGAAAATTGCCAAATGTGAATATTTTTAATATTGAGGGGGTCTAAAGAGGGGATGAAAAATTTTCCCATGTTAATTAAAAGAGACTTTTTCTGGACTTATAATCTCATGTTTTAGGTACTTAGATTTGAAATAAAAACTTCAAATTTGGTATGCTTGTACGTTTTCATTAGCTTTATCTAAATGTATCATCAGAAATGAAAATTTCTAAACGTAAAGTGGTTTCATGGTGAACTGAAAAATCTTTCCAATGTTATTTATATGGGACGTCTTCTATACCCCAAAATGTTTACGCACTTTCGGCAAGATTAGAATGATGAAATTTGGCATGATTGTAGCCTTCCAGGACAAACCGACAAAAAAAAAAGCCAAAAGTAAAAAATTCCAACTTTAGAGTGGTTTTATAGGGATCGGAAAAATATTTCCAATGTTATTTATATGGGACACCTTTTACACCCTCAAATTGTTGAGCACTTCCTGCAGGGCTACAATGATTAAATTTAACATGATTATGGCTTTTCGGGACAAACCCACAGGAAAATTGCCAAAAGTGAATATTTTTAATTTTTGGGGGGTCTAAAGAGGGGATTATGAATTTCCCCATGTTATTTAAATGAGACTTTTTCTGGACCTATAATCTCATGTTTTAGGTACTTTGAATTGGAATAAGAACTTCAAATTCTTTATGCTTGTACGGTTTCGTTTGCTTTACCTTAGTGAATCATCAGAAATGAATATTTCTAAACATAAGGTGGTTTCATGTGGAACTGAAAAATCCTTCCAATGTTATTTATTTGGGACGTCTTCAATACCCCAAAATGTTTAGGCACTTTTGGCAAGATTAGAATGATGAAATTTGGCATGATTGTAGCCTTCCAGGACTAACCGACAGAAAAATTGCCAAAAGAAAAAAATTCCAAGTTTAGAGTGGTTTTATAGGGAACTGAAAAATATTTCCAATGTTTTTTATATGGAACACCTTTTACACCCTCAAATTATTGAGCACTTCCTTCAGGGCTACAATGATTAAATTTGACATGATTATACCTTTTGTGGACAAACCCACATTGAAATTGCCAAAAGTGAATATTTTTAATTTTTCGGGGGTCTAAAGAGGGTATTAAGAATTTCCCCATGTTATTAAAATGAGAATTTTTTTGGACCTATAATCTCATGTTCATATACTTAGAATTGGAATAAGAACTTCAAATTCTTTATGCTTGTACGGTTTCGTTAGCTTTACCTAAGTGAATCATCAGAAATGAAAATTTCTAAACGTAAAGTGGTTTTATGGGGAACTGAAAAATCTTTCCAATGTTATTTATAAGGGACGTCTTCTATACCCCAAAATGTTTAGGCACTTCCGGCAAGATTAGAATGATGAAATTTGGCATGATTTTAGCCTTCCAGGACTAACCGACACAAAAATTGCCAAAAGTAAAAAATTCCAACTTTAGAGTGGTTTTATAGGGAACTGAAAAATATTTCCAATGTCATTTATATGGGACACCTTTTACAACCTCAAATTATTGAGCACTTCCTGCAGGGCTACAATGATTAAATTTAACATGATTTTAGCTTTTCTGAACAAACCCACAGCAATATTGCCAAATTTGAATATTTTTAATTTTTAGAGGGTCTAAAGAGGGGATGAAGAATTTCCCATGTTATTTAAATGAGACTTTTCTGGACTTATAATCTCATGTTTTAGGTACTTAGAATTGGAATAAAAACTTGAAATTCGGTATGCTTGTACTTTTTCGTTGGCTTTACTTTAGTATATCATCAGAAATGAAAATTTCTAAACGTAAAGTGGTTTCATGTGGAACTGAAAATTCTTTCCAATGTTATTTATATGGGATGTCTTCTATACCCCAAAATGTTTACGCACTTCCGGCAAGATAAGAATGATGAAATTCGGCATGATTGTAGCCTTCTAGGACTAATCGACAGAAAAATTGCCAAAAGTAAAAAATTCCAATTTTAGAGTGGTTTTATAGGGAAATGAAAAATATTTCCAATGTTATTTATATGGAACACCCTTTACACCCTCAAATTATTGAGCACTTTCTTCAGGGCTACAATGATTAAATTTAACATGATTATAGTTTTTCGGGACAAACCCACAGGAAATTGCCAAAAGTGAATATTTTTAATTTTTGACGGGTCTAAAGAGGGGATGAAAAATTTCCCCATGTTATTTAAAAGAGACTTTTTCTGGACTTATAATCTCATGGTTTAGGTACTTAGAATCGGAATAAAAAACTTCAAATTCGGTATGCTTGTACGGTTTCGTTAGCTTTACCTTAGAGAATCATCAGAAATGAAAATTTCTAAACATAAGGTGGTTTCATGGGGAACTGAAAGATCCTTCCAATGTTATTTATATGGGACGTCTTCTATACCCCAAAATGTTTAGGCACTTTCGGCAAGATTAGAATGATGAAATTTGGCATGATATTAGAATTCCAGGACTAGCGGACAGAAAAATTGCCAAAAGTAAAAATTCCAATTTTAGAGTGGTTTTATAGGGAACTGAAAAATATTTCCAATGTTATTTATATGGAACACCCTTTACATCCTCAAATTATTGAGCACTTTCTTCAGGGCTACAATGATTAAATTTAACATGATTATAGCTTTTCGGGACAAACCCACAGGAAATTGCCAAAAGTGAATATTTTTAATTTTTGACGGGTCTAAAGAGGGGATGAAAAATTTCCCCATGTTATTTAAAAGAGACTTTTTCTGGACTTATAATCTCATGGTTTAGGTACTTAGAATAGTAATAAAAAACTTCAAATTCGGTATGCTTGTACGTTTTCGTTAGCTTTACCTCAGTAAATCATCAGAAGTGAAAATTTCTAAATATAAAGTGGTTTCATGTGGAACTGAAAAATTTTTCCAATGTTATTTATGTGGGACGTCTACTATACCCCAAAATGTTTAGGCACTTCCGGCAAGATTAGAATGATGAAATTTGGCATGATTGTAGAATTCCAGGACTAGCGGGCAGAAAAATTGCCAAAAGTAAAAAATTCCAAGTTTAGAGTGGTTTTATAGGGAACTGAAAAATGTTTCCAATGTTATTTATATGGAACACCTTTTATACTCTCAAATTATTGAGCACTTCCTTCAGGCCCACAATGATTAAATTTGACATGATTATAGCTTTTCGGGACAAACCCACAAGCAATTGCCAAAAGTGAATATTTTTTATTTTTGACGGGTCTAAAGAGGGGATGAAGAATTTCCCCATGTTATTTAAATGAGACTTTTTCTGGACTTATAATCTCATGTTCAAGTACTTAGAATTGGAATAAGAACTTCAAATTCTTTATGCTTGTACGGTTTCATTAGCTTTACCTTAGTGAATCATCAGAAATGAAAATTTCTAACCGTAAAGTGGTTTCATGGGGAACTGAAAAATCCTTCCAATGTTATTTATATGGGACGTCTTCTATACCCCAAAATGTTTAGGCATTTCCATAAAGATTAGAATGATGAGATTTGGCATGATTTTAGCCTTCCAGGTCTAACGGACAGAAAAATTTCCAAAAGTGAAAAAAATCCAACTTTAGAGTGGTTTTATAGGGTAATGAAAAATATTACCAATGTTATTTATATGGGACACCTTTTACACCCTCAAATTATTGAGCACTTCCTGCAGGGCTACAATGATTAAATTTAACATGATTATAGCTTTTAGGGACAAACCCACAGGAAAATTGTCAAAAGTGAATATTTTTAATTTTTGGGGGGTCTAAAGAGGGGATTAAGAATTTCCCCATGTTATTTAAAAGAGACTTTTTCTGGACCTATAATCTCATGTTTGAGGTACTTAGAATTGCAATAAGAACTTCAAATTCTTTATGCTTGTACGGTTTCGTTAGCTTTACCTAAGTGAATCATCAGAAATGAAAATTTCTAACAGTAAAATGGTTTCATGGGGAACTGAAAAATCCTTCCAATGTTATTTATATGGGACGTCTTCTATACCCCAAAATGTTTAGGCACTTCCGGCAAGATTAGAATGAAGAAATGTCGCATGATTGTAGCCTTCCAGGACTAGCGGACAGAAAAATTGCCAAAAGTAAAAAAATCCAACTATAGAGTGGTTTTATAGGGAACTGAAAAATATTTCCAATGTTATTCATACGGGACACCTTTTACACCCACACATTATTGAGCACTTCCTGCAGGGCTACAATGATTAAATTTAACATGATTATAGCTTTTCGGGACAAACCCACAGGAAAATTGCCAAAAGTGAATATTTTTAAATTTTAGGGGGTCTTAAGATGGGATGAAGAATTTCCCCATGTTATTTAAATGAGACTTTTTCTGGACTTATAATCTCATGTTTTAGGTACTTAGAATTGGAATATGAACTTCAAATTCTTTATGCTTGTACGGTTTCGTTGGCTTTTCCTTAGTGGATCACCAGAAATGAAAATTTCTGACCGCAAAGTGGTTTCATGGAAAACTGAAAATTCTTTCCAATGTTATTTATAAGGGACGTCATCTATACCCCAAAATGTTTAGGCACTTCCGGCAAGATTACAATGATGAAATTTCGCATGATTTTAGCCTTCCAGGACTAACCGACAGAAAAACTGCCAAAAGTAAATAATTCCAACTTTAGAGTGGTTTTATAGGGAACTGAAAAATATTTCCAATATTATTTAATGGGACACCTTTTACACCCACAAATTATTGAGCACTTCCTTCAGGGCTACAATGATTAAATTTAACATGATTATAGCTTTTCGGGACAAACCCACAAGCAATTGCCAAAAGTGAATAATTTTTAATTTTTGACGGGTCTAAAGAGGGGATGAAGAATTTCCCCATGTTATTTAAATGAGACTTTTTCTGGATTTATAATCTCATGTTTTAGGTACTTAGAATCGGAATAAAAAACTTCAAATTCGGTATGCTTGTACGTTTTCGTTAGCTTTACCTTAGTAAATCATCAGAAGTGAAAATTTCTAAATATAAAGTGGTTTCATGTGGAACTGAAAAATTTTTCCAATGTTATTTATATGCGACGTCTTCTATACCCCAAAATGTTTAGGCATTTCCGGCAAGATTAGAATGATGAAATTTGGCATGATTGTAGCCTTCCAGGACTAACCGACAGAAAAATTACAAAAGTAAAAAATTCAAACTTTAGAGTGGTTTTATAGGGAACTGAAAAATCTTTCCAATGTTATTTATACGGGACACCTTTTACACCCTCAAATTATTGAGCACTTCCTGCAGGGCGACAATGTATAAATTTAACATGATTATAGCTTTTCGGGTCAAACCAACAGGAAAATTGCCAAAAGTGAATAATTTTAATTTTTGCGGGGTCTAAAGAGGGGATGAAGAATTTCCCCATGTTATTTAAATGAGACTTTTTCTGGACCTATAATCTCATGTTTAAGTACTTAGAATTGGAATAAGAACTTCAAATTCTTTATGCTTGTACGGTTTCGTTAGCTTCACCTAAGTGAATCATCAGAAATGAAAATTTCTAAACGTAAAGTTGTTTCATGGGGAACTGAAAAATCTTTCCAATGTTATTTATATGGGATGTCTTCATACCCCAAAATGTTTACGCACTTCCGGCAAGATTAGAATGATGAAATTCGGCATGATTGTAGGCTTCCAGGACTAATCGACAGAAAAATTGCCAAAAGTAAAAAAATTCTAACTTTAGAGTGGTTTTATAGGGAACTGAAAAATATTTCCAAAGTTATTTATATGGAACACCTTTTACACCCTCAAATTATTGAGCACTTCCTTCAGGGCTACAATGATTAAATTTAACATGATTATAGCTTTTCGGGACAAGCCCACAGGAAAGTTGCCAAAAGTGAATATTTTTAATTTTTTAGGGGTCTAAAGAGGGGATGAAGAATTTCCCCATGTTATTAAAATGAGACTTTTTCTGGACTTATAATCTCATGTTTAAGTACTTAGAATTGGAATAAGAACTTCAAATTCTTTGTGCTTGTACGGTTTCATTAGCTTTACCATAGTGAATCATCAGAAATGAAAATTTTTACCGTAAATTGGTTTCATGGGGAACTGAAAAATCTTTCCAATGTTATTTATATGGGACGTCTTCTATACCCCAAAATGTTTAGGTATTTCCGGCAATATTAGACTGATGAAATTTGGCATGACTTTAGCCTTCCAGGACTAACGGACAGAAAAATTGCCAAAAGTGAAAAAAATCCAACTGTAGAGTGGTTTTATAGGATAATGAAAAATATTCCCAATGTTATTTATATGGGACACCTTTTACACCCTCAAATTATTGAGCACTTTTTGCAGGGCTACAATGATTAAATTTAACATGATTATAGCTTTTCGGGACAAACCCACAGGAAAATTGCCAAAAGTGAATATTTTTAATTTTTGGGGGGTCTAAATGGGGGATTAAGAATTTCCCCATGTTATTTAAAAGAGATTTTTTCTGGACCTATAATCTCATGTTTTAGGTACTTAGAATTGCAATAAGAACTTCAAATTCTTTATGCTTGTAGGGTTTCGTTAGCTTTACCTAAGTGAATCATCAGAAATGAAAATTTCTAACAGTAAAATGGTTTCATGGGGAACTGAAAAATCCTTCCAATGTTATTTATATGGGACGTCTTCTATACCCCAAAATGTTTAGGCACTTCCGGCAAGATTAGAATGATGAAATTTGGCATGATTGTAGCCTTCCAGGACTAAGCGACGGAAAAATTGCCAAAAGTAAAAAATCCAACTTTAGAGTGGTTTTATAGGGAACTGAAAAATATTTCCAATGTTATTCATACGGGACACCTTTTACACCCACACATTATTGAGCACTTCCTGCAGGGCTACAATGATTAAATTTAACATGATTATAGCTTTTCGGGACAAACCCACAGGAAAATTGCCAAAAGTGAATATTTTTAATATTGAGGGGGTCTAAAGAGGGGATGAAGAATTTTCCCATGTTATTTAAATGAGACTTTCTGGACCTATAATCTCATGTTTTAGGTACTTAGAATTGGAATAAAAACTTCAAGTTTGTTATGCTTGTACGTTTTCGCTAGCTTTATCTAAATAAATCATCAGAAATGAAAATTTCTAACCGTAAAGTAGTTTCATGGGGAACTGAAAAATCTTTCCAATGTCATTTATATGGGACGTCTTCTATACCCCAAAATGTTTAGGCACTTCCGGCAAGATTAGAAAGATGAAATTTGGCATGATTGTAGCCTTCCAGGACTAACCGACAGAAAAATTCCAAAAGTAAAAAATTCCAACTTTAGAGTGGTTTTATAGGGAACTGAAAAATATTTCCAATGTTATTTATACGGTACACCTTTTACACCCACACATTATTGAGCACTTCCTGCAGGGCTACAATGATTAAATTTAACATGATTATAGCTTTTCGGGACAAACCCACAGGAAAATTGCCAAAAGTGAATATTTTTAATTTTGAGGGGGTCTAAAGAGGGTATGACGAATTTTCCCATGTTATTTAAAAGAGACTTTTTCTGGACCTATAATCTCATGTTTTAGGTACTTAGAATTGGAATAAAAACTTCAAATTCGGTATGCTTGTACGGTTTCGTTGGCTTTTTCTAAGTGGATCACCAGAAATGAAAATTTCTGACCGTAAAGTGGTTTCATGGAAAACTGAAAATTCTTTCCAATGTTATTTATAAGGGACGTCATCTATACCCCAAAATGTTTAGGCACTTCCGGCAAGATTAGAATGATGAAATTTCGCATGATTTTAGCCTTCCAGGACTAACCGACAGAAAAACTGCCAAAAGTAAATAATTCCAACTTTAGAGTGGTTTTATAGGGAACTGAAAAATATTTCCAATATTATTTAATGGGACACTTTTTACACCCACTCATTATTGAGCACTTCCTGCAGGGCTACAATGATTAAATTTAATATGATTATAGCTTTTCGGGACAAACCCACAGGAAAATTGCCAAAAGTGAATATTTTTAATTTTGAGGGGGTCTAAAGAGGGGATGAAGAATTTTCCCATGTTATTTAAAAGAGACTTTTTCTGGACCTATAATCTCATGTTTTAGGTACTTAGAATTGGAATAAAAACTTCAAGTTTGTTATGCTTGTACGTTTTCGCTAGCTTTATCTAAATAAATCATCAGAAATGAAAATTACTAACCGTAAAGTGGTTTCATGGAAAACTGAAAATTCTTTCCAATGTTATTTATATGGGACGTCTTCTATACCCCAAAATGTTTCGGCACTTCCGGCAAGATTAGAATGATGAAATTTGGCATGATTGTAGCCTTCCAGGACTAACCGACAGAAAAATTGCCAAAAGTAAAAAAATCCAACTTTAGAGTGGTTTTGTAGGGAACTGAAAAATATTTCCAATGTTATTTATACGGGACACCTTTTACACCCACTCATTATTGAGCACTTCCTGCAGGGCTACAATGATTAAATTTAATATGATTATAGCTTTTCGGGACAAACCCACAGGAAAATTGCCAAAAGTGAATATTTTTAATTTTGAGGGGGTCTAAACAGGGGATGAAGAATTTTCCCATGTTATTTAAAAGAGACTTTTTCTGGACCTATAATCTCATGTTTTAGGTACTTAGAATTGGAATAAAAACTTCAAGTTTGTTATGCTTGTACGTTTTCGCTAGCTTTATCTAAATAAATCATCAGAAATGAAAGTTTCTAACCGTAAAGTGGTTTCATGGGGAACTGAAAAATCTTTCCAATGTTATTTATATGGGACGTCTTCTATACCCCAAAATGTTTAGGCACTTCCGGCAAGATTAGAAAGATGAAATTTGGCATGATTGTAGCCTTCCAGGACTAACCGACAGAAAAACTGTCAAAAGTAAAAAATTCCAAATTTAGAGTGGTTTTATAGGGAACTGAAAAATATTTCCAATGTTATTTATACGGTACACCTTTTACACCCACACATTATTGAGCACTTCCTGCAGGGCTACAATGATTAAATTTGACATGATTATGGCTTTTCTGGACAAACCCACAGGAAAATTGCCAAAAGTGAATATTTTTAATTTTGAGGGGGTCTAAAGAGGGTATGACGAATTTTCCCATGTTATTTAAAAGAAACTTTTTCTGGACCTATAATCTCATGTTTTAGGTACTTAGAATTGGAATAAAAACTTCAAATTTGTTATGCCTGTACGTTTTTGCTAGCTTTATCTAAATAAATCATCAGAAATGAAAATTTCTAACCGTAAAGTGGTTTCATGGGGAACTGAAAAATTTTCCAATGTTATTTATATTTGACGTCTTCTATACCCCAAAATGTTTATGCACTTCCGGCAAGATTAGAATGATGAAATTTCGCATGATTTTAGCCTTCCAGGACTAACCGACAGAAAAACTGCCAAAAGTAAATAATTCCAACTTTAGAGTGGTTTTATATTGAACTGAAAAATATTTCCAATATTATTTAATGGGACACCTTTTACACCAACAAATTATTGAGCACTTCCTTCAGGGCTACAATGATTAAATTTGGCATGATTATAGCTTTTCGGGACAAACCCACAGGAAGATTGCCGAAAGTGAAAATTTTTAATTTTTAGGAGGTCTAAAGAAGGGATGAAGAATTTTCCCATGTTATTTAAATGAGACTTTTTGGACCTATAATCTCATCTTCTAGGTACTTAGAATTGGAATAAAAACTTGATATACGGTATGCTTGTACGTTTTCGTTAGATTTACCGAAGAGAAACATCAGAAATGAGAATTTCTAAACGTAAAGTGGTTTCTTGGGGAACTGAAAAATCTTTCCAATGTTATTTATATGGGACGTCTTCTATACCCCAAAATGTTTAGGCACTTCCGTCCAGATTTGAATGATGAAATTTGGCATAATTGTAGCCTTCCAGGACTAACCGACAGAAAATTTGCCAAAAGTAAAAAATTCCAAATTTAGAGTGGTTTTATAGGGAACTGAAAAATATTTCCAATGTTATTTATATGGGATACCTTTTACACCCTCAAATTATTGAGCACTTCCTGCAGGGCTACAATGATTAAATTAAACATGATTATATCTTTTCGGGACAAACCCACAGGAAAATTGCCAAAAGTTTTAATTTTTAATTTTGTGGGGGTCTAAAGAGGGGAATAAGAATTTCCCCATGTTATTTAAATGAGACTTTTTCTGGACCTATAATCTCATGTTGTAGGTACTTAGAATTGGAATAAAGGCTTCAAATTCGGTATGCTTGTACGGTTTCGTTAGCTTTACTTAAGTGAATCATCAGTAATGAAAATTTCTAACCGTAAAGTGGTTTCATGGGGAACTGAATAATCTTTCCAATGTTATTTATATGGGACGTCTTCTATACCCCAAAACGTTTAGGCACTTCCGACAAGATTAGAATGATGAAATTTCGCATGATTTTAGCCTTCCAGGACTAACCGACAGAAAAACTGAAAAAAGTAAATAATTCCAACTTTAGAGTGGTTTTATATTGAACTGAAAAATATTTCCAACGTTATTTATGTGCAACACCTTTTACACCCTCAAATTATTGAGCACTTTCTGCAAGGCTACAATGATTAAATTTAACATGATTATAGCTTTCCGGTAAAAACCCACAGGGAAATTGCCAAAAGTGAATATTTTTAATTTTGGGGGGGTCTAAGGAGGGGATGAAGAATTTCCCCTTATTATTTAAATGAGACTTTTTCTGGACCGATAATCTCATGTGCTAGGTACTTAGAATTGGAATAAAAACTTCAAATTCGGTATGCTTGTACGTTTTCGTTAGCTTTACGGTAGTGTATCATCAGAAATGAAAATTTCTAAACACAAAGTGGTTTCATGGGGAACTGAAAAATCCTTCCAATGCTTTTTATATGGGACGTCTTCTATACCCCAAAATGTTTAGGCACTTCCGGCAAGATTAGAATGAGGAAATTTGGCATGATTGTAGCCTTCCAGGACTAACCGACAGAAATTTGCCAAAAGTAAAAAATTCCAAATTTAGAGTGGTTTTATAGGGAACTGAAATATATTTCCAATGTTATTTATATGGAACACCTTTTACACCCTCAAATTATTGAGCACTTCCTGCAGGGCTACAATGATTAAATTTAACATGATTATAGCTTTTCGGGACAAACACACAGGAAATTGCCAAAAGTGAATATTATTAATTTTTGAGGGGTCTAAGAAGGGGATGAAGAATTTCCCCATGATATTTAAATGAGGCTTTTTCTGGACTTATAATCTCATCTTTTAGGTACTTAGAATTGGAATAAAAGCTAAAAATTCCGTATGCTTGTATGGTTTCGTTAGCTTTACCTAAGTGAATCATCAGAAATGAAAATTTCTAACCGTAAAGTGGTTTCATGGAAAACTGAAAATTCTTTCCAATGTTATTTATATGGGACGTCTTCTATACCCCAAAATGTTTCGGCACCGCCGGCAAGATTAGAATGATGAAATTTGGCATGATTGTAGCCTTCCAGGACTAATCGACAGAAAAATTGCCAAAAGTAAAAAATTCCAACTTTAGAGTGGTTTTATAGGTAACTGAAGAATTTTTCCAATATTATTTGTATGGGACACCTTTTACACCCACAAATTATTGAGCACTTCCTGCAGGGCTACAATGATTAAATTTAACATGATTATAGCTTTTCGGGACAAAACCACAGGAAAATTGCCAAAAGTGAATATTTTTAATTTTTGAGGGGTCTAAAGAGGGGACGAAGAATTTCCCCATGCTAATTAAATGAGGCTTTTTCTGGACTTATAACCTCATCTTTTAGGTACTTAGAATTGGAATAAAAGCTAAAAATTCCGTATGCTTGTATGGTTTCGTTAGCTTTACCTAAGTAAAGCATCTGAAATGAAAATTTCTAACCGTAAAGTGGTTTCATGGGGAACTGAAAAATTTTTGCAATGTTATTTATATAGAACGTCTTCTATACCTCAAAATGTTTAGGCACTTCCGGCAATATTAGAATGATGAAATTTGGCATGATTTTAGCCTTCCAGAACTAACCGACAGAAAGATTGCCTAAATATGAAAATTCCAACTTTAGAGTGGTTTTATAGGGAACTGAAAAATATTTCCAATGTTATTTATATGGAACACCTTTTACACGCTCAAATTATTGAGCACTTCCTGCAGGGCTACAATGATTAAATTTAACATGATAATAGCTTTTCGGGACAAACTCACAGGAAAATTGCCAAAAGTGAAAATTTTTAATTTTTAGGGGGTCTAAAGAGGGGATGAAGAACTTCCCCATGTTATTTAAAAGAGGCTTTTTCTGGACTTATAATTTCATCTTTTAGTTACTTAGAATTGGAATAAAAGCTTCAAATTCGGAATACATGTACGGTTTCGTTAGCTTTACCTAAGAGAATCTCAGAAATGAAAATTTCTAACCATAAAATGGTTTCAATGAAAACTGAAAATTTTTTCCAATGTTATTTATATGGGACGTCTTCTATACCCCAAAATGTTTAGGAACTTCCGGCAAGATTAGAATGATGAAATTTCGCATGATTTTAGCCTTCCAGGACTAACAGGCAGAAAAAATTCCAAAAGTAAAAAATTCCAACTTTAGAGTGGTTTTATAGGGACCTGAAAAATATTTCCAATATTATTTAATGGGACACCTTTTACACCCTCAAATTATTGAGCACTTCCTTCAAGGCTACAATGATTAAATTTGGCATGATTATAGCTTTTTGGACAAACCCTCAGGAAAATTGCCAAAAGTGAATATTTTTAATTTTTCGGGAGTCTAAAGAAGGGATGAAGAAATTCCCCATGTTATTTAAATGAGAGTTTTTCTGGACTTATAATCTCATGTTCTAGGTACTTAGAATTGGAATAATAAAAACTTCAAATTCGGTATGCTTGTACGTTTTCGTTAGCTTTACGGAAGTGAATCATTAGAAATGAAAATTTCTAACCGTAAAGTGGTTTCATGGGAAACTGAAAAAATTTTCCAATGTTATTTATATGGGACGTCTTCTATACCCCAAAAGGTTTAGGCACTTCCGGCAAGATTAGAATGATGAAATTTGGCATGATTGTAGCTTTCCAGGACTAACTGACTGAAATTTGCCAAAAGTAAAAAATTCCAAATTTAGAGTGATTTTATAGGGAACTGAAATACATTTCCAATGTTTTTTATATGGAACACCTTTTACACCCTCAAATTATTGAGCACTTCCTTCAGGGCTACAATGATTAAATTTGACATGATTATACCTTTTCTGGACAAACCCACAGGAAAATTGCCAAAAGTGAATAATTTTAATTTTTCGGGAGTCTAAAGAAGGGATGAAGAAATTCCCCATGTTATTTAAATGAGAGTTTTTCTGGACTTATAATCTCATGTTCTAGGTACTTAGAATTGGAATAATAAAAACTTCAAATTCTGTATGCTTGTACGTTTTCGTTAGCTTTACGGAAGTGAATCATCAGAAATGAAAATTTCTAACCGTAAAGTGGTGTCATGGGGAACTGAAAAATCTTTCCAATGTTATTTATAAGGGACGTCTTCTATACCCCAAAATGTTTATGCACTTTCGGCAAGATTAGAATGATGAAATTTGGCATGATTGTAGCTTTCCAGGACTAACTGACAGAAAAATTGCCAAAATTAAAAAATTTCAACTTTAGAGTGGTGTTATAGGGAACTGAAAAATATTTCCAATGTTTTTTATATGGAACACCTTTTACACCCTCAAATTATTGAGCACTTCCTTCAGGGCTACAATCATTAAATTTGACATGATTATACCTTTTCTGGACAAACCCACAGGAAAATTGCCAAAAAAGAATATTTTTAATTTTTCGGGGGTCTAAAGAGGGGATGAAGAAATTCCACATGTTATTTAAATGAGAGTTTTTCTGGACATATAATCTCATGTTCTAGGTACTTAGAATTGGAATAAAAGCTTCAAATACCGTATGCTTGTACGTTTTCGCTAGCTTTACCGAAGTGAAACATCTGAAATGAAAATTTCTAAACATAGAGTGGTTTCATGGGAAACTGAAAAATTTTTCCAATGTTATTTATATGGGACGTCTTCTATACCCCAAAATGTTTAGGCACTTCCGGCAAGATTAGAATGATGAAATTTGGCATGATTGTAGCCTTCCAGGACTAACCGACAGAAAAACTGTCAAAAGTAAAAAATTCCAACTTTATAGTGGTTTTATAGGGAACTGAAAAATATTTCCAATGTTATTTATACGGAACAACTTTTACACCCTCAAATTATTGAGCACTTCCTGCAGGACTACAATTATTAAATTTAAAATGATTATAGCTTTTCGAGACAAACCCACAGGAAAATTGCCAAAAGTCAAGATTTTTTTTGGAGGGGTCTAAAGAGGGGATGAAGAATTTTCCCATGTTATTTAAATGAGACTTTTTCTGGACATATGATCTCATGTTTTAGGTACTTAGAATTGGAATAAAAATTTCAAATTCGGTATGCTTGTACGTTGTCCTCAGCTTTACCTAAGTGCATCATCAGAAATGAAAATTTCTAAATATAAAGTGGTTTCATGGGGAACTGAAAAATTTTTGCAATGTTATTTATATAGGACGTCTTCTATACCCCAAAAGGTTTAGGCACTTCCGGCAAGATTAGAATGATGAAATTTGGCATGATTGTTGCCTTCCAGAACTAACCGACAGAAAGATTGCCAAAAGTAAAAAATTTCAAATTTAGAGTGGTTTTATAGGGAACTGAAAAATATTTCCAATGTTATTTATATAGAACACCTTTGCACCCTCAAATTATTGAGCACTTCCTGCAGGGCTACAATGATTAAATTTAACATGATAATAGCTTTTCGGGACAAACCCACAGGAAAATTGCCAAAAGTTAATATTTTGAATTTTTGAGTGGTCTAAGGAGGGGATGAAGAATTTCCCCATGTTATTTAAAAGAGGCTTTTTCTGGACTTATAATCTCATCTTTTAGGTACTTAGAATTGGAATAAAAGCTTCAAAATCGGTATGCTTGTACGGTTTCTTTGGCTGTACCTAAGCGAATCATCAGAAATGAAAATTTCTAAACCTAAAGTGGTTTCATGAAAAACTGAAAAAACTTTCCAATGTTATTTATAAGGGACGTCATCTATACCCCAAAATGTTTAGGCACTTCCGGCAAGATTAGAATGATGAAATTTGGCATGATTTTAGCCTTCCAGGATTAATCGACTGAAAAATTGCCAAAAGTAAAAAATTCAAACTTTAGAGTGGTTTTATAGGGAACTGAAAAATATTTCCAATATTATTTAATGGGACACCCTTTACACCCTCAAATTATTGAGCACTTCCTGCAGGGCTACAATGATTAAATTTAACATGATTATAGCTTTTCGGGACAAACACACATGAAAATTGCCAAAAGTGAAGATTTTTAATTTTTGGGGGTCTAAAGAGGGGATGAAGAATTTCCCCACGTTATTTAAATGAGACTTTTTCTGGACCTATAATCTCATGTTTTAGGAACTTAGAATTGGAATTAAAACTTCAAGTTTGTTATGCTTGTACGTTTTCGTTAGCTTTACCTAAGTAAATCATCAGAAATGAAAATTTCTAACCGTAAAGTGGTTTCATGGGGAACTGAAAAATCTTTCCAATGTTATTTATATGGGACGTCTTCTATACCCCAAAATGTTTAGGCACTTCCGGCAAGATTAGAATGATGAAATTTGGCATGATTGTAGCCTTCCAGGACTAACTGACAGAAAAATTGCCAAAAGTAAAAAATTCCAAATTTGGAGTGGTTTTATAGGGAACTGAAAAATATTTCCAACGTTATTTATGTGGAACACCTTTTACACCCTCAAATTATTGAGCACTTCCTGCAGGGCTACAATGATTAAATTTAACATGATTTTAGCTTTTCGGTACAAACCCACAGGAAAATTGCCAAAAAAGAATATTTTTAATTTTTGGGGGGTCTAAAGAGGGGATGAAGAATTTCCCCATGTTATTTAAATGTGACTTTTTCTGGACCTATAATCTCATATTTTAGGTACTTAGAATTGGAATAATAAAAACTTCAAGTTCGGTATGCTTGTACGGTTTCCTTAGCTTTACCTAAGTGAGTCATCAGAAATGAAAATTTCTAACCGTAAAGTGGTTTCATGGAAAACTGAAAATTCTTTCCAATGTTATTTATATGGGACGTCTTCTATACCCCAAAATGTTTAGGCACTTCCGGGAAGATTAGAATGATGAAATTTGGCATGATTGTAGCCTTCTAGGACTAACCGACAGAAAGATTGCCAAAAGTAAAAAATTCCATCTTTAGAGTGGTTTTATAGGGAACTGAAAAATATTTCCAATGCTATTTATATGGAACACCTTTTACACCCTCAAATTATTGAGCACTTCCTGCAGGGCTACAATGATTAAATTTAACATGATTATATCTTTTCGGGACAAACCCACAGGAAAATTGCCAAAAGTGAATATTTTTAATTTTTGGGGGGTATAAAGAGGGTATGAAAAATTTCCCCATGTTATTTAAAGAGACTTTTTCTGGACCATTTAATCTCATGTTTTAGGTACTTAGAATTGGAATAAAAACTTCAAATTCGGTATGGTTGTACGTTTTTGTTAGCTTTACCTAAGTAAATCATCAGAAATTGAAAATTCTAACCGTAAAGTGGTTTCATGGGGAACTGAAAAATCTTTCCAATGTTATTTATATGGGACGTCTTCTATACCCCAAAATGTTTAGGCACTTCCGGCAAGATTAGAATGATGAAATTTGGCATGATTGTAGCCTTCCAGGACTAACGGACAGAAAAATTGCCAAAGGTAAAGAATTCCAATTTTAGAGTGGTTTTATAGGGAACTGAAAAATATTTCCAATGTTATTTATATGGAACACCTTTTACACCCTCAAATTATTGAGTACTTCCTTCAGGGCTACAATGATTAAATTTGACATGATTATAGCTTTTCTGGACAAACCCACAGGAAAATTGCCAAATGTGAATATTTTTAATTTTTAGAGGTTCTAAAGAGGGGATGAAGAGTTTTCCCATGTTATTTAAATGAGACTTTTTCTGGACCTATAATCTCATGTTTTAGGTACTTAGAATTGGAATAATGAAGACTTCAAATTCGGTATGCTTGTACGTTTTCGTTAGCTTTAGGGAAGTGAATCATAATAAATGAAAATTTCTAAACGTAAAGTGGTTTCATGGGGAACTGGAGAATCTTTTCAATGTTATTTATATGGGACGTCTTCTGAGTGACGTATTCGCTCACGGCCAACTGTACGTCGCACTTCGACGTGTCCGATCAAGGGATTCAGTTGTATTACTGGTTCAGTCTGAAAGAATAATTGAAGGAGCCGCTTTTGTAAAGAATGTTGTATACCCACAACTTCTACGATAGTTCCTTTTAGTGAGTGATAGCTATGGAATCACCCAGGGAACAACACCATTGGACTTTCATTTCGGAGTATGATACATGTCTGCTGCAAAAATTCCTTTTCACTTATACTTGATGTTAAATAAGAGTCTACGAAAAAAGATATCCCTTTAAGCTTGTTTGTGGAGAATGCTTGGTGCCTGTCCAAATACAAATCATATGGAACTTCATTTTGACACTATGATACGAACCTTCCCAGACACAAATACCACTTACGTTCCAGTTTTGTTAGTATACGAAAGACATGACGAAGGAAAAGCTTTCATTCAAAGGAGTATGCGTGTATCAGGATGTCACAGGGGTGGTGTGGAAATACTACAAAGTTACAAGAAAAAGAATAGACCTTTGTCTTACAAATATGCAAGAGTTAAGGTCGAACAAAAATCCCAGATTTCTTTTTTGAAAATTATAAATAAGACAAAAGACCTCTGAAAATGAGAATCCAACATCACCATTCATTATATAATAAGTCGATAAATTGTGGTTGACAAAACAAAGGTTGCTATAAAAAAATAAACTGTGAGTTATTAAGCATAGTATTAAGGAGCAAAGGATGATAAATATGAGATCTGGGGATGTTGGGCCGATTTAAGGAAACATTAAGATTAAATGCACGAACATATGACATGCGAGGCCGTAGGCCGAGCAAATACGGGGATCTGGGGCTAGTTGTATTATAAGACTCCTAACACAGAATCTGTACACGGAGAAAAATCCGTTCTCCGGACAGCGGTATATTGTACAAATATACGGAATCCTCTTGCTTACTACAGAAATCAGTATGGAGCATACGTTATTCACACGCACTGCCCTTAGATGTTGCATCATGCCGTTGTAGGATGTCTGACATTTAACAGTTTTCCGTATATCACATGCGTATACTTATGTTACATTCGTCAGCTATATGTTATATACATCCATTTGTATGTGAGATCCTGACCGCCTATATTGTTTCACACAGGAAGTACGTATAGAAGGAACACTTATACGGAAACTATTATAAAACATGCGTTTTCAGTTATACGTCTGCTGTACGTTAAGTCCAAAAACTACAGGAATTACGCATGTAACCTACCTTTTTAAGTACGCTACCTAGAATTTTTTTTTCACAGTGTATTTTCACTATAATGTTGTGATTGAATCTCAAACTAAAGGTCCAGATATGGATAATAACAAGTAATGTCTGTAGCACTTTTACGGCTTAGTTTTAACTTTTTTCCACAAATATATATATATTCATTGTGAAGCGCTGGTTTATAGCTTTAAGAAAGTCTCTGGTTTAATTTTATGCTCTCTCTCCTTTCATGATATTGCCCTATCCTATTCTAAAATTTATTTTCCTCTCTTCTCCAACCTAATGATTTTATCCTCTCTTTCAAAGGAAAATTGGTACTATTACTTATGCGATAGATTGTAATACAACAACTAGAAATTTTAAACATATCTTTTCCTAGGTAATTTCAGAACTATGGAAAAATAATGTTGGGGTTTGAAACCTTTATGTAGTCGCTTTACAAAAGTATGTTTCGATATATGTTGGCATCATGCTCTCTGAGTAACTAAAATTACTCAAGTATTGGATTCAAACACAATTTTGTGCTGTTTAAAACACTTTCAATATACCACGTAACCAGGAGTAGCACTTGCCTCTCTTTCTCCATTTGTATGCCAATGGCTGTGGCCATCCAGGGGCAATTGTTCCACTATCTTATATGCAACTTAACAGCTCACGAATTTTGAGTAGTTTAGTATCTTTCTATAAATTTTCGAGACGCGACCGAAACTTTTTAGACTGGGCTTATTCTCATCTTGGAGCCCTCTTGAATTTTGTGTCTGTCTTGATATTGGTTTCGTCTCGAGTAAGTATCAGCATTCTGAATCTCAGTCTCGTCTTCAGTTTTGTGGGACAATATGAGATCAAGACCGATACTTTGATTCAATTTTATTAGGTAGTAGAAAATAGGAGTAACATGTAAACGGCAGGAGTGACGATGCCAATGATTAAGACTAGTTTAGGGTCGATATTTTATCTTCATATCTTGTAAATATAAGTTTAAATCAAGTAAAAGTCAAAGTATATTGAAGCTCAAGAAATTTTATGATGGTTGTGGTTGTATATTGTATATGTAGGTTTATCCGTTGATACGTGTCTGCAGTGTAAGTCTAGAGAGAAATCAGATATATGTGGACGCTTCGGGATAAGGGGGGTGGGGATGAAATTAATTTCCCCTTGATTTAAAAATTATTATGGGACTAGAGAAACTAATTCCCCCTACATTTTAAAAATTATTATGGGACTAAAGAAACTACATTTCGCGATTGTCTTGAAAAATATGATCAAAATACATCATTCTCCTAGGATCGTTCACCAAACCCGACTTTTGGTAGAGTTGCAATGAAGATATTAGACAACATATAAAGATATGGGTTGTGTAAGCTTTAGCATATAACAAATTCAAACCTCATGTTTATATGAAAGAACGTTCCCCTCAATTCCCTCTGAATGTTTCTCTGACTCTTGTACTCAGGTAGGAAAAAACTCATTATACTATTTTTGCACACAGTGTGGGTAATTTTAAACTTCGTAGTGGCAGCAACAAAAGTCCAACAGACTCTTCTCTGCGAACCTTCCTCAAACTATGTTCCCTCATTATCATAGGGCTTATCTTTCAAAAAAAACTGCATTCGAGGAGATAGAAGTACAACCTGTGTTGCCACCATTGTTTAGGAGTATAGAGTTGCCTTTGTATCCATCTTGCTGAAACTAATTACGGTAAAGGCAAACATACACTGATGTAATTTTCGGTCCGTAAAATGCTGTAAATTTCCGTTCGTAAGCTGGCCCATACACCTAACGAAAAAATAAGCGCGTAAAAGAAAAAAAGAAAAAGAAGCGGTCACTGTCACTCTTGCTCGTCTGAGCAGACAGTCATTCTCCAATTTACTCAGTTGTTTGAACAGGATGAATCAATCTAAATGAAACGAATAAAAAATGAAAAGACAATAAAAAGAAAGAACAAAGGAATAGAAAGATTTGAACCAGGAAGTGGTAGTCAAAATGTAGCCGTACTTTTTATTGTTTCTTTTTAATAGTATGTGTGGAATGTGCGATTTTCATAGAATGTTCTAACAAAGTTAAATGAGACCGAATTAAACGAAATAAACAAAGAAAGAAAAAAAAAACTTTTCATGATTTTGCGAAAGCAATAATTCAAATTAACAAATTTTCTCAAAAATCTAAACTCTGTAGTGTAACATATCTCACGGAACCAAGACCTACCACCCAGCTTTTGTTACTCATGTCCTTAGAGAAGAGTCCGAATTTCGGGGCGGGATTTCTTTCTAATTAGCTTTAATCCTTCCCAAAAGGAACAAACTGAAACACTGATCCCTCACAAAGCAACCAACTATCTCCTGTTGGGAACTATTATATACCCCTTCAATTATACTACCTAATTCGCTCAGTGCTTTGGTATAATCGTTGCTCAGCACATTTGAACGAAATCTTATCCAAAGAGTAAGGAAAAAGAAGGAAAGTCAATAATCTCCAAATACAACCAAACGACATTTTAATTTCGAAGTGTGACTTCACAGGTTATTTAAAAGTTACAAAAAATATACCTAGAGTAATTAAAATTGAATATATAGAAAAAGAATTAAAACTTGACCTAAAATACAACAAAATAACTCAATAAAAATTTTATCAATTGTATTCTATCGTTGTACTTTACTAATATGAAAGGCGGCAACAAATTCGTTCTCCTACTTCCTTTTCCGACCTTACCTTACAAACAACTAATTTTTAAATATATAAGTGCTTGTGTTATCTCTTATTCGTTCAGCAACTGTAAAATAAACTGCTGTATATTTAGAAAGAATCTAATGGTTCTCGTCATACCCCTTCTAAATATTTATCTAGTTCATACGTTGATTCGACTGTGATATTCTTCATTGTTGTAAAAGAAAAAAAACCTAAACACTTTTCGAATTTTTAATATTCCTCTTCACCGGACGCAAATTCTCAGTAATTTATATCATTCCACAATACTTCCTCTGTTCACCCCACATGTTAATGTATAAGATATAATAAATTTACACCTTTCAGTCTGCCGAAAACGTTTCGACACAGTAAAGAGACACCTTTTGATCTATGTGAATCAATTGTTACATTTAAAAAATTATTTGTTCAAATGACTGGACCAAACCACTTCAATTTAAATATAACAAATGTGGGACATTTTTAAAAATTTTATTTAGTTGATTGTAAACAAATTAGTCTAAATTGTTGGCCAATTAGTCAGTATTCTATATTTGAACGCATCGTTGGATGACTAACAGTTAAAGAAAATATAAAGCTACCTGTGAATCTGAAGTGTTAATTGACTCAATTAAAAGCATAAAATTTTAGTTAAAATCGGTCAAGGAGTAGGATAAATGTGACCACAACTTAAGAAAAAAGTTTCAGGAAAATTTTCGTAAGCATTTCTCAATTTCTATGAAACATACAATGTTTGCTTTTTGATACTTTATAATTTTATCCCTATTGCTTCAAGTTAAAAATTCATCAAGGGCAAGGAGCATCAACAATATCTTGAAATTAACTTAAATAAGATGGGAACTGTTTAATAATACTGGGAGTATGACACTAGTCAATAAATTTTAACTTTTCTGTAACACGAGAGGAAACACCTCATCTTAAAGAAAGTCATGCATTTCACGAGCTCCTTTTTGGCTAAGCGGCTAGCGTACGTGCCTTTTGCGTCGGAGACCTGGGTTCGATTACCGTTGGAAGCTCATGTTTTTCGGATTCCACGTTAGTTAGTAGTTCCCGTCTCATATAACTTCGCTGCTGAAAGGAACGTTAAAATCAAGTCAACTCAACTCGAATATGCATTCCGTTTTTCTTCATCACGTACAGTTCTCCCACGACAGAGGGATTTTGGGGAAGTCCCCTTAAAATTGTCCCTTTTTCGCGTATTTCATAATCTTAGCTCTTGTCCCCTTACGAATAATAACACAAAAGTTAAACGTAAGAAAATTTTGATTTACACTCAAAAACCCTTCAAGTTTCAGAACAATTATGTTATTATTTCTAGATAAATAAAGATATTTATATGTGTATTGTGTGTATTCTTCATTGCACCATACTTCAGGTTTCTTGATTTGAGGAAAAACAATTTGCTTCATTAACACAAGTACACACATAGAAGCGACTGTTTACAAAATTCAACGATGCACTCACTTGTATCACTCTATTTAAAATTAGAAGTTTACGTAAACTTTCAGAATGAATGAAAATGGAATTCAATGTATATTTGTTAATACGCACGGCCTATGTATACCCCAATACATATACATACAATCTTCTGACTTCTTTCCGTTGTCTTCCTTAAATTGTTATCAAATATTCCTATAAAAGTGAATTACGTTCCTGGAAAATGCAACGTGAAATATACTCCTTTACTAGATCCTAATAAGATACTACTGCAATCACTTTCAATAAAGTTTGTACTTATAAGAACTTTGTCAAAGCCACGAACACAACTGGTGAAGATTTCAAGCATTTGCGACACAAGTTTCCTAATCTGAGTGATGCTAAGCTTTCAGCGGGAGTATTTGTTGGTCCCCAGATTAGGAAACTCATGCTTGATGATAGCTTTGACAGCAGGTTAACCCTTTTAGGATTTCCACTTTTTGAGGTAAATTTTAGACTTTCACTAAAACAGTTACTGCTTTCTTATTATTTACCGTAGAATCATGGTTCATACCTCGTTTTTTTCGAGATAGTGTCGGAAGAAATTTTCGAAAGCCTGAAGGTGATCCATGTTTTTCGTATATATATACACCACCGGCCAAAAGTATTGCATCACCACCGATATCAGTAGAAAATGAAATGAATGCACATAATTATGAACACAAATAGAACAAATTTGTTTTAGTGAACCAAAACGACAGAGGGTAACACAAAATCAAAACAAAAGAGTCAGAATGTAAAAAGAAATAATTCAAATTTTGGATTTATCAAAATATCCTCCTTTAGCTTTCAATACAGCAGCGCACAACCTAGGCATCCTCGCCAGTAAGTTATGTAGTTTTTGGGATTTAAGTTCATTCCAAAATGTTTGTAAATGTACCCACAACTGTGTTTTATTAACTGGTCGACGTTTTCGAACGTTTCTGTCTAACTCATCCCACAATAACTCTATCGGATTTAAGTCCGGGCTTTGTGGTAGCCATCGCATGTTGACCAATTCGTTTCGTCTTTCTTTATTTTCTAAATACGACTTACACAGTTGCGATGTGTGTTTGTGTTCATTGTTTTGTTGGAAAATAAATCCCTGACCGACAAGCTTTTTCCCACTGAATAGAGCGTGTTTCTGCAGGATGCGGTGATAATCTTCTTTTTTCATTGTACTCTCAATTTTCACTAAATCACCAACCTTTTCACTCGCGAAACAACCCCATACCATGACAGACCCACCACCATGTTTTACAGTTGGATTAATGCATTGGTCGAGCATGCGTTCTCCATGAAGTCGACGATCAAACTTTCTGCGTTTAGCTCCAAAAAATTCGAATTTACTTTCGTCACTAAATAGCACTTTATACCACTGCTGTAATGATCAATTCTTTGTTTTTGAGCCCATTGCAATCGTTTACGTTTGTTTTGTTTACTCAGAAGTGGTTTTTGTGTTGCAATGCATCCCCTTAAACCGTGTTCTCGAAGTCGGCGTTTCACTGTTGTAACAGATATGGCTGTTTCTCGGGTGGTATTCACTTGTTCTCGAATTTCTGGGGCAGTAAGTGTTCGCTGACGTTTGCTTGTGACCACAATAAACTGATCTTCATTCTTTGAAGTTACTCGTGGTCTTCCAGGTCGTCGACGATTAGCATTTGACTGAGTTTCGTTGAAACGTTGAATAGTGCGAACAACTATTTTCATTCTTTTAGGGATCTGTCGCGTAGAATACTTTAACTTATGCAATTCCACAATCACAGCACGTTGTTCTTTACTAAGTTCACGAACTTTAGCCATACTGTTCATGAGTGTCAAACAAACAGTCACTCATTTAGTATATTTTAGCTGGCCACTTTTCTTGATAACCACTGGTCCCTAAAAGGGAAAGGAAAAGAAAATTAAGCACAATTCCTAATGGTTTCTTACTTACAATGACATTTTATGTTTCATGCAAGTAGTAGAAAATGGATCGATCTGGGCCAACCTAGCTCATACTAGAACAACTCACAAGCCCCTGGGAAAATGACCATCGTACACCGTGAGCCCACGGTCTTTTACGACCTCCATTTTAGGGGTGAATTTATTCCCTTTTATGAGCACTTTTTAAGGGGTGTATTTGTTCTCTTTTACGAGCACATTTTTAAGGGGTGATCTCGTTCCCTTTTATGAGCATATTTTCGACCCCTATTTCAACATAGCGCATCAGACAGAGACTACGAGCGCCAGCCAACAGCTAATACGTAAGACTCGTTCCCTTTTATGACCACTTTTTAGGGGGTGAACTCGTTCCCTTTTATGAGCATATTTTTCAACCCTTATTTTAACATAGCAGAAATTACACTGAGACTATGAACATAACAAAGGTGTATTCATTCTCTTTTATGACAACTTTTCCAACCCCTATTTGAACATGAGACTATCAACACTACGTAACACACAACCACCTCCATTTTAGGGGTGTACTCGTTTTTACGAACACACAGCAGATACATAAGACTCGTTCCACCCTTATTTAGAGTATGGTATATTTTCCAACCCATGGTCTTTTACGACCTCCATTTTAGGGGGTGTACTCGTTCTCTTTTACGAGCACATTTTTAGGGGGTGAACTCGTTTCAACCCCTATTTTAACATAGCAGAGAATAGAAGTGTACTCGTTTCCAACCCCTATTTTAATGTAACATTATTTTCTTTTACGGGGGTAGCAACACCCCCAACCCTCCTCCTTTCTCATCCAGGGCTTGGGACCGGCAATGGCGGAGTTTAAAAAAATAACATCATCATACTCTCATAAATGAATAAAGCATAATATCATTAGCATCAATAGTAGTGAGTGAGAATTTGTTTAAAAAATCGTGCAACGAATAACCAGATGCACGACATGCTAAATATAGGAAACAGTAATGTCCACAAAATTGAGATAAATCACCTTGAATACGTCTATTATTCCATGTATAATACAGACAGTTTCGTTTTAAAAACCTTATATGATGTTGTATATAGGGAGGTATACCATAGCTATCGAAATACTCTCCCACACACATATTAGATATATAAACAGCAACCCAATGTTCACCAGGCTTATCACTAGAATCAGTATTTATAATTATGGCGGCTGGAAATGTATGAATAAACAAAGGTAACTCATCAGCAGCATACACACCAATAAAATGATCTTTAGGCAAATTTTGTTGTAATGCTTCATAAAGCTCAATTGTATTTAACATTTTCTTTAATTAATATATATTTTTCTCTGGAAATCAATTTCTAATTCTGAAGAGAATTCACCATAAATAATTGTTGTTACAGGAGATGGCAGTGCTTCTTTAAAATGAACCTCTACACGTACACTTCCTTGCCGTTGCGGACTAGTATGAAATGCAGCACTTGCGCTTGAATCAGGAGTTAAATCAAACACCAGTAGAGTATAACCATTAGGATATTCGGCGAGTGAAATATTATTACCTTGATTAGAATAATAAATACCTGAACCTGTAAATAACGTAGAATATGCTTGTACATATAGCTTATTATCAAAATCTGGTTGTAAAGGTTTGAAGAGCATTGGATTTCCATCAACATACAATGTAAAAAATGACATATTAAAATGTTGAAAATTGAATGGATTTGTTTGATAAGTACCATTGAAAGCAGTATTAGTAACAAAACCAATAATAATACGTTTAGGCACTATGCCTGAAAACAGATCTGGAAGTGTACTATCCATAATTCCTTGTGGCAGAGTTTCTGTCTTCACCTGCACTTTTGTTATAGGATATTTTATTCTAAATTTAGGATTTTGTAATACTTTATTTTGTGCTATTTTAACTGCTGGTGATACATCAACCTTTTTCACAAGCAATGTTGCATCTGTAATTACAACTTTTCCATCAGCATCTGCGTCACCCATTAGACAAAATGTAGGTTTAGCTGGAATTAGTTTAATACGCAATTGTACACCATTCAGTAAAAATTTCTCCTGATTGAAAATATCAGCATGAATATAACCCAATAATTCAAATGACTGACTTAAAGCAGTGAGAAGAAAACGTTGTTTAAATCCTACATTAGCATCGGCCACACTGTCCATATGCCCTGCAGTATCTTTAAACCACATTGATGTTTGAAGATGCGTTGTTTTAGCTTCAGCATTATAGTTTAGTAGTTTTTCAATATACGATCGATATGGATATGTATGTGAAGAGTAGGAAATAATTTGATTATTTAAATATAATTGCACTTCACTGAACATTGCATTGAGAAAATCATTTACAGGGCCGATTTTCTTATCGGCAGAAGTTAAATTAGAACCATCTGATTTAGTAATTTTACCTTTAACATATAACATTGTGTGCGGTAAGTCAATATAGTCATCCCCATGACCGGGGACTACAAATTCTATTGGTGCATTATCAGCTATTGAAGCCACAGGCTTATATGGAACTATTTTATTACCTATAATACTGGTTTGAGTGGGTAAACCAGCAAATAAATCTAATTCTGATTTCATACATTCACACTGCATTTTCGTTTCTTACTATTAATATTCACACATGGTAAAATTTACAATACCATATTACGTCTACGAAAATGTAATTTTACACATACACTGCCATATTGGAAAGGAAGTGGATTACTTGTACTATCTCTTAAATCAATAATAATTTGATCAAATTGTTTACGTTGCACGGTGACATAATGAGGATTGTCAAAAATATGTACATTATTAATACCATGATCTGTAATATTTGTATTTATAATACGTAACAATGGAGCTACGGTGTCACCCACCATTTGTGGTTCTACAATATCACTGTAAATATACATAAGTGTAGGTAGCGCTTTTTGTAAATCAGGTGGATAACGAGCATGATGAACAACTGCAATATCTTCTTGCTGAATATGATCAAAACCTAGTATTCTGGCTAGTTCAGGAGATAGGCGTACTTCTATATGCTTCTCTTGATCTTTTATTACTCTATTAACCTCAATTCGTTTCACTGATGCTTTGACTTTTAATTGTAAATTTAATATATCACTTTTATGATTAATCTGAGATAGAATATCATCAACATGATAATAGTGGCCTGGTAAGATTTGAGTTATGTTCCAGTTTTTTGTATTCATGAGACGATAATAAATATTATTTGTATATTTGGAAACATTCTGAAATGAACTTGTGTAATGCACTTCAACAACAGCTGTTTCCCACACTCCCTTCTCCAGTACAATAGGTTGATATAATTTAGTAGTATAACAAGCAAGAGTATTTTGAGGAAAATATTCCATAGAACTATTGCTAGGAAGTGTGAGATAAAAACTATCACTTTGCTCCATAATTAATCAATCAATCAAAGATATCTTTGGATCTTTTTATCCGTTTCACACCACCACCACCACTAAAATGAACTTTCTTTCTTTTTCTTCTTCCAGATCCTTCCAACACCTGATTTAATTTATTTTGAGCTTTATTTTTTAAATTTGTTTTAGCTTCTTGCCATCGATCATGCAAAGACTCTTCAATAGGTCTATTATTATCTAGTACATCTCCTGCTACATTAATTCCTGTACGTATCAATTCTTTACCAACAGTTTTTGCACCTTGTTTTAATAAAGGAAATACAGTACGAAATAAACCTCCTAGAAAACTACCAATGTCATAACCTTCTTGATATGCTGTACCTCTATACACGTTATAATTACCTCTTGCTTGATGTATGTAATAATTAAGGTATGGCTCATTCATCTTTCTTTCTTTCTTTCTTTCTATATATTTAAAAATATCAATAGATTACAATAGAATATTAGTATTATTGCTTATAAGTACACCATTTGCGTTTACAGGGTGGAGGACCATCCTCTTCGTCTTCTTCGTCTTCTGTTAGTTTTCTAATATAATCTATTCGTTGAGGATTACCAATGTACTCTAAGGGTATATTGGCTTTTGCTAATAATGTAGCAAAAGGTTTCCAGCCGGCAACTGAAATATTTTTCTTACGACATCTAACACAATCGGATATCAAATCCACTACATTTGCACCTGGAATTAATTTATTATTAATATTCACATTTCCATTATCGTCCCATTGAATATTTGGATTTTGTTTCAATTTACGTAATAAAGGTCTCGCTTTACGTTTACAAATTTCACGGAGAGTAGATATTATTTCATCATCCTCCTCCTCCTCCTCGTCCTCTTGTTCTTCTTCCTCCGTAGTAGTAGTAGTAGTAGTTGCTGTTGTTGTAACTGCTGCCGGTTTTTGAATTATATTTAAATATTTTTGTAAGACTTCTCTATATTTTGTCCATTTTTCTTCTGCATTTAAACTTTTATTATTTAAAATTTCTTTCATTTCATCATCAAGATTAGATATCGTTTGATAATGATGTAATTTTTCTGGTGAGATTAAAATAAGTTTTTGTGCGTTTTGCATAATTATTTAATTAAACTAGATAGTATACCTCCAATAATAGGTGCAAGCAAAGCAGTAAGAAAACCACCTTTTTGTATAATTATTCGTTTTTTCTTTTGTTTTAATGACGGACCTTTTTTCACCAAATATCTCAGTTCCTTTTTACATTTTTTAGCTTATTTATCTCTGTTTTATTTAATGGAGCATTTCCCTGTAATACGTTATAGGAACATTCACAAATAGAGCGAATTAAATCAGGATCTGCATTTTGTAAAATTGCCTTACGTGCTTTCGGTTTTGACTTTGCTAAAAGTTTTAACATATGTGCATTTTCCTTACTAATCATTTTTTACGGCTATTAAAGCACAAATAGTTGTTAGAATATAAACCATATTACAATTATTATTTTTTACAGGTACATAAACATAATTAAAAGAATCTGTTGGAAAGATGTTTGTTCGAACTCGCTGCTCATCAGGAGTATTTTGTTTTAAATCAAAGAGTAAATAACCATGTGCAATTCGAGTTGCATCTTGATATGCTTCTTGAATAAATTTTGTATTACCTGGATACAATTGTCGTGCGAGATAATTAATTTGAGCTTGGTCTCTAGGATTTTTAAAACAAACAATATAATGACAATTTAACGAAATATCCCGCATTCCTTTTTGTTGATGAAAAATATTCTGTGTTATAAATATTACACTTATATTTCTATGATGGCTACCCTTAGTAAAAATATCTACAATCCGATGATCACACTCACGCATTAAATCATCAATAATGACAAGATGTGGACCTTCGTGTGCTTGAAATTCATTATTTTGAGGTAAACCTTCTTTAAACGTACAGTTTGAAAGAGTATCATACAACGGTTGCCATTCACCATAACACCATACAATATTTTTAAATAACTTGCTATAATGGTCAAGAAATGTTTTAACAAAATATGATTTTCCACATCCTGTAGGACCTGCTACCATACATGTAAAAGGAATTTTCCATTCCATCTCTATTACAGATATATTGCTAGAATTTAAAATACTTCTGACGACATGCTTCACCTATAAATTCTTGACTTCTCTTTTTTTTTACAATATAGTATGTTTTAAATCAATCCAAGAATTTTCACTTTTTGGCAGACCTAACCATTTCACATAGGCCTTATTATTTTTCTTTCGCAAAACTTTTTCAATTAAATATGTTTTTGGAAATTTCGTTAATTGTAATTCGTGTCCGTAAAATCTTCCTTCAATAGGTTTATTATTTGAGTCTACTAAGTGATATGTCGGAGGATTAGTGAAGAAAACTTTAGCAATTCGAAAATTTCTGTACTCCAATTGCGTGTAAAACCTCTATCAAAACCAGGACGCTTAACTTTACTAATTCTTACATATTCACCTATCTTAAATTTACTTTTTCCTTTTATCACAGAAAACTTTTTGCAATAGATGTTTGTCAATAGATGTTTTTCATTTTCTTTTTTAATAGCGTCGATAGGTTTCATTTTAATAGTGGAATGAATAGTATTATTATATTTATGTAGTAATTCCGGCAGAATGCCAATCCATTTATAATTTCCCTGGAGTGTAAATTTTCTCCACATTAAATTACGTAATGATCTATTAAATCTTTCAATAATACTTGCTTTCACATCACTGTACGTGGAATAATGTTTAATGTTATTTTGGTTCATCACCTTCTGAAACTCTGAATTATAAAATTCTCGACTTCTGTCAGTTTGTAAAAATTTAGGGCTTTTGTTTGCTTTTCTCAGTACTGGTATAAATGCTTGTGTAATTTCTTTCCCAGTTTTATTTTTCACAGGAATAGCCCAAGCATATTTAGAGAATGTATCTATCACAGTTAATAAATATTTGTAATTTCGATTAATTTTTGCTAGACCTTTCAATTTTCCACTATTCATTTCAACTAAATCACCTTGCCATAAATCATGAATCCCTTTCGTTATAACGGGTATTCGAGGATAGTTTCGTCTTGCACTTTTATGTAATTCTGCAACTATTGGTTCTCGAACTGATTGTGACATATTTTTTTAAAACTAATATATCCAAAAAAAATATATCATATTTACAATATACAAATCGTACATGTTAAATCTTTATTATGATACCCCCAAGGAACAGTGTGTATATTACAATTTAAAATTTTTCTTTTGTCATCATACGGATCTAACGCTAATTTTGTCACCTGATTTGTTGTTAAATTATGGTATTTACTTTTAATTTCAAATTGTGTTTTATGAATCGTTTCGTTTTGAAATACACATGATTTATAATCGTCAATCGTAATTTGTTCTTTAACTACATTTTTCTTGATCCCTTTACATTTTTTCAGTTCTTTATTTTCACCAGTTTTTATTGCATAATTTTTTGCTCGTAACCCAACATATTCAATCATAGGAACTCCACCTAATTCGTCTTTCATTTTACCCAAAATGTGTTTATTTTTTGTGCTATATAAAGAATTATTTTCAGGATAATTTGAGGTATCAAAATAGTCATTCATATTTTTTATATCGTTATAAATATTGTTAGTTTTAATATAGTAAATGAAAGAGTCAGTATCCATATACGCAATTCTAATTTTATCTCCATATTGAGGTTTCATTATATTATAGTGGAAGTTATATAGTGCTAATTTTGATAATTCTAAAACTGTCGCTCCTACGTAAATTGGTTTATTAAGGGTTACACATTTTTTTACCATATGAAACAATGCCAAATTATCAGCCAATTTTACCCAATTTTGAAACTGATTTTGCGCTACTAATTTTTTACACTTTTTTTCATTGTTAATTAATTTTATATCAATTCGTTTTCGTACATTCTCCATTGTCTTTCCGTATACAGAATTATTTAATAACTTATAGAAATCTTTTTCAAATTCAATTGTAGCATTTGCACGGCGTTGAGTATTTTCTTGAATATAAGATGCAAGCCATTTAGATTGACGAAACCATAATATTTTATGTACTTTTACCAATATTAAACCTTGTTTTAGATAAAATTGTAATACTCTATAATGCAAGATATAATTCGATTTCGATTTAAGTGTCAATAGTAATTTTGAGTATTTACCATTCGGTGGAACTTCATTAGTGGGAGCACACGGAAAATCAGAATGGTATTCGTGTAAATAATTTGGATACTCTAAGTCCACTTCTAGAAAAAAACATTCACTATCACTGGGCCAATTGATAATTTTATTCTTGTCTTGCCAATTGTCAATTTTATCCTCCCACCGAAAACCACCATATGGTAAATAGTCAATCATTGATAGTCCGTACAGATTGTTCATGTCAATATACAGTAAATAAGATTTTTCTTTTTCCGCATCAAAATCATGTACGTAAGGATTATTAGCTTTGGCATACCTTAACACAGCTTGAGTAATACCTCCGCGAATCGATTTTTCTACAAACATATACATATTGATATCTGATAAAAGTTCAAGTTCAATTTTTGTTCTATATAACATGGCTTGCCATGCCAACCCAGGTGCAGTAAAACAATTAATCGGATCAATACAAAAAGCATTTAAACATGTCTTTCTAAAATTCTCCAACACATCTGCTGTGAGAAGTACATCACATTTTAAATATAGATCGTGGTAGTCCCCTAAATTTTCACATTTAAACACACGCCAAATCAGTTTTGCATATTGATAATCAGTCTCGGAAATTTCTGTTCCATTCAATTTGCTACTAAACGTCTCTCTTCCAGGAAATTCAGTTTCTTTAAATGTAACTAAATTTGTTATGTATTCATAAAAATAAATTCCCTTACGGAGAATTAAAGGAAACTTTTCATCGGAATAATATTGCTTTGTATAGACAAATTGCTCAGGTCTTAATTTTGACACCAAATTTTCGAGACTGTACGGCAGGAATTTAAATAGGTCTACAAAACGTAACTCGATAGGTCTACCATTAAAATTAAAGTGTTTAGAGAATGTTATGTATTTCTCAGTGCTTTCAGCAATTACAGAAATATTTCCAGGGGTGCAACCTAATTCTTTCACAAATAAATGTGCATCATACCCAGACAAATTATGGAAGAAGACAGGGATAAAATTACTTTGACGTTTAATTTGTAAATTACAATTGTTGCACACCGTGGCAATAAATTGACCAGTTAAATGGTTATGATGTTTAACTTTTCTATTGTTACTCGTATATTTACTATCACAAACTGAGCATTCAGTGGATAGGTTAAACTCCTGTAACTGAGAACTAGTTAATGGTATTAATGGTTTTTGTTGATCTAATATGTTTATGATTTTTCTTAATTCATTCTCCATAGCAGACATAAACTTCATCGATACATTTTCTCCCCGATAAATAACTAAATCTGATTTCATATAGTTGTTACTCCAACATACAATATAACCAAAACTGCATGGTATATGTTGGTGAATTTGTATTGTATGAGATCCACTTTGTTTATTTATAAGTTTTAATAAACTTTCCATATCTGCAATTATTATCACATCATTCTGTAATAACAATTTCAAATTTCGAAATTTTAAAACTTCTTGTTTCGGCATGTTAATTTTGGTTGGAGTGTGTTCTTTAATAGTTTGTCATGTTCATCTAATTTTGATTTGTTATAAAAAGATATTAAACATCGTCTACAAATAAATGTTTGATGACTACCTAACTGATGTCTGACTAAACCATTTAAATTTGTAATTAAACAATAATGAGAGTTTAAATATAATAAATCAATATGTTTACCTACAGCTGTGTTTTCGCTTATACGTAACGGAAAAATAGTTTCATGATCATAATTAATGCCATATATATTAATGGAAATTTGTTCCTTCGTAAATACAGAATTATACATATGTTCAAATTTGCTTATGTGTTCTATTTCGACGGGAAATTTTATATTCGTTTTTTCAAATAATGGTAATAAAGTGTTAATATATTGTATGTAATTATTCACACGATGTGGATGTTCTTTTGCGGGATGCAACACAGCTAGAATACTATACATAAAACATCTATTATCGTTATTTTCAATATTTATAACACATTTTGTGGATAAAATCCATTGAGGCAATTTTACATAAGTTTTCTCTTTATGAATTTTTAATAACGCATTGAGATTTTTTATTAAACAATAATGAGTGTTGCAATTTTCTTCACAATACAGTAAATCTATACGTTTATCTACACATGTGTTTTCGCTTATACGTAACGGGAAAATAGTTTCATGATCATAATCAATGCCATATATATTAACAGAAATTTGTTCCTTAGGAAATACAGAATTATACATATGTTCAAATTTGCTTATGTGTTCTATTTCAACGGGAAATTTTATATTAGTTTTTTCAAATAATGGTAATAAAGTATTAATATATTGTATGTAATTATTTACACGATGTGGATTATCTTTTGTGGGATGCAACGCAGCTAGAATGCAGTACATAAAACATCTATTATCAATATTTTGAATATTTAAAACACATTTTGTGGATAAAATCCATTGAGGCAATTTTATAAAAGAAGAAGCTGAAAGAGGATCATATTTACTGATTTTAATTTCTAAGTGATGGTTTGGTTCAGAACATAAAGACCACCCTGATTTCTTAATTGCTCTATTTTCTTGTTCAACTAAAATTTTATTAAATAGTTTTTCTATTATAGAATTCACATCTGTACTCGGCAAAATAATTTCGTTACCACTATTTACAAAGAATCTACATGTTTCTAAATCTACTGGTTTTACAAAAGTTGTAGCCAAAGAAAAATTTACTTTAAAAGCTGAATTATCTTGTTCCTGTTTTAATATATCTAAACAGTCTTTTCTTTTATTCTTTAAAAAAACATCCACTATCCTCATTTAAATCAGTATCACATTTTAAAATATTTTTTTTAAATTATTATTAAATAGAGTATCAGAATTGATAGTATTTGATTTAACCTTTTTTGTTGCCATTTTTTTTAAAAACTAACTCAAAGTTACTATAATAATTTTGAACTGAGTTTTTATAATATAATATTATTATTATTATTATAAAATGTCTTACTTACAAAAGAAAACAAAACCACACTAATAATAAACCACACACGCAAAAAATATCTTAACTTTACGCTTCAAATAGCAAATAGGAAGTGATTACAAAAAAACATGTCGGTCAGTCTTTTATACCTGTGTGATTGCATTGCGTAATATTGCTCAATAGGTATGAGTCATGCTCGGGGATTCCCCTCTTTTTTATACCTTTGTAATTTATTACATTACGTTCAGGGATTCCTATCGTTGAATGACAAGTTATTGTCTGTTAAAGAGAAAACTAGCTCAATGTTTTTTAAAATCCGGATGAATGACGTAATGAGAATTATCTACATATGGCGGAAGTTATTATGTAACTGATAACAAAACACGGAAGTTTCGCATTCCTCTACAATCTTTAAATAATCTCTGCTATGTTCAAATATAGGTTAGAACAAGTTCACTCCTTAAAAGAATCTTTGCTATAGGGTTCGAATGTATTATCTGTTATGTTCAAATAAGGGTTGAAAAATGAGAACGAGTATACCCCCCCCGTAGTCTTATGTCTGCTATGTGTTGTTGGAAAATAAGCCATGTTCTTTTATTAGCTGTGCTATGTATTATCTGTTCTGCTGTATGTTCATAGTCACAGTGTATTCTATGCTATGTTAAAATAGGGGTTGGAGAACGAGATCACCCTTTAAAATGGACTATGTTTAATCTTCCATGGAACGAATACAACCTCATTATTGTCTTAGTTTTATGTAATTTCTAAGTTCACCCCCTAAAATGGAGGTCGTAAAACACCATACTCTAAATAAGGGTGGAACAAGTCTTATGTATCTGCTGTGTGTTCACCCCTGCTATGTTTCGTAGTCTCTGTCTGATGTGCTATGTTCAAATAGGGGTTGGAAAACGAGTACACCCTTGTGTGTTACGTACTCTTATGCTCTGTTCTGTGTTCATAATCTCAGTGTAATTTCTGCTATGTTAAAATAGGGGTTGAAAAATAAGCCATGTTCTTTTATTAGCTGTGCTATGTATTATCTGTTCTGCTGTATGTTCATAATCTCAGTGTAATATCTGCTATGTTAAAATAAGGGTTGAAAAATATGTTCATAAAAGGGAACGAGTTCACCCCTAAAAAGGGAACGAGTCTTACGTATTATCTGTTGGCTGATGCTCGTAGTCTCTGTCTGATGCGCTATGTTGAAATAGGGGTGGAAATTTCACCCTTAATATGGAGGATGTTGTGTGTTACGTAGTCTCAGCTATGTTGAAAAATAAGCCATGTTCTTTTATTAGCTGTGCTATGTATTATCTGTTCTGCTGTATGTTCATAATCTCAGTGTAATTTCTGCTATGTTAAAATAAGGGTTGAAAAATATGCTCATAAAAGGGAACGAGTTCACCCCCCTAAAAAGTGGTCATAAAAGGGAACGAGTCTTACGTATTATCTGTTGGCTGGTGCTCGTAGTCTCTGTCTGATGCGCTATGTTGAAATAGGGGTGGAAAATATGCTCATAAAAGGGAACGAGATCACCCTTTAAAATGGACTATGTTTAATCTTCCATGGAACGAATACAACCTCATTATTGTCTTAGTTTTATGTAATTTCTAAGTTCACCCCCTAAAATGGAGGTCGTAAAACACCATACTCTAAATAAGGGTGGAACAAGTCTTATGTATCTGCTGTGTGTTCACCCCTGCTATGTTTCGTAGTCTCTGTCTGATGTGCTATGTTCAAATAGGGGTTGGAAAACGAGTACACCCTTGTGTGTTACGTACTCTTATGCTCTGTTCTGTGTTCATAATCTCAGTGTAATTTCTGCTATGTTAAAATAGGGGTTGAAAAATAAGCCATGTTCTTTTATTAGCTGTGCTATGTATTATCTGTTCTGCTGTATGTTCATAATCTCAGTGTAATATCTGCTATGTTAAAATAAGGGTTGAAAAATATGTTCATAAAAGGGAACGAGTTCACCCCTAAAAAGGGAACGAGTCTTACGTATTATCTGTTGGCTGATGCTCGTAGTCTCTGTCTGATGCGCTATGTTGAAATAGGGGTGGAAAATTCACCCTTAATATGGAGGATGTTGTGTGTTACGTAGTCTCAGCTATGTTGAAAAATAAGCCATGTTCTTTTATTAGCTGTGCTATGTATTATCTGTTCTGCTGTATGTTCATAATCTCAGTGTAATTTCTGCTATGTTAAAATAAGGGTTGAAAAATATGCTCATAAAAGGGAACGAGTTCACCCCCCTAAAAAGTGGTCATAAAAGGGAACGAGTCTTACGTATTATCTGTTGGCTGGTGCTCGTAGTCTCTGTCTGATGCGCTATGTTGAAATAGGGGTGGAAAATATGCTCATAAAAGGGAACGAGATCACCCTTTAAAATGGACTATGTTTAATCTTCCATGGAACGAATACAACCTCATTATTGTCTTAGTTTTATGTAATTTCTAAGTTCACCCCCTAAAATGGAGGTCGTAAAACACCATACTCTAAATAAGGGTGGAACAAGTCTTATGTATCTGCTGTGTGTTCACCCCTGCTATGTTTCGTAGTCTCTGTCTGATGTGCTATGTTCAAATAGGGGTTGGAAAACGAGTACACCCTTGTGTGTTACGTACTCTTATGCTCTGTTCTGTGTTCATAATCTCAGTGTAATTTCTGCTATGTTAAAATAGGGGTTGAAAAATAAGCCATGTTCTTTTATTAGCTGTGCTATGTATTATCTGTTCTGCTGTATGTTCATAATCTCAGTGTAATATCTGCTATGTTAAAATAAGGGTTGAAAAATATGCTCATAAAAGGGAACGAGTTCATCCCCCTAAAAAGTGGTCATAAAAGGGAACGAGTCTTACGTATTATCTGTTGGCTGGTGCTCGTAGTCTCTGTCTGATGCGTTATGTTGAAATAGGGGTGGAAAATATGCTCATAAAAGGGAACGAGATCACCCCTTAAAAATGTGCTCGTAAAAGAGAACAAATACACCCCCTAAAAAGTGCTCATAAAAGGGAATAAATTCACCCCTAAAATGGAGGTCGTAAAAGACCGTGGGCTCACGGTGTACGATGGTCATTTTCCCAGGGGCTAGTGAGTTGTTCTAGTATGAGCTAGGTTGGCCCAGATCGATCCATTTTCTACTGCTCATGCAAACATATATTCATGTAAAGATTTACACCAGCTAAAAACTATTATCCGCCTGGTTATCAAGAACTTTTGTTTTTACAGTGCGTATAAGGTCTTGCCTCATTTTGAACTCAGTATTGATCACGATGATTTATGTATAACATTACACCATATATGCATGAAAATAGGTACACATTGTACTATTATTGTCCATTTACAGCATTTCCATGGGTGATGCAATACTTTTGGCCGGTAGTGTATATATATATATATATATATATCACACTTCAAGAATATACTGCGTCTTACTATTTGACCTAGAGTCATGGTTCAAACGCTGTTTTCTTTAGTACAGCAAGCGCTTTCCAACGGTATCACTCACATGTTCGTATCGTACACCTGAACCGAAAAATTTGGGAAAAAACCGAATTTGTTTGAAAAATCCTTCTAAAACACTTTTCCCCTCGGGCCCGAGCCTGGGTTCACGTAGGGATCTGCTTTTCTTTTCTTTTCTTCTTTTTTTTAAAGTTATGTACATAGTACGTGTGCAAAATTTCAATCTTGTATCTTGAAACCAAACGGCGGAGTCTTGGTTTAAAGGCCATTTTCTTCAGTATAACGAACTCTTTTCAACGGTACTACTCATTTGTCCGTATCACACACCTGAACTGGAAAAATCGGGAAAAACCGGATTTTTTTCTGAAAAAATCACCCCCTCGGAACACTTGCACTCCTCGGGCCCGGCTCCTGTTTCACGTCGGGATCTTTAAAAAGTCGAGAAACACTCAAAGACACACACAATCCGTGTGCAAAGTTTCAATCTGATGTCTTTCGAATAAAAACAAAAGTCTCGTCGCTTCACCCCACTTGGCTGCGCCAAGTTGAACATCCGATTCCAAGACGCATCTAGGGTGTTCTTCGGTCACCCTTGACTTGACAATAAAAAACCGGCTTAAATACCTGTTATAGAACCTAAATGAGCGGTCAAAGACGATACTACGCCATGGTATAAAAATATACATAAATCCTAAAAGGGTTAAACAGTGCCGAGCTAGCGACCTTGACAACATTTACGTGTGTTGTGCGCAACTTGCTGGGCAGTGACAAAGCGGAGAATTACAGTGAAATCGTACAGGACATGCTAAGGAAATACAAAGAATTGGGTTGAATTTCTTTGTAGTCTTTAAAAATCCACTTTTTACACTATCACCTTAGCTTCTTTCCTGCTAATCTAGGTGCTGTCAGCGACGAACAGGAGGAAAGATTCCACCAAGACAGAATAACAATGGCGAAAAGGTACCAGGGACAATGGGATCCTTCAATGGTGGAGGATTGCTGGGTTCTTGTTAGGGAAAGTAGTACTTCTTACAGAAAAAAAAGTAGTGCATTTGTGTAACAATGAAAGTTTCATACATTCTGATAGTTTTAATGTCTTTTTCATGACATTTTCGTTTATTTGTATTATTATATATTGTAAATTGTATTCTATTTTATGTCTGTGCTTCTGGTAATGAAGCAAATCGTTTTATTCCACCAAATCAAGAGATATGCAAACATAGACATATAAATATCTTTACTTCTCAAGAAATAATAAAGCGATTGTTCTGAAACTTGGAAAGTTTATTGAGTACCAACGAAGGTTTCTTTGGTTTAATTCTTGTGTTATTATTCGTAAGAGGACAAGAGCTAGGGTAATAAAATACGCGAAAAAGGGCCATTTTTGAGGGAATTTCCCAAATCTCCATACGTTGCGGAAAAACTACGTGATGGAGAAAAACTGAATGCATATTCGAATTCAGCTCACACAGTTCCTTCAAGATAAGGTGTTTTCTCTTATGTTACAAAAGTAGTGTTAACAAGTATGCTGCCCACTGGCGGCGATTAGAGACATGGAGGTAATTGCCCCCTAACCACTTTTTCCTCCACACGATTATCTAATCACATGTCCCCTTACTTAATAGTGTTTTGTTTCCATTCTTTAGTGTTCACACCCAATCATCGTCACTGGTACTATCCATTAAAAGCGAATAGATCTGTGCTCTTGCGCAACGACAATTAATCACGGAAAGAAATATAGTTTTAACGCTTTAATAAGATCGTTGTAGTTGTTTATTACACTAAATATTAATTTTCTCTCTTAAAATATGTTTGCACGTGTATATTATATGGGAACATAAGAAACTGCAAATATTCAAATATAGACTTACAACTGATTGGAAATGTTTCATGAATTTGCAGTAGCTATATTTGGCATATTACCACGACGCTTTACAAAAATATAGACCTTAATTTATTTAACTTGGAAGTTATGGTAGTTAAATTAGATCCAAACATCGGCTATTCACAACCTTCTATCCTCCAATTCAACTAAGATTAGGTTTAAAAAGTTTCGAACAAAGTAAACTATTTTGTGCGCCTGATTACTTTAAATTTGACTACATGTTTCTACAAACATCCAGCTGTTTATTAAAAATGAATTGAGAACTACCTAATCTTGATTCAGATTTTTAACAAGATATTTAAAGTTTAGACTGTTAACTCATTAACGACGTTTTGAACAAAATCCATTCTCTGGTTTAAATGTATTTTTTTACAAATTATGAATCAACGCTTTGAACCAATCTAGGTCGGAATAGTTTCCAATTCCTGCTTGAAAAAAATAAACAAATTTCTTTTATTTTAAAATTTCATATTTCTCATTGTAAAGATCGTGTCGAATAGTATGTTTCATACTCATAGTTCTTGTAGTTTCATAGTATCTAATGAATAACGCATATTTAACTGTGAGAAAGCCAGGGTTGGCTGGTTTAAACCATGGTTGTTTAAACTATGGTTTAAACCTTGGTTTAAACCGGCTGGTTTTTTCAAAAAAACAACTGGTTCAAACCCCAAAAAAAAGAACGAAAAATGTTCAATTCTCGGTCGAACCACAACCCATCTTTCAAGTGTAAACCAAGTAGCGATTCGAGGTGTTCCTTTTAAGCGAAAGTCTTCCCCGTGATAACCTTGGTATTTCATAAGGATGTTAAGCCTAAACATACGAAACGAAACTAAAATATATATTTCTACTTGCATGAATGCCTGTTGTTTTATAAAGAAGCCAAGGTTGCTTAAATATATTGATAGAAATTGGCAAAATTTATCAACTGCCTACTTCGACTTTGTTTTATTTTTATTGAATGATACCTACATACCATATTTGTAATTTAATACCTCAGTTTTAGCGTAGTGATTATGATACGTTGACCTTAAAATTTTACATACAAATACATTTAAAGTAATAACAGGATTTTCCCAATGGCTAAGGCGGGAGTTTCCCGATTTATATGTAATTCTGTATAATGTTTTTACTTGTGTAACTGTTTATCTTTTTGTCCTTCTGAAATGACTCTTGATAATTATATTAACGACTAGGCCTATGTAAAGATCAGTACAACGTATTTTTATCAGGAGTCCTACGTGGGTGATTCGGCAATCGCATTTGTGACCAATTGGTCCCGGTTTTGTGTCGAAATGGACAATTTCCCTTGGATGTAAGAGAAGGTGTTTGGATTCCGCTTTAAGCTTATGTGACCCCTTCCAGCATAACCTTGTTGTTGCATAATAACACCAACGTGAAACAAACTAATGTCTGTCCATATCTAATATAAATACATAGAGTAAATTATTTAAACCAGAAAAACCTGGTTTAAACAAAAAAAACCGGGCTTAAACAAAAAAATGTTTTTTTGTTTTTTCAATAAAAATCATGCTTTTTGCCAACCCTGAAGAAAGCATAGTTATAAAGAATTTAGAAGAAAGTAAAGCAAAAAAAAAGGTAAACCAACACGTATGTTATAGGGTAGATCTGAAACTGAAAATAATCAAATATTAATTAATATCGAAGCTGTAGTAGTCAAAATGAGCCAGTTGTTGATTATTTGTAACCGTATACCCTTCCATTCAACCGAAATTTGTTTTTTAAGACCAAATTTGTAACTATTTTGAATTATTGGTTTCTTTAAATTTGACTACCTATAAGTAAAGAAATATATCAGCTCATACTAAAGATCAACTGAAAATTAATGTCTTGATTCACATTATTAAACAAATAAGGTACAAACACTTTCTTGAACGTTCTTGAACCAAACCTGATTGTTTGTTTAAATTTTGTTTTTGATTACACCTGGTTCAAAAATTGACCTCACTTCAAAATATTATTTTGAAAGATCAAGTTCAAGTTAGGTACGTATAATATTCAAACTGTCCAATTAAATATTCTAATAATGGCATTAGCGAGTCCCTATGAGACCCACTATATTAATGATTAAAAACGGAGGAAACAAAAAAATGGTTTTATTCAATATATACAATAATCAATGGACACATTCATTTAATCTGTAAGTTGTACATAAAATTAGAAATAACATCAGTCCTGGATAGTGTTGTAACACACACACATCAAACTAAAGATTGTCCGAGATTTTATTTCTTACATTGTGTCCAAGTAAGATTGACCTGTAGATGGACCGAAGTAATGTTGTCTCATGTTATTATTATTTGCAACAAAGAGTGTGCTTTGGCACAAAGGTTGGAAAAAATACAGTTTTTTTTAAAAAAAAAGAACAAAACACGTGTCAAAAACATGAAAAAGATGTTCAAAATGTTTTAAAACACGAACGAATAAAAAAAAACCTGTTTTAAACATTTTGAATAGTTTAAAACATATTTCAAAATCGTGTAATAACTTATGTGTTAAGACTTTTTACCCTTTACTTGCAACCAGTATTACAGATTCATCCTGTATATACTAATTAGTGCAACATTGATAACAGAAATAAATTCGTTTGACTAAAAATGGCTTATATATTTTTTAATAAATTTTTATTGACCACTTGTTGTTCAAGATGTTTTTTGAAAAAAAAAATTTCGTAGTCCAGCAGTGCTAAAGCATCTTAATATATCTTTCTTTTGGCACGAGCAGTTTTAAAAATGACTTTTGAGTGTCCGTATCTGATTCAAAATGCTGACTTTGTATTTCCGTAAGCTGTCACTGATAACGCACCATTTTCATTTTCTTTTTCTTTTTCTTTCTTTATACCTAATTTAATTTCTGTAACACCAGTGGTTTTCAAAATGATTTTCGAATAACCATTGGATTCAATATGGCATTCTTTACGGTATTTGGCTCAAATAATTGTATTGTTTTTGGAACTGTACCAAATTTCACAATAGTAAATCCCCACGTTAAGCGAGTTTGCATATCCAGGCTCCTAACTATAAAAACATTTACGATCACTCCAACCCCAATCATTTCACAGATTCAACCTGTTGCATATAAGTTATTAGGACTTAAAATTAAATGTAGTTTATACGAAAATGACCTTTATGCATTGCAAGACCTGTAAAAACCAAATATTCACCACAAACTTATAGTGGTGTCGACATAAACAAACAAAAAAAATGTGGAGCAGGAAACTACTTTACACAAAAGTCTAAAGAAGCTAAATGAAGACGTACAAAGTGCTGCATATACGCTTCTTTATGTGCTCACCACACATCGACCATATCATGTCGATGTGTATTTGTCTTATTTAAGGTACCATTTGCAGCAAATGAATGTGCAGTACAAACAACACTTCGCAAATTATTTTGTTGTCTTAGCTCCATAACAATTCTGTAAACTTTTCAGATTTGTAACCAGTTTTTTTTTCATCAACTCGCTCTTGTATTGCTTTTATAACTATCCAATGTAAATGTGATAGAACTGTTAATAAAGAATTAAAAAAAAAGTGGTCGAGCGGTTTGGGTCAATAGTCTACCCATCATAAGTTTATGTGTTCAAACCCTGTAGGAAGTATGGGTTTCGTTTTTTTTTTCCTTAAAAGTGTGTTCCTATTTTCATCAGAGCACTGAAAACATTTCTTAGAATAAATCTTTGGCAACTACTTTTCTGTCAAATTCGATTAGAAGGGAACATTATATGAATTGCAAATCTAAAATCCAAAACTGAAAACAAAATATTAAGTATTTTCAATATTTCATTATTATCCTTTGATTTGTAATGAAAAACTAATTATAAGCATTGATGATTTCAGAAGATTCTCCCCGGGTAATGGTCAATATATGAATGAGAGGAAATTGATAGAACATTATTAGTCCACTTTCAGCATGATCGAAGATATGGCCACGAATTTATGTCGACAGGGTCTCAAACTCTCCCACAGGTCATGCCCTGAAATCATCACTGTTTCAAACGTTTCCTTAACAAATACCTAAGTTGAATATTACATTTATTTCTCGTTCTATGTTTTGAAATGGCAAAATCATAATTTTAAAGATAATTATACGATAAGCATAAAGATTTATAGAACTAATGAAGTAAATTGTATTGTGTAAGTTATCGGATTCTAATCGGATTAAAACTAGAATATTCGTTTGCTTCGCACTTTAAAGTAAATTCTCTCTATATATAATTCTTACTGGAAAGCATGTTTAACTCCAATTACTTAATCAATATTTTTAATAATATATTTTTATTGCAATATGTTTACTATTCAATGTCGTATACACTTCATTTCCCAAAGCAAAACATCGCAAATGTATAGTGGGCTAGTGAATATTATCAAATAAATTGTCATTTAGTTACGTAAATACTGCATCGCCTGATTTGAAAATTAATACTTTAACTAATAATAATAATAATAATAATAAAATCATAGATATATCTTATAAGAATTTCAGGCTTACTCAATAAATGAATTCAACGTGGTCTCTATTCGAAGTTCTATTTATTTGAATCCGATAGAAATATAAAGAGAAACTTCGAGAACAGGTAAAAGAAAAATGTTACTTTGGTGGGACTGGAACTAACCTTTAAGAGTTCCTTTCAAGTTACAAATGCCTTAGACACTTTGTTTCTTGTTTTTAACTGATTCACTGAACGTATCTGAGTAAGTTGTCTTTATTTTCTACTCGGTTATACACGTTTTACAATCATTTTTTTAAAACTTGAACGACAGGAACATGAATCAAAAACATTTAGGTCAATTAAAATTCGCCCACCGGGAATCGAACCGGGGACCCCGTACAGAAAAGGCACATCTGCTAGCCACTAGACCAGCGGTAAGAACAAATGAATTCTGTTTTGAGGTGTCTGAAACTTATGCCTATTTCGCCCTCATGTAATATGTCTATTGATGTTTTTATGTTTACCGTATTCGGTACTTTGAGAAACGATATATGTTATTTATATAGGTTCTATTACGTATTCGTCCATAAGTACTACATAAATTTTCACAATTATTCATGATCTTTCATGGAAATTCGCTGGTGCATGCACAGTAGACGGATAGTGTATTTGGAAGGTGAGTTCAACAGATATTATGTATTTCGCCGACATTATTTAATAGCTATGGCGAAAACGATTCTACCTAATGAAAATGGAATTTCGGTAGGAGATGAAATGATGAGTTGTATACGGTTTGGGGTTGATATAGTTGTTGTTGCAGAATCTAAAAAGAAAATTAATAAGATGTAGAAAACTTGAGAAAGGCTTCTCAAGAATATGGGATGAAAATAAATGTTAGAAAGACAAAATCCATGGTGATTGAAACGAAGCGATCGGTGTCAAATATAGAAGTAGGAGCGGGAGAAAAGAACAAATGACTAGTTTTCGATATCTGAGTAGTATTATTAGTGATGATATGATATGCAAACGTGAAATAAAAGCAAGGATAGAAATGGCGAAAGAAGCCTTTAGAGTGAAGAAAATACTATTTTGTGGGACCTTGAATAGAGTTGAAAATAGACTCATAAAATGCTTCGTGTACTGTATTTTACTGTATTTATAAGGCAGAATCATGGACATTATGCAAAAATGATGAGAAGCAAATGAAGGCTTTCAAAATATGTGCGTGGAGAAGAATGGAGAGAAATAGCTGGGTCGAGAGGAAAACGAATGAGAGGGTGTTAGAAATGGAAGGAGAAAAATATTATTAAGAAGAGGAAGAAAAATTGGTTGGGATATTGGTTAAGAAGGAACTATGTCATGAGGGATGTGCTAGAGGGTATGATGGCAGGAAAGAGAGGGAGGGGATTAATTAGACTATATAGGAACAGAATTAGGCTATTCGCGATGGTGTCGTCCAACTTGCGACAGTTCTATTAGCGACAGGAACTGTTTACTGTCCTATGAGCGACCGATTCGATCTGTTAACTGCGCTATGAGTCACTACTAAGATTCGTTCATACTAAGATAATGGAAGAAGATAAGGTTCTCTCTAACTTGTTTCATGTTAATGTTATTTATAACCTAAGAAAATGTACTATGAAAAATTTCGCTCTACCTGAATTTAATACGGAGACTGCTCTCATTACATTAACAATATTTTATACGTTTTTCCTAATATTATATTTTTGAATTAATTTCTATGAATACACTGACTATATCAAGTGGAAAACGAACTAAATATTTAGAGTATTTAGTTGTCTATGATTCTAATATAATTAAATATTTCATGTTAAAATGATGCGGAGCGTAAGTTTAGATTGAATATTTTTATGGCATAACAAAGAAATCAGAAAGAGGTATGGGCGCCGGAAGAAAATTTTCTAGTGAGGAGCATCTTCATCGTTGCTGTATCACGTCTTGTATATCTGGTATTTAATATACTTGGTTTGCTACATATATTACGTATACATTTTCGTGAGCCAGGAAGTGATCCTTGCCTTCCCATCGGGCGCCCATAAAAAGAGGGTGTTCACCACTTGAGGAAATCTGAAAACACGGTGTATTCGAAGAAATTATTACACAAGTTACAAATCTCTCGCAAGACTTAACAGTTCGTCTAGTTATAAGGGATTATTTCAGATTTCTATACGACAAGCTTTTATGTATAAGTCAAAACAAGGGAGAAAGGCAAATTAAGCAATTAGTTTACGATTTAGCAGCTTACAATAGGGGAGGAGGTAGTTTAAAGAATTTGTTTACCTTTTGGATTGTTTAGAGTGAACTGCATTGTAATTGGTTAGAATGGTTGAGAATAGCCAATCAGATGTAAGGGATCTCAAAAGCTGTCTTTTATCATTGACATTTTTTTCATTTTATTCACAGTGTCTTAGAAAGTGTAAAAAGTAGATAGTTGGCAAAATGTGAGGTGCAAGGAGCAATAGGTATAATCTATGCACACAAGACAAAACACCAACACAACAACAAAATAAACGGTGGTGGAGTGACGAGGGATATTCAAATTTCATGTAAATATAAATGAAAATGCTAATGAACTGCTCTTGCATATGTAAATCCCTACTTGGAGTGTTAAGGTGATCTCCTGCTGGAGCCGCCACTGCCACACTTGATAACTTTAGAGCATGAGTAAAAGTAAAACAAAATCTCAGGGTTTTAATTTTCAATATATATATCTCAGGGATTTTAGACGACAGCTATGGTCTCAGCAGCTACTTGTAAAGGGTTTTTAAACTTTTAATAAGGTTAAAAAAAATGATTTCAAAACAACAGGTAGCAGCCTGTTATATACCCTTTACACTCATAGTTATGTCTTATTTGTTCTCTGGGCGTATGCCTTCCTGTACCCCATTCAGGAAGGTGGTCAGAAGTACTAGAGAAAGGAAAAATGTTGCCTTAACTCTCAATCCTGGAATAAAAACATTTGGATTAGCTATCGGGTACTCACCAATCAGGAAAATAGACACCCTCTCGCCATTGGTTGAAGATAGATAGGTGGTGGATGCTTCTGGTGTGATTTTGGTGTGCGGCTCCTCTGTAGCAGTACCTCCCTGGAGACATACTTCTTTAGTAAGAAAGCGTTTCTGGTCATCTTCATTCGTTGCAGGGTCTGCTAGTGTGTACATGTTCTTGCCAGATGCTGCAACGATTTCCATGGACACGAAAATAAGAGAAGGAGCTTCTTTGAAACACCTGCTAGAGCATCCGACTTCGGGAATACTCTAGATAGCACAAGATCACCCACATTGTACACTATTGTACGGTGTGACTTGTCGAAGTTCCTTTTTCGTGCAGCAGCATTTTTCTTATGGTTTCTTCTCGCTATATCAATATAATACTGCACGTCATGGCGCTGTTCCACTTCCAGGATTTCAAATATCCGTGCTATGTCTCTTGACATAGATTGGCCAAAATGGCATTCATAAGCTGACACGCCAGTTGTCAGGTGCTTCGCAGAATTCAAACACTTCTCTATTTTCTCCAAATATTTGGGCCACATTCCCTGGTTGTCATGACACAATTTACGTAGTAACCGTACGGTCGCCTTAACCGCAACTTCCGCCATTTCTCCCTGGGGTTAATATGGTGTGGAAGTTATGTGTCTGATACCAAGTTCTGCAAGCTCTCTTTTCCAGCGCTCAGACTGGAAAGGTGACCCTCTGTCTGTTAAGACGAGTTCCACACTAGGACTTACTTTCAGGTATTCTTTTAGCTTTCTTACTGCGGTGGTAGTGTTAGCCTTTCCACATGCATACAATCCCACTAGTTTTGAGAATGCATCGTAGAATACAAGCACGTAATGTACTCCTCCAATTCCTTTTGTCATTGGCCCAAGCCAATCGACGCATACCAAGTAGCCTGGCTTCTGCACGGCGACGGGATTCAGTGGTCCCGGACGATAACAGTGGGGTGGGGTGCTCTTTTGACACAATTCGCAGGAAACACAGTATTTCCTCACGCTTGCTCGCATTTTAGGCCATACAAAGAATTCTGTCAGAAGAGGAAGTAACTTACAAGCCGACATGTGCCCTCGATCTGAATGATAATAATCGAGCAAGGGAGTTACTAACACTTCTGGGATGAAGATTCGAACTCCTTCCCGGTCACGTTTACACAAACGCCCGTTCAGTACTTCGAAACGGTGACCAGCACCGGTCACTCGTGGTGAGTTCGTCTTCTCTTCAACTTCTCTCTTAATCTTTCCATAGACTGGATCAGAAGACTGCATCTCTGGCAGTATGGCAATCATCTTCCTCAACTCACATAGTATCTCCGTAAGGATGGTTATCAGTGACTCCTGGAGGATAGGCTTCCGTGCAGCACTGAGGTCTTCTGTGTGAGGAGGGTACCTTGAGTGATAATCACTCAAATTTTCGTTTGACTTAACAAACTCGAATTCGAAGTTGAAATTCGACAGCAGCATAGCCCACCGGCTAATGCGCTGGTTCGTAAGCCTGCAATAAAGAATGAACTTCAGAGCAAGGTGGTCGCTGCGAATCTTAAATTTAGTCCCAACAAGATATTGCTTGAACTTCACAACCCCATCTATGAGTCCAGCGAATTCTTTCTCAGTAACCGAATAATTAAACACACGTGATGTGAAACCGATAACCCGAATATCGTCATTATCATCACGCTGGTACAAAAGTGAGGAGCACGCAAAATCACAAGCATCAGACTCTAAAATCAGTTGTTTATCAGGCAGGACGCTCTTGAGAACAACTTCTTCCTGGAAGATCTCTTTGATTCTGTCCATCGCTGCCTGATGTTCAGGTTCCCATTTGAACCTCACATTTTTCTTCAGCAGACTGAACAGCGGATATAGAACTTCCGAGTACTTTCTGCTGAAGCACCGATAATATTGGCAGTAACCTATAAATGATCGAAGTTCTTTTACATTTCTGGGTGTCCTGAAATCTAACACCGACTTCACTTTCTCCGGACCTTTGCCAATTCCGTGTTGAGAAAGTTCGAAACCAAGTATGTTAAGTTTCTTTCTCGCGAAATTACATTTCTTCAGCCTGAGGTTAGGCCACCTGCAGTGAGTAAACCCAACACTCTGTCCAAGTGTTCCAGATGTTCGCTGAAGCTTCTGTCGGCCACTATTAGGTCGTCGATATATTGGCCGCAATACTCTCGTGCTTCAGTCCCAATGATCATATCGAGTGCACGAACACATGAAGCAAGGCTTTGCTTGGTCCCAAAAGGTAATTTTTGAAAAACGTAGGAAATTCCTTTGTGTAAAAACCCAAGATATGTCTGATCGCATTCTTTGACTTTAATTTGTAAAAACATTTCCGTTTCATCCACGCAACTGAACCAAGATTTGTCGCAGATGTCTTGGAGAACAGACAAGGGAGGCATGGGCCGGTCGGATAAATCCCCAGAAATCTTAGCTGAAGCTCGACCGTCGATACACACGCGTATACGCCCATCGCTCTTTGCAGTTACAACCAAAGGATTAATGTACGCTGTAGGTTGTTTACGTATCACTCCCCATGCTAGCGATCTCGAAATTTCATTAGATACTTGGTTGCGATAACGCTTAGGGTAAGGATACAACTTGGTCTTTAAGGGACGTTCGTCCGTTACTCCGATCTCATGCTCGTAGTTAACTATGCAACCAGGCTTGACATCAAACAAACTTTATGCTTGACCAGCACAGCTTTTAAACTCTCTCTCTGTGAGTCTGAGAGATCTGAGTAGTTCGAAACAAAATCTTCAATGTCTGAATGGGAGACGCGAGTCTTCATTTTCATCCACTCCTCTGGTGGGAATACGTGATTTGCCAATTCTTGGGTACTTGGGAAACGTCCATCATCCAAGTTTGGTGCACGAGCTGCCTTCTCTCTTGAGGTCTTACACTCCTCTGGTGCATACACCCTTATGGCCTTCCGTCTTTCATCTGACGGGAAAAAATGAAAATTTACATTTTCAACTTCATCCATTATAGAAAATGGTTTGCAGCACTCTCCATTCCACTCTAAACATCGAACTACTAGATCTTCAGTCTCGCAATCTACCGATCTAAATGCTACTTCTACATCATGTGGATGTTTGAGATGTAGAAGGCCGGTGTCATAGTCTAACACGGCACGAGATTCGGTGAAGAAATTAGAACCTAAAATTAAAGACCGATTTAATCCAGATATGATAATTCCTAATGTATGATATTCCTTCCCTTGTATCTCAATGACAAGAAGAGTCTGACCCACTAATGTCGCTGCTTTATTCCCCAAAGCTGATGTGACTCTTATGTTTTTCGCACTCAAAAATGCTGGTGGGGGATTACTATTTGAGACAGTGTCCCAATATTCTTTCGAGATAGCGCTGCATGTAGCTCCTGTGTCCAGGAGACAATTTACATCTTGACCAAACGAAAGAACGTTAATTTCAGGAAGTGAAATTACATTATTTCCAGGTAACGGTTCGTTACTCGTATCAAAAAGGTTACTCGTATTTCCCTGTCTAAATCTATTGGTTCTCCATTTCTACTTAATAAAACTAATTTATTTTCAACATTGCCCTCATTAAAATGCTTTATGTTCATGATTTGCTTCTTCTTCTTCTTCTAAGTTACATAACTCTTTCACTGCAGTTTCGCGATCATCATCATTGTTTTCTTTCTCTACACAGGTTACTGTCTTACGCACATACTTGGGACTTATTTTTGCCAACTCGGTTGAACCAGTTCTATCCGCGTTCAGCCTACCGCCGTCACAAGCATGTGCGGACCATTCTCATTCCCTATCAGCGGGAGATGAGGGGTGGTTACTCCGGTCTATATAGCCAATTCGGAAAATGCCTCGGAGGTACCTTCAAAAGCGTGCAATCAGTCATTCTCGGCTCGAGAATGCTGTTCTTATGCAACAAGTCCAGCAGGTATTCTGCTGGCGACTTGTGCACCCGACTGCCAAATGTGAAGTTAGAATACTCGCTCTCAAGTTCGCAAGACGCTCTTCACTTAAGTAGCAGTGCCTAAATTCAGTTATGAAGTCTTTCCCCTGAAGTATGGATCTTTCCCCTGTTAACTTGGTAACACTGGTAGGATGTATTACGCAATGCCCTGGACAAAAAGCTTAATCTCATTTCCGGTGGTACACCCGTGACCTCGAAATATCTGTCCAGATCCTGTAAGAAGTTGTAGTTCTCTGTTTCTGATTCCGTACCAAAATAAGTTGGCAGGGTGACGTCACGATGAATTAGGCCGAGCGCGGTTGCCAGATTTTGTCTCGTCTCATCAGCACATGAGCGAGACGTTGAGGGAACAGGGTCGGTCTCGCGGGCATTTTCCAGGTTCCCAGGTTGAGCACCGGGCAAGTCGCGCCTTGAGGAGTCGTTCCGGGATGGTGACCGTGCTTGAGTGGACGAGACAGAGATGTTGGCGAGACGCCCCTCAGTTACCTCACTCGTCTCTTTTTGAACTGAGTTCTTCCACTCCTCCATTTTCTTCTCTAGCTGATTACAGACATCCTGCACGGTGTCGTGCATCTGCCTAATGCTCCCGTTACATTCGGAAAGAATTTCCTCGAGCTGCGTTTCTTGCTCGATCTCCCCCCTAAGCCTTTCAATTTGAGAGGCGAAGTTCACCTCTACTCTCCTGACCTGATTATTCAGATTTTGAGTGGTCTGTTCTACACGAGACGTGACTTGCTGTAAACCCTCAGACAACTCTGTGTAATTCTCATCAAGCTTGCTGGCTGTCTCAGCAACGCGAGAATTAAGTTCTTCTCTAGCGCCTTCTATCTCCCCCCTTAACTCGACGGTGGTGAGCTCCAACCGTTGGGTTAACTCGAGCTCACTGTGCTCAAGCCTAGAACTCACATTTTCTAGCTGGAGTTCGAGTCGGGCATTGCTCGTCTCAATAGCCTGTTCGAGATGTTGGTGCATGTCTCGAGATTCCCTGCGCACCTGCTCCAGGCCATTCTCTATTCCCTGCTCTAGTCTAATTGTACTCTGTTCCAGTTTACTGCAACTGTTTTCTAATTTTGATCCTAATTTGGCCTCAAGGTTCCTTGCATTCTCTTCTAATTTCTTAGTACTTTCCTCTAATTTTGATTCTAACTTGCTCTCTAGACTACGAGAACTTTCCTCAAATTTTGATTCTAATTTAGTCTCGAGATTCCTGGCATTTTCCTCTAATTTCTTAGTACTGTCATCTAATTTCTGTATTATCTCCCCTAACATTGCTGCTAAATTTATACCCCCGAGGCTAGTTAAATCAGGGCTATTAACACTTCCGCTACTAGGTGTGACAGTCGGATCTAATATTTCTTCCCGGCGAGGCACTTCCGGTTCCCTACTGGTGGACGGCGGAACCGTTTCCACCACATCCGTATTTTCTAGCAAATCTTCAATTCGCTCGTCAGCGCTCTGCGCGAACTCTAAGTTTTCACACTGATTTTCCATGTTGCCGATTTGACGAGCCTGTGCTCTCGTAACTACCATGGAAGTAGAATACAAAAATACAAACTTTACTTTCCCCCTAAACTTCAAATGCCTGAATTCTCTAAACACAGGACATGTAAACTTTCACATAAATCAATTTAACATAGGCACAACACACATTCAAAATACGCTTAAAATCAAAAACAAAGTTCTTGGAAATTATGTGGGGATGAAACACACAAACCGAAAATTTAAAGCCAAAAGTACTCTGACCAAAGTATTCTGTCTAAAAGAAATACTTATTCGCCCTTCACGCTGTCGGCGCCACAAATATTGGCGCAAAAGCGTTTGATATCGAGCCCCACGCTGGGCGCCACAAATATTGTGAGGTGCAAGGAGCAATAGGTATAATCTATGCACACAAGACAAAACACCAACACAACAACAAAATAAACGGTGGTGGAGTGACGAGGGATATTCAAATTTCATGTAAATATAAATGAAAATGCTAATAAACTGCTCTTGCATATGTAAATCCCTACTTGGAGTGTTAAGGTGATCTCCTGCTGGAGCCGCCACTGCCACACTTGATAATTTTAGAGCATGAGTAAAAGTAAAACAAAATCTCAGGGTTTTAATTTTCAATATATATATCTCAGGGATTTTAGACGACAGCTATGGTCTCAGCAGCTACTTGTAAAGGGTTTTTAAACTTTTAATAAGGTTAAAAAAATGATTTCAAAACAACAGGTAGCAGCCTGTTATATACCCTTTACACTCATAGTTATGTCTTATTTGTTCTCTGGGCGTATGCCTTCCTGGGCCCCATTCAGGAGGGTGGTAAGAAATACTAGAGAAAGGAAAAATGTTGCCTTAACTCTCAATCCTGGAATAAAAACATTTGGATTAGCTATCGGGTACTTACCAATCAGGAAAATAGACACCCTCTCGCCATTGGTTGAAGATAGATATTTATTCTCCAGCTTACACAGCCAGATGACTGAAGAATACACTCACAGATATCATGTTGCATTAACACCCACTTACTTAAACTTACTTTTGTCGGTGGTGCACCAATCACACTAATATTTATATATATACGTATTTCTCACTTCATTGAATACAGATGATTTATATTACACACTTGAGATCTGTCTGACCTCTTTAATAGTAAGCTGCTAAGCAGATATTAAAAGAAAAAAACAATGAACTCTCCTCATTAGTATGAGTTTATAGTCTTTCACAGTCTCTGCACAGAGAGGAGGAGAAGAGATAAAAATAAAAAAATAAAAGAACAAAACAAGTTTAAACTCAATTTGGAAAATTTGACACAGTTCTATGTTGGTAATACGGTGACCTAATGTCCACCTCAAAGATAGTCTCTGCTCACTGAAGGGACTGGAAAGTTTCTCTGATGGTAATCACACGCAGGATACACTTGCTAACATTTTCATTCCACTGGGAATATGACTGTTCCTGGACGGTGATGAAAAATCAACTAGTGACATTAAAAATATGTCACAACTGACACAGAAGTTTGCCAGTCTAAAAGTTAGTACAACTTTATATTGTGGTCTCCTTGTTTAAAGTTCAGGGGGGCCCTGTCGTTTACTGAGACAGACCGCTAGATCTCGGCTGAGATCTGTTAATATAGATTCTAGTATTCCATGACAGGAATGTTATGCTAGTGCCACTGCACTATACAAAAGTTAAGTACACTGCTATACTGGTAGTTTGAAAAATACTTGCACAGGCATGGCCAAGATAGCCACCGTTCAGGTGTAGTGATAGTAAAATTGGTTAATTTAAAACTTGAAAACGAAGTGTTTAATAATAGGAGTAAAATTCACTGTTTCTATATCACATCAAGATACATCTCACCCACTGTCTTTGAGAACTACTATCAATTAACATATACACTGTCCACTATCACACCCGTGTACGCGATACATGGGTGACCATGTATTCAAATCATCAGAGCTCCCGGGGAAACGAAAACTTCTCACCGCTCTGGGTTCTAACATCTAACCACTTTCGAACTTCAGAACCAACTAACTCTGCACAATGACCACCAAAAGCAAGTCAACTCCGCGAATTCCAGGAAAAGCGGGACTCGCTCTTCCTAGAATAACTACAAAGAGTTTAGCTGCCTGGCTAAACTGTGGGTGGTCTCCCGACAAAACAACACTTTGAAACGCCAACCTGCTCGTGCAACGAGCAAACACCTCGTGACAGGTGGTGCCCTCATCGTAGCGAGCGGCAGTTTTGAAAGCTCTTGTCCAAACAGAAGTCCATCACAAGAACTACATAAACATTACTTGTTTCACTGATATTAATAATACAAAGAATAGTCACACATGATTATACACACATAAAGTTAGTAATATATACACAGAATGCAATTGTATCAATATATACAGTTGATAACACTCATAGTATGCGTAGGAAGTCTTTTTCCATTGGCCTCCCTAGATACGTCTGCTAAAACCCGGCAGCCATCATCCCAAGAGAGAGAGAGATAGAAACATTTGTTGTTTTGAGTAAATTTTGACAATAACACAAGACCTAAATGTCTTGCACGTTGGGAATCACGATGACAAATAAAGTCATGAATTTTAAACGGTCTTTCCAAGAACTTGTGAGCGTAATACGGTAATATTAATAATTTACACATAAAAATAGTCAAAATAAAGTACAAGTTTTCAAATGTGCAGTGCATCATGGGAGAAAAGCTAGGTAAGTTCGCTGACGCTAACGAACTCTGCTTCAAGTAACGCTACGAGCTTGGGACGTGTGAGATTCTTTTCAAAGGTGTGAAGATGACACGTATAGAAATTGGAAATCTATCGTGTTGACGCTAAAAATTTTATGACTTTTGCAACAGAGCCTGGAGTGCGTCTGTAAGCAATGTTTCCACCTAGACATTTCTATACAAGGGAAGTTACCAGTATACTTCCTATACACAATGTTTCATTCTTCCTTGTTTATTTAGGGATTTTTCCACCCACTAGTAGTCAAAAGACCTCACACAAACTCTCAGCTCAGACTGCTGTCGCCAAGAAAAAAATCTCTGTCCAAGCTCTCTCTGTAATACGAAGTTCAAACTTCTCTACATGAAGTACATACATATAATATGATGTCTTCTTTATTCTATCATATGTAGAATCTGTATGCAGGATATGTAAATCCACTAACGCATGTAATATATACATTTAAATTCCCATTAATGAGATGCACGCAAACTTTAATGATATTCATAACCTATAAAGGAATAAAAGTACATACATGAATACAATATACATCAAAAGCGTATTAATAATATCGTATTACGCTCGGTGTTTACCCAATAATATTCATAACAGTTACATGATATGCTAAAAGAATGCTAATTAATCAGCAATTAATTTAATCACAAATTATCATAAATTACCATATTGATAGGGAAATGTGCACTCATCTGCATTTTGATATGCAGATGAAGTTGAGGGCACTCGGCCTTCTACAAAAACTGTTACACGTTTAAGTTTTTCAAAATAAAATATATTACTGGGCTTAGTGAGTAATTAGATTTAAATCAAATTAAGTACAGAAAACAGAGCTTTTGAAGAAAAGGGATATAACAACTGGATTTTCAATAATTACATAGGAATATACTTTTCATGAAAATATCCCTGTTGTCTCGTTAAGTTATTTGATATGTCAAATCTAACTTAGAATTAAAATGAACAGTAGAAGAAAAATATATTTGACGAAAAGTATCACTGGCACGTACATATTTCATACCAAGGTTGTTCGGGAGCTAATAACGCCAGAGGCAAACATATCTTACGAGATGGAATCATATCATCTTCCATCATCTCAATGTAAATGAATCGGTCGCTCATAGGACAGATAACAGTTCCTGTCACTAATAGGACTGTCACTAATAGGACTGTCGCTTCTGGGACTACTTCATTGGCGATATCAAAACAGAAAAATCGTATGTAAAGATGGAAAGGTTAATAGAAGATTGTGGAGCATGGCAGTTTCTCAGCCGCGGTAAGTGACACGCTGGTAATGGCGGAATACTTCTGATATAATGATGCCGATGATGCACAGTAGAAACAGAAAAATCCACTTTACTGTCATTATTATTATTATTGTTATTATTATTATTATTATTATTATTATTATTATTATTATTATTATTATTATTATTATTATTATTATTAGTTAAAGTACTAATTTTAAAATCATGCGATGCAGTATTTACGTAAACTAAATGACAATTTATTTGATAATATTCACTAGCCCACTATACATTTGCGATGTTTTGCTTTGGGAAATGAAGTGTATACGACATTGAATAGTAAACATATTGCAATAAAAATATATTATTAAAAATATTGATTAAGTAATTGGAGTTAAACATGCTTTCCAGTAAGAATTATATATAGAGAGAATTTACTTTAAAGTGCGATGCAAACGAATATTCTAGTTTTAATCCGATTAGAATCCGATAACTTACACAATACAATTTACTTCATTAGTTCTATAAATCTTTATGCTTATCGTATTATAATTATCTTTAAAATTATGTTTTTGTCATTTCAAAACGTACAACGAGAAATAAATGTAATATTCTACCTAGGTATTTGTTAAGGAAACGTTTGAAACAGTGATGATTTCAGGGCATGACCTGTGGGAGAATTTGAGACCCTGTCGACATAAATTCGTGGCCATATCTTCGATCGTGCTCAAAGTGGACTAATAATGTTCTATCAATTACCTCTCATTCATATATTGACCATTACCCGGGGAGAATCTTCTGAAATCATCAATGCTTATAATTAGTTTTTCATTACAAATCAAAGGATAATAATGAAATATTGAACATACTTAATATTTTGTTTTCAGTTTTGGATTTTAGATTTGCAATTCATATAATGTTTCCTTCTAATCGAATTTGACAGAAAGTAGTTGCCAAAGATTTATTCTAAGAAATGTTTTCAGTCCTCTGATGAAAATAAGAACACACTTTTAAGGAAAAAAAACGAAACCCATACTTCCTACAGGGTTTGAACACATAAACTTATGATGGATAGACTATTGACCCAAACCGCTCGACCACTTTTTTTTTTATTTTTTTTATTTTTTTTTTAAAGTCAACTGACTCACCGAACGTGTTCCAGTAACTTAACTACTTATATCTAATTTTACTTGCTTTACTCATGTTTAACTTGCTTTCTTCATTTACCTACAGCGACAGGGACACGAACACACAAATATCGAGGACAGTTAAAATCACAAAGGCTCTCCCACCGGGAATCGAACCCGGGACCCCCCACTTCGTACGTCTTCATTTAGCTTCTTTAGACTTTTGTGTAAAGTAGTTTCCTGCTCCACATTTTTTTTTTTTTTTTTTATGTGGACACCACTATAAGTGTGGTGAATATTTGGTCGTTACAGGTCTTGCAATGCATAAAGGTCTTTTTCGTGCAAACTACATTTAATTTTATGTCCTAATAACTTATATGCAACAGGTTGAATATGTGAAATGATTGGGGTTGGAGTGATCGTAAATGTTTTCATAGTTAGGAGCCTGGATATGCAAACCCGCTTTACGTGTAGATTTACTATTGTGAAATTTGGTCACACATGTACATAATTTTTACTCAATTGATCACCTGGAGGTGAATGAAATTTTAGTTGCAAAAATTTGATTGCTATTTCGAGAAACTGATACTAATATAATTATTTTAAAATAATAAATTTTCGAAAAGTGATGTTCCAAGCACACTTCATGTTGTGCTAATTTTAGATAATTTTCTGCAAGCCTATTTATTGGTTGTTGTTTAAAACAATAATTGTATTGGAGAAAAACAATATTTGGGACATTCAGAGCACAATGTGTCCAAGTTCATTTTCAATAATGTTCAGTTTTGCTCAGCAAATGAATTCTATTTCAAAACGTAATATCTTCACAGTCAAGAGTACGAAATAAATTAAACTTAAACCACGTGAAAGGGTGTGGGTTAGTTTCATATGACAACCGCTAGACAGGGGAGACAGTGGTGCAGGAGGGCAGCCGCGTCCACCCCCACTCCGAATTTCAGATTTTGATAGCAGTAAGGCAGATTTAGAAGCGTTTTGATAAGCAAATTCCTACAAAACAAGTTTGAAGTCCTTACACCGAATAAATACGGAGGAAATATAGATGATCAAAACTGGAAAGTTGCTTAGGCACAATTTCCAGAATTTTAAGCAGACCCGAAACTCGAAAGTAGATCCACCATTGAAATCCTTTGGCCAAAAAGAAAGAAAAAAATACAAAAGAGCAATATAAGCCAAAAGCGCCTTGCAACCAAGGGAAATGGATTGTAACTGATCAAACTCCGTATTTATTCGGAGTAAGGACTTCAAATTTGTTCTGTTGGATTTTGCTCAGCAAAAGGTTTCTAAATCTGCATTACTGTCTCAAAATCTGATATTTAGGGTAGGCGGTAGGAGGGCGGATGACCTCTAAACGTACGCCCCTCTCTAGCGGTAATCATATAAAACTCTAGATCGCACCTTGTCACGTAGTTTTCTTTCTTTCTTTTCGGATTCGTGATTGCGAATATATTCCGTTTTCCGTCGGTGTATTCTTTTTGACACACCTTGCATTTATTTAATGTAATTATGCGTCACTGACTATGACATTTGGAGCTAGATTAGTTAATCTTTCTCACGCAGCAGCGTACACAATATCTTAAATTTATGAGCAAGGAGGGGTAAATTAGCCCTCCTTTTCCCCCGTTCTAGAAATGCCCTTTTCTAGCGGTTGCCCTATGAAACTCTAGCCCACACAACACCTTTTCACTGGTTTTTGGTTTATTTATTTCGGACTCTTCGCTACGGAAATACTACGTTTACTGAGCAAAAATGATTCTTTTTGACAATGGAGTTGATCCTTGCGCTCTGAACGACCCATATCTAAAAATATTTTTAAAAGCCCTAAGTTGGAGCCAGATTTATCCAGCAACCCAAGTTTGTTCGAAACGCATAAAATAGTTTCTTTGGTTTACTCGAAATGATGTCCTTTTTTCTTCCCGTAAAACTCATGTTAAACGATTCCAAGTTGTACGAAGACTGAGAACCAACATGTGCGGTATGTATTAACGAATGCCTGCGATATTTTAATTTCAGAAACGCAATTTAGCAAAGAACCCTTTGTTTTCTGAATACTTATTTCAATGATAATTCTTTTATTTATTGTTTATTATCATTTCTACAAGTAGTCCAACCTTCGACTACAACACTTTCTCGCAAGTTAACTGATAATCATTTAAACAATACAATAAACGATAAAAAAGAGAGAGAGAGAAAGAAAGAGACGAAATAAACTGTGGAGAGGGAGAGCATAAGGCAATCAAGCCATAAAGTTGTGAGAAAAATGGACATAAAATTTGTGATGTAAGCTTAATTACATGGGAATTTTAAATTTGTACGGGATGCTTAATTATATGGAAAATTTTAGTTTTATTTTTTTTCTTTACGTTGGTCTACTTTACCTTCATTTGAGACTCTCAAATTTCGTGCTATTTTCCACTTAGAAATATATGTAAATCAACAAGGAAATAATTATATATGTTAACTAAATTTAAATGTATCGCAATTTGGCACATGACAAATACTTTACCATTGTATACTGTAAATGTCAGACCCACCGGTATTGTGACAGAGCGGTGCTTGAGCGATTGACAGTAGAAATTCAAACTCCGATTACTGATAATTGCACAGCCTTGTTTTATTATAAATGTAAACTTTTTAGTCAGTAGAGAGGAGGGCGTGGATGATGAGTCAAAGTTGATGACAATGAGTTTTTTTGGATCGGAGTTGGTCACAATGGGTCAGTGGTTCATGTTGGGTAGTTGGTCACGGTGGATCGGAGTGGATCACGGGAGCTGGTAGGACACAGCGGGTCAAGATGGATTATGATCAGATTGAGTCACAGTAGGTGAGGGTCACCGTAGGTTGTGGGTCAAGTTTTCATTGGGTAGTAAGCGCTTAGTAAAAACTAATAGAAGTATGAAAGAGCCATTTCTAATCGGTATGAAGTCGGACGGTGGCACAGCGCCTTGAGATCTATGATCCTGGGAAGAGGATTACGGTAAAGAAACCATTCCTTCAAGCAGGAAACATTAAAAAATAAAAAAAATAATGCCATATCGCTAGGCCAATAAAAGAAAATGAAATAATACCGCGACGATGAACAATTGAAGAGGGCACACTGGACCGACGAATCAAAATTCCAACTTTTTGCCTTCCAATGCTAGAAGTGTGGGCGTCGTTGTCCAGAAGAGCGCTTTAATGTCAACCGTGCAATACCTACAGCAAGTCACGAAGAAGGTAGCGTCATTGTTTGGGGATGTATTAGAGACTACCAAGTTGATAATTTAGTTGAATTAATGGAATCGTGGACAGAAACGTGTTTCACAACATTTAAATGAGATATGGAATTTCATCAGGAACGCAGATTTCGAGCAGTAACTTTATACTACAACAAGTTTACCATTCCAAACATTCTTCCAAGCTAATCACTAATTATCTGAAATGGAAAAGAGACTCTTACATCTCCAACAAATTGAATAGTCACCGGATTTGTTACACATCGAGCTCTTGTAAGATGATCTTGACAGGACAGTCCGTAAGTAGATGCAAACGAATACTGAAGGTCTTTGTAAGCCTCTTCAAAGCTACTGGAGTCGCGTAGCTTCGCAAAAGTTGGATAAATTAATCATACAATTGCCTGGAATTTGTAAGCTCTTATGAAGGCTAGGAGTCGGCATTTCATTGAACGCAAATATAGAATATACTCAATATCTTTTCAATCAGTGGAAACAGGACCATATCTTATAATTTCTTTATACACACACACACACACACACACACACACACACACACACACACACACACACACACACATGAGTTGAGTTGATTTTGAGTTTAACGTCCCGTTCAGCAGCGAGGCTATATGAGACGTGGACCTACTGATTAACGTGGAATCCGAACCACTTGAGCTCCCGCCGGGAATCGAACCCGGGTCTCCCGACACACACACACACACATATATATATATATACAGTGGCGGATCCAGGATATGATCAAGGGAGGGGCTAAACAAAAATTTGCCGTTTTATCCACTGAAAAGCAGAATTGAAGCCCATTTTATCCAGTGTAAACCTGAGCGTTAAGGGGGGCTATAGCCCCTTAGCCCACTTGGATCCGCCCTTATATATATATATATTTGGTCTAGGAATTAATTCGTGCGGTTTTTAATAAAAATTGAAGCTTTATTTCAAAAACAAAGTAAATGAATACGTTAACAAAAATATTGTCCATCGCCAGCCACTACTTTCTCCCATCTTTCAGGCAATTTACGGATTCCGTGTCGAAAGAATTCCTCATCTTTTGACGCAATTTAATCAAAGATCCATTTTTCGATATTTTCTGAAGAAGTGAACCGCTGTCCAATCAAATCGTTATTCATGCAATCGATCAAGTAGTAGTCAGACGGAGCAGTGTCTGGTGAATATGGCGGGTGGAGTAACACTTTCCATCCGACATTTTCCAAATAGGTTTTGACCGGTTTTGCGACATGTGGTCGAGCGTTATCATCTTGATAAATAAGTTTATTATGCCTGTTATTCCATTCTGGTCGTTTTCAGGCCAGAGCTTGCTTCAAACGCATTAATTGTTGTCGATAGCGGTGTCCATTAATAGTTTCACCAAGTTTCAGAAGTTCATAGTACACCACACGTTTCAAATCCCACCATATATACAGCATAACCTTTGCACAATGAATATCTCGTTTCGGTTGTGAAGGACCTGGTTCACCTTGCTTCACCCAGGCCTTTTTTCGTTTAGGATTCTCGTAATGAATCCACTTCTCATCACCAGTTACATTTCGATGCAAAAATCCCTTCCTTTTCTGTCTTTGAAGCAGCAATTCGCAAACGGTTTTTCTTCTTTCAACGTCTTTCTTTTCAATTCATGTGAAACCCAATAAGACATCTTTTGAATCATTCCTATGGCTTTGAGACGTTTGGAAACTGTTGTTTGCTCAACTCCAAATGCTTCTGCAAGTTCGTCCTGCGTTTGACACGAATCCTGATCAAGCAATGCTCTCAATTCTTCATCTTCAAATTCTTTTGGCTGTCCAAATTGCTTTTGGTCTTCCAAGCTGAAATCACCACCTTTAAACCGTGCAAACCACTTCTGACACGTTCGCTCAGCTAGAGCATGGTCACCAAACACTTCCACTAAAATACGATGACTTGCGGTAGCACTTTTCTTCATGTTAAAGCAATGAAGAATAACTCCCCGCAAAAACACTTTATCAGGCACAAAATGCGCCATTTTCAGTTGAAGAAAAAATGTTGTTGTTTCCGCTTCAAGCAACTGACATATACTAAACAAGATGCTCAATGACAGTAGTTTTCAACGCATGTTTGGATCAACGAAACTATGGGACAATAAGCTAGTTACGCCATCTTTTGTAAAACCGCACGAATTAATTCCTAGACCAAATATATATATATATATATATATATATATATATCGGGTCAGTGAGTCAGTGGTGCTATTCATCCGGTTCGGACCGGTTCGCTAAAACCGGTAGTTAAAATATTTCGAGTTCGCGGAACAGTTTGTTACACCAATTTATAAACTCACACATGCGCAGCTGAAAGTGAGAGCTTTTGGATACGAATTTTTCATAGACAAAAGCAACTAACCTATTTTAAAGAACCTTGCTTTGCTCTGTGCATAGCAGAAGATTAATGGCGGGGTGGGGGGAACGGTTTTTTTTTTTTTTTAGTAAGTGTGTTTTCAGAAATTCTTATAGCTATAGGGTTAAACATATGATCTCTCACAACAAGGTATAAGCGTTTATTCCTCAATCTCCAATACCAGGGTGGATTGATTTAAATCAGTCTGATTTAAATCACGATTTTAATCAAGATTTAAATCACTTGATTTTTTAAATAAAAATCGTTGATTTAAATCAAATTCCGAAATGAATTAATTTAAAGTGAAAGTAAGTAAAATCCCGTTTTTCTTCTGTTATTTTGATTATGGAAGATAATAATCATAATACAATGAGACAAATGTATGTAAACACAGTATGAAAACGAGTATCATATAGAGAACGATCAGGGAAAATCCCGTTTGAACGGGTTACGGGTGAACCCTGCTTTCTTCTCTTTGTAACACAGGGTTTTAAAATTTTTATTCCAACGGGGAAATCACCATGGACATTTAAGATGAAAACTCTTGTGTCCACGTCTATTTGTTTGTTTCCAGATAATAGGGGCGTATTTAGAGGGGTCCGATCCCCTCTCCGAAACAACAACAAAAAAAAAATTAAAATTTTGGGCGAAATTTATGTACTAAATACATAGAAGTTCCTCGGGATCGTAATACGACAAATTTTTGATGCGTTAAAATATCGAATAATACTTTTGATAAAGTGGATACTTGACCCCATTGCAGAACATGCCGCGATCTCCGATGTGATCGCAGAAAATTTGCCGCGCCTGTGCAGGAAAAAATGTCAGAGGAAATAAAATAGCCAACAGAAAAGTATAAAAACGTGCCTGCTATGTATAGATGTCTTAAATGCACGGACAACTCGCATTTGAACTGTTTTTCACGTCACATAAAGCATATTTTTAACAATTACAAATGTTTGTTCTTCTGTAACTGATCATCTTGAATTTTTTTTATTCTGGAATTCCTGCAGAAAATTCCTGTAGTAATTCGTGTTATTATTCAGTTCAAAATCTCTTGTCGTCGCGAATTCTGTCGAGGAATTTGAAGCTTAAAATATATAAAACGATAATTATGCCTGTTGTGCTGCATGATTGTGAAACATGATCGCTTACGCTGAGGGAAGTATTTGAGAATAAAATCCTGAAACGAATATTCGGAACCAAAAGGAACGGAAATGAGGAATGGCGAAAACTTCATGATGGGGAACTGCATAATTTATACCATTCACCAAACATTTTTAGGGTCATCAAATCTTGGAGGCTCAGGTGGGCAGGACATGTAGCTAGAATGGAAAAAAGTAGGAACGCTTTCAAAGTTTTAACTGGAAGTCCAATCGGTAAACGACCATTAGGAAGACCTAGGCGCAGATGAGAGGACAATATTAAGATGGATCTCGCAGAAATAAGAATACAAAGTAGAAACTGGATGCAGTTAGCTAAGGATAGAAGTCAGGAGAGTTTTTGTGAACATGGCATTGAACCTCCGGGTTCCATAGGTCATAGAGTGAGTTAGTTAATTTTAGGCGAAATTTATGTACTTTATATGTATTTCGTGCCGCTAGCTAGTTCCAATTGTTTAAAAATATGCCTCTGCCAAATATCAGTAACTTTCATGGAAAGAAAAGCGTCATGTTGATATACATTGCTGTACTTTTTCCTTACTGCTTAAGAAACATTGTTTGGGAGTGAAATAGGTTAACGACTGGTAATTAATTCAAAATTAAAACCCAGTACTTTCACTTAAATGACATAATTAACATTTAATACTATTTCCTAATGTTTTTTCTTTAGTTCGCGACTTATATTATACGAAGAAAAAGATTTGATTTAAATCAAAAAAATCAACAAAAATGATTTTTTTGAAAAAAATCATGATTTTTTTTCCACCCTGTCCAATACTCAGAAGAGTTCCTTTGCGACTAAGCGGTTAGCGTACGCGCCTTTGGCGTGGGAGAGCTGGGTTCGATTCTCAGCGGGAGCTCATGTGGTTGGGATTCCATGTTAATCAGTAGGTCCCGTCTCATATAGGCTCGCTGCTGAAGAAAGCGTTAAACTCAAAATCAATTCAATTCAACTCAAATGCTCAGACATCGCCGGCTACGATCCCTTAGCGCCTTACCATATCCCTCTCGTAACATGAGATTTAGCGTACAGGGTATAGTTGACCTTTCGGCCGTTGTGGCGCCACTAACGTGCACTAAACTGAAGGACAGGTTGCCTGTCACACTAGTCTGAGCTGATTTAGACAAGTGTGGTGTGGTCAGATTGCCAAATAAAAATAGTCTAAATAAGGGATGGGTTGACGAGTTTCAATGAGTATTCACGGGAAGGGTTTTAATAAGCGTGATCTAGTGGTAGAAAATGAGCCAGGCATCACATAAAAAAAGGAATCATTTTAGACTGAAAGGAACACAAAAGTATGAACTAATACAAAGAGTTAATATAGATCTAAGAAAAATAGGTAAATCTTACTTTTAAAACATTGAATTTACGTAATCTAAACTATTTCTAAAATCCTACTTCACGCTTTACTTAACTGTACTTATAATATTTTTCAAGTTTGGATTTTTCTTTAGGCTGTCGAAAAACTCAGCTGTCATCAACTGGGCAGAAGCACATATTTCTGTGTCAGCCCATTTCAAATTCATATGTGAGAAAAAACTTTCCACAAAGAATTTGACGGTGGGATCTTTAGGCAAAAGGAGACGACTTTAAATAAATTTGGCAACTCGGAGCTTTTCTGAAATAGCATTTGCCATTTACTGGCCAGGCTCATGACGACTCATTAAAAATTGCGGGTTTTAAAGTCAATGTCTGAGGTAAATTTGTCATTTGGGCAAAATATGGGACTTTTGCTGTCCCGTATCGAAGCTCACTGGGACGCGGGACAAAATCATAAAATAAGGGACTGTCCCTAAAAATCCGGGACATTTGGGAACCCTGAGTATTGTGTATTACGTGATTTTTCACCTTGCTAAAGAAAAGGTTACGTGGTGTATGTAGGCACTATAGTGGCATAATGCTTGCAGTATCTTTATGTAGTAAAATTAACAGCACAAAAAGTATTGTTTTATTGTTTTAACTATGGTATATTGTTGTGTACCATTTTGTCTGGGAGCAATGATATGTAGGTTAGCAGAGCCATTGTATGTACAATAAATCAAATTTTAAAAACTTGATTACTATCTCTGCCTTCCAACGCAAATTCTACTAAATGTTTCAAAGGAAAATACATATTCCTGATCACTTTCCTGATTCTGAAGCATATTTCCCCATACCAGATACAGTTACAGAATTGTTGACTGGTCTTCATACTGATCCTGTAAGTGTTGTTTTTTGTTTGTGTAATTAATTTTAGTTATTTGTTTCTGAGTACTAATGGGGTCTATGCGTAGGTTGGTTCTTTTCTAAAGAAAAAATAGTCCTAAAACCTTTAGCTTATGGGCAAGAGTGCCAATTTCTGTGTAACTTCGAGGGAGCCCTTTGGCAGATACGCTTTAGTAGAACAGGAAAACGAATTACCACGTACTGTAGAAATTAGAGAACCTACTTCAACTTTGCATTTCCACCCCTATATTAGGGAAACCAATTTCAACTTCGGGGTGCCCGGCCTCCAAAGCTTCCCAAGATTGATGCCCTTGCTAATGGGATAGAAGAAGAACCCATAGCCTTTATTTCGGATACTATCCCAGTATTTGGTGTACCAGTGGTAACCTCAAATTTCCCTAATATTTATCTAGATAAAATGATTTTATTTACCTTTGTGAAATATCGCAGTAATATATTAGTAGACTCCTATTTGGATCTTACTAAAACAGATAATATACAAAGATCCCATGTTGTAGAAAGATATTTATGTATTTCTGACAATCTAGCATATGAAACCTACAAATACGATAATGCCAGGAGAAAAAATATAACCATTTTGCACTTAGAGAAAAATAGACCCATTCATTAAAGTGTAAACTAAAAGGGAAATTCAGTTAAATCATAACGCAAATGAAATCCAATCCTTAACAATTCAGACTGTACACACTATATGCAAAATAAGAAATTAGAATTCATAACAGTTTAGCCTATTGTTCACTACTATTGTCAAAATTTGTATAATTCTTTAATGTTTCCATTTGTGCTTTTCTTTTCAGACATTTTTATCAGGAACAGTGAAATTAGCTTCTACTGCTTTCTTAGGAATTTTTCTTTGGTAGATCGGAAAATTATTCAAAGTATAGATTGTGCCTCGTGTCACTAACTTATCAGTCAGGACAAATGCAATTCCACGCTTATGAACTTGAAATATTAAAAAAAAAAAAAAACAGTAGAAACGTAATGTGCTATCCTACAAAAGAACTAGTATGGTTGATTCACGTTGTTGAAAAGGGCCATCGGTTTCGGAAACTCTTTCCGCCTATATTGTTTCCTTTCTGCAACAAGTTTGATATTTGCAGTGTCTCTTTTCGGACAATCATTCATTCAAATTAAGTGTAAACATTTGCGATGTAATAGTTCCAGCGTTGCTGAAGAACATAGCCGATGTTGAAACAGGATGTTTTGAACATGCAAAATTTCTAAATGCCAAGCCATTTTCTGAGGAAGTGCTTCGTTTGTAATTTATAAAGGATTTCTTCCCGGTTTGTTTGTATTATCTTTTATTCTTAATTAATCAATACTAATTGTATTCAATTTTAAAAACAGTTTAGTTTTGTGATACTATGGGTTTCCTGTTATAGCTAGCTATTTCATTTACCTGCTACACAGAGAAAACATTAATGCACGTAACTAGCGCCACAGCGGCTTCTAAAGGAACTAGGCCCTGTTCGCTTGTCTGTGCTATTTGGGAAGGCGCTAATAGATCGTAGCCGGCGATGGCTCATTAATGAGAACTGGAGTTATATAAGTAAAAACGTTGAGTGTTATTTATATTTTAAACACATACCATTATTAATAATTGTCGATCCATTGGTGGATAAAGGTCTTTCCAAAACCTTCAGACTACTATCTATCTTGAATAATTCGTTTCCAATATATTCACAGAGGTACCTAACTTTGTTACATCATCTTGTATTAGGGTGCTGTGTAGGTAGCTATTTGTCACTTACAGTATCTAGTAAAAAGTTTGGTTTTGTGTACCTTGCATGGTTTGTTTCCTAAAAGAACAATAACTATGCATCTATCTGTCTATACACAGGGTGTTTCAAAACAATACTGACAACGTTTGTGAGGTAATGCCTGACACCAAGATAAGACAAAAACTATAGATCAACCTGCGTGCACAGATGCTTCCGTTCGGAGTTATAGGCTGCCGAAAACATGAAAAAATAAATTTAAAGGCCCATAGCTCCAAAATTATGGGAACTACCGTAGTCGGGTTAAGACTTCACTCAGGAACTAATATGTGCCCTATCCAAAAATACATGTTTCAGAATCCTGCGGTACTGACACAACAATTTTTATAGAGGGAGTTTGGCTAAAGGCATATAATTTTAAGTACTCACGAATTACCTCTGTAAACACTGTTGCAGAAGTACCGCAGGATTCTGACATATATTAGAGGCGTGACCGGAAAATAAGTACCATTTTGAAAAGAAAGTATAGAACAGATTTCTTGAAGTCAAATTTACTTTTACATGAAACAGCCTCAAACTATTTTTCGACCAATGTTCAAACATTTGTCACAGCGATTTAACAACTTGTCCAAACCTTTCTCAAAGAAATATCCCGCCAGTGAAGACAACCATAACACCACATCATTTTTCTTTCTTTCTTTCTTTTCTTTTTTTGGGGTCGTCATCACTTTCAAAACGCTTACCTCCCAGCTCACGCCTCAGGCGCAGGAATAAGTGGTAGTCAACGGCTGCACATCGGGGCTGTATGGCGGGTGGTGAAACTGCTCCCAACTGAACTGTCAGATCTATGTTTTGGTGGCACCGAAAGTATGGGGACGAACATTGTCATGGAGCAATACAACTCCTTTTCGGAGCATTCTTCTTTTATGTTATTTATTGCACATAAAAGATTTCTCAGAGTCCTAAAGTATCGTTCCGCATTGATGGTTTCACCCCTGGGTTCGAAGTTAACCAGCATAGCAACCTTCCTGTCAATAATAATAATAATAATAATAATAATAATAATAATAATAATAATAATAATAATAATAATAATAATAATAAAACTGTTCACATGAGATTTTGTGCTGACACTGTAGTTTTGAAGTTTTGTTTAGTGGGAGATCGTGTGTGCCGCCATTCAATTGATTGTTGTTTCGATAGAGAATGATCACAGGACACAGTACATTCGCTACAAATCAACCATACTGGTGTCAGTCGAGAGGAAATGAACAAGTGAAATCAGCGCGGAGCACCGACACTAGCGCTGCGGTGGCGTTCAAACAGACGGTGCGGCATGACAACCAGATTCTGGAATCGACGAGGTGTACTGCTCATTGATTTTATGGCCCGTGGAGACACAATGAATGCTAATGAGTATTGTGAAACATTAAAGAAATTACGGCGGGCAATACAAAATCGACGGCGAGGTCTGTTGTCTACAAGCGTCATTCTCCTTCATGACAATGCGAAGCCCCATGCAGCTGCGAAAACACAACAACTTCTGCAGCCATTCAAGTGGGAAACCTTCGACCATCCACCGTATAGCCCGGACTTGGTCCCTTCGTATTTTCATCTCTTTATGAAGCTTAAAGACTTTCTGGCGGGAAAAAGATTTGACAGCGATGAAGAACTTAAACGAGGCGTGACTACGTATCTCAATACGCTGGCGGCGGAGGACTATGACGCTGGAATACAAATACTCGTTACACAGTATGACAAATGACTCAATTTGCTTGGTGATTATGAGGAGAAGTAGTGTAAAGTATGCTCTTTCCAATAAAAAATATGTATATTTGTTAATATGTACTAATGTGTCTTTATTGCACAAACGGGTATCACTTTCCGGATGGCCCCCGTATTTTATGCAACCACTTTCTTTCATATTTAATGAAATTTCTACTTAACGCATTGTAAAGAGATATGCTTTACTCGAGTCAGTTTTTGTTTCACTTGTGTGCGTCTTAGAGGTGCATATACCTTATAGAGAAAGGAAAAGTAAAAGATATAAAAAATACAGAAAGTGCTGAAGTTCAAGAGGTACACATAACAATATAGTGTGGAGTTCTTGTGTACTATTCATTGTTGGCGGAAAGTTTTTTTCTTCTTTTCTTTTTTCTTTTCTCACATCAAAGGATTACACCGAAAATTTTACAGAAGTAAAAATTAGCTTTTCATTATTGCATTGTTATGTTCTCAATGATTTTACTTTGTAAATATTGGTTTTTAAAAAATATTAATATAGTATGTTAAACTTGCAGTTAAACAGAATTTTCCAATAATTGTGCTATATATTTTAAATTATGTTTTATGCTTTATTTTCACAAATTATGCTTTATTATACTTTTAAAATTAGTTTCTTGTGGACCCTTAAATAACCACAACCATGTTCAAGATACCAACCATATATCTAAATTGCTATTATGCTTTTTATGTTTTTGTGTTGCTCTAGTGATCAATTCAATGGAAATCAAGGTTAGGGATGGTACCGAGACCGAGACGGACTTTTATATACCGAGACGAGACCGAGACCGAGACAGACCTCTATAAATCGAGACGAGACCGAGACGAGACCTTGGTCAGTCTCGAAAGTCTCTGTCTCGTCTCGAATATTGTCATCTATTTTGCCTTTACTCAAAATTTGTTTCGGTGCTGTGTGAGATAATATGTGAACGGTTGACTGATGTACAGTGGCGTATTTAGAGGGTAGGCGTCGGGCTCAAGCCCTCCCGAAATAAATTTGTGATCATTTTTTCGGATTGCACGTATAACACAAATGTTTTTCACCCGTTCCTCAAACTTCCCCCGAAACGAAATCCACTGCTGTTGTATATAATCTCTCTCTCTCTCTCTCTCTCTCTCTCTCTCTCTGTATATATATATATATACACGTATAGCGCGGATCCAGGATATGATGAAGCGAGGGGCTAAACCATACTTTGCCTCTTTATCCAGTGTAAAGCAGGATTGAAGTTCATTTTATTCAGTGTATACCTGAGCGTTAAGGGGGATATGGCCCCTATAGCCCTTCCCTTGGATCCACGCCTATATATATATATATATATATATATATATATATAGATAGATAGATAGATAGATAGATAGATAGATAGATATAGATAGATAGATAGATAGATAGATAGATAGATAGATAGATAGATAGATAGATAGATAGATAGATAGATAGATAGATAGATAGATAGAGATAATGCTAAAAATTTGTAACATGTTGTGTGAAATATTGAAGGGAAAATTATTCTAGATACTTTGCAATACCACTAGATAAACAAGCAGTGTTGCCAACGCAAAATAAAGTTGTATTTTCTCAAATTGCACTATGTAAGGTATTACCTATTTCTAATTTAGATATTAAATAAAACCACGATACCACATACATTATTCAGTTTAACAAAGGACAATACAGTATCACAAACATCAACATTTTGGAGATCTCTAGTAACTCAAATGGCATAAACGGTGCAATGCGCATTATTTGTATCTTAGTGTCAAATACTATGATCATGGTATAATGTATTTCGAATGAATGAAGGATCAAAGTAACAAGAAATGAAAAATTTAACTTTTTCTAAAGACTTCACTTCGAAAACGTGCTGACATATCACGTCTCATCATGTAGATGCTTCCAAAAGACTTAAGTGACCATAATGTCATTTGCAACAATTGTTATTTCAAACCGTTTCAGAGATACCAAACACATAGATAGTGATTGTTGTACTGCTTAAAATAACGTATTTGTGTTAAATTTTTATAATGATTGTTGCTTTAGTTTACTTCTATAACTTTACAACAATAATTTTAGTGGTTTTAATTACAAGTCGCAGTTCCATTATTTTAAGTAGTGTTGCCAACTTAAAAAAATTGCTAAATATTATTTTAAATATAGTGGAAATGACGTAGCTAAACTGCAAAATATTTTAAAATTACTCGTAATTTGTTTTATGGTGCAAGAATGTTTTTAAAAGACAATGTTTTTCGTAGTCTTTATAATGTTAATGTCAAAGTTTTGGTTCCAGCAATACATGTAAATGCAAATTGTAACTGAAATTAAATGTAACTGATAACTTTTCAGGAACCCTAGTTGTTTTCCTAAGCCTTAATCGTGATGTACACAAAACCATGTTTAATTAAAAGTTCTAATTACACCCTAGTTACATTTCACTTGTTTTAGTTTGACCACCGACCACCTCAAACTCGATCCATACCATAGCTGTATGCAGTTATTCAAGGACTTACAGTTAGTAATACACATTGTGTTGATTTTTGGTTTGGTTTGTTTTAGTTTAATGTCCCTCGATTATGCTAATGCGTCTAAAGAAGACGTGGAGCTAATGATTATAATGGAGCCCGAACCACTTCGGTCGTTCAATTGTACTCCCACCGGAAATCGAATTCGGGACCACGCGAACGGAGTCAAGCGTGCTAGCCACTAGACCAAATGTAGTCCTCACATTGTGTTGATTTAAATCATTGAGTCAGTGTTGTCAGATTCGAAGATCAAAAACTAGCGTGTCTGTGCTCCAAAAGTAGCGGATTTGAACTATTTGTAGGACAAATATATACAGTAGAAATGAATTATTTGGCAACTAATGACTGGTACTAATGAAATGATTTTTAATATGGACTGGAAAATGTGCTGGACATATTGCAAGAAATTATGATCGATGAACAAAAACAATTTTAGACAGGATACCACGAGATAAAAACAGCCCAGAAAACAAGAAGGTTTGACGAAATCAAGAACAACTGGGGAGTAACTGAAAAAGAATTGCTCAAGGTAAATAGTTGTAGAGAAGACTTGGAAAGACCTTAATCCAGTAATGTTTTGATAATGGGTGATTATGATTATGATAACTTTTACTGGGTAAGGAAGGGTAAAAACGGATCCAAAATTTAACGAAATTCGTACAGCGAAAAAAAAATATTTTTGACTCTTCATATTGCAGCAAAACTACGAAAATTAAAAGAAAAGAAAACTAGAAAGTTAAGAATTACTCGTATTGCCGGGACAGAGAAAATAGATACATATGGCTCGAATTACCTATATACTTATATAATATTATGTCCATGTTTCGCAAGTAATTTTCAATCAATATAAAATTTCAACGTAATGAACGCACGATTAGTTTTCTCGAATAAAGATCACATGCACTGCTGAGAGCTCAGGAATAAGCCGCTGAGAGCTCATCTGTGATACGGCACTGGATATATGCTTATGTAATACATTACGATCTTATGAACTTGTATAAGAAACAGAATGTACTTAAAGTGAGACGCAAACTATACGAAACATCGGACTTTGAAAGTAACTTGTTTGGTGATTCAACCCGAGACCACAGGTAGCAAAGATGAGTGCCGTAGCTCCCACCACAAGGTTTAAGAAGTTCCTGAGAATGAATATCCAGATTCTCCAGATTGTACAATTAATGAAAATGAATTAGAAAAATATGAAAACGACAATATAAAAGTTTATACATATGATAGTGAGGAGGGAATGGATAATGAAGTGTACGAATTTTCGGAGGATAACTCACATTTTGAGGTGGAATCAAATGACGAAGTGGTATCAAATGTGGATACGCCGCCTGCTTTATCAGAATTAAGTTGGAACTGTGAATGTGGTGTTAACTATGTGGATGTGAACTGTGTTAGAGAATGCATTGTGAAATGGAATCCAAATGATTATTTGATATGTTATGCATGTTACTGGCATGATACATGTGAATGGTCTCATGAATGTTTTTATTAATGAAGACGTTTTAGACATTAGTGTTTGGTCTGTGTTGGTGAATCCTCGTGTACAGGAGGAATTGTTTGAGATTTATGCAGAAACACATACAGTTATTATACCATTAACAAGAGATTATTTTAATATTACATTTGGTGAACTATCAGTGGATGTGAATGTACGAAAAGAACTTTTAAGTATTTTTGTTGAAAAAGACAGATCGAACGAGTATAGTGAGGTGTGTTAAGAAAACGTACTTTACATAATGTATTCCGAAAATAATTTTTGTGTATCATGTAGTGAAGAACATATTAGTGAAGTTTGTGTTTTAAAAACTATAAGTGCATACTTACGCTTTAATAATATTTCTTGTGAACAATGTTTGCTGCATCTTGAACATCAATGTTAATTTCTTCATCATATTGGAACTTTTGCTGTAGAACATTTATCCAACGACACAACTCTTATTGATTTATTTGAAGTGTTTGAAGAACATCATAGTGAAATTTCAAGTATAAACTTTATACGCAAAGCGCGTGATTGTTTAAAGAACACTGAATTTGTTGGACAAATTATACCGTTTTTCTTAGAACGTAAACATAAAATTTCACCATGTGTTAATGAATACATTATTGGCATACAAGGTTTTAAGATTTCAAATCATGAATTTATTATACGTGAATTTTTTTTAACTGCGTGTGATGATACAGTAAATTTGCATTGTTCAATAAAATCACCAGTAGAATACAATGTACTTCAGTTAGGTTGTCAAAAACAAATTGATTGGTTATCATTAAACTTACACGGTTTAACTTGGAATGATAAATGCGGTTATACTGTATCACACATACGTGACCTTATATATCAACTTTGTAAACAAGATGCAACCTTTTGTTGTAAAGGTGCAGAAAAAACACTTTGGATTAAAAATATTTTTGCACAAGCTAATATTATTGATTTTGAAAGTAAACAGTGTCCACCATTAAACACATTGCATGCAAACGTATTTAATGATTATTGTGCTTTTCATGAACAAAATATTAAACTTGACAAAAATCAGGATGTGCATTTCGTAATGCACAACAATTATGTTATTGGTGGAAGTTTCAACGTACTATAACATTAACTAATGCATTTGCAAAGTTGTAAAAAAAAAGGATATGATATGTTCTTGTAAATAAAAATACAAGATTTTAAATTGTAAATAAAAAATTTATTAAACTAATCTACTTGTTTTTTTCTTTTTTCATTATATTGGTTACATGATTGAATACAATTTTACCATTTTGTTTAAGATTATTTTTTCTGAATAAATTTAAACATTCGTCAAAGCTTTTCTTTCGTACAATATGATGTAGAAAGTATAACACATATTGTCCACACAAGATTGAATTATCATCTTGATATGCGGAGCTATTTGTAAAATAAAATATATTTTACAATTTTTATTTAAAAAAGTTTTTTTTTCTTTTGGAAATGGTAATGCTAGGCTATCGAAGTAATAGCCTCTTTGATTTTCATCAATGAATACACACACCCAATGTGTGCCACCTGAAGATGAATTGTTTAAATTTATAATAAGTCCAGCCGGTGGTTGCACAGTTTTTGGTATTCTATCAATAGGGTAAATGCCATGCACATTTGCACCAGTAAGTTTATCACGAAGTAACACTTTTATTATATCATTCGTGTACATAACTTTTGTTTCAAATTCACTTCACTTCACTTTACATCACTTTATACGCGTATATGTTGGAAGACCTAGTGGAGTATATGGAATATTCTCATAAAACGAAATAACGTGTTTAACATATTAATGATACAGTTTTTTATAACTTTTCCAATAACGATGAATGGTGCTAACGCATGGAAAATACTTTTGACAAACTTCATAGTATGATACCTTGCAACTCTTTGAATAATCAAGCAAAAATATTACAATATACAATGTTTAACACACTTTGTACCAGTAGGGCACATGTAATTGATATGCTTAGAAGTGAACAGTTATACTTCTTTTATAAAATGATACTTTTAAAAAGTATTATCAGTATATATATTTCTATCTTTATCAAGTTGAATTAAAGAATCAAACTGGGCGTATACAATACATGTTATAGGTTCAGTTAAATTTTCAGAAAAGGAAACTTTAACATTTATAGGTGCATCACACACAACGTCCCACGTACAATCATCTAATGTTGCTGTAGGTGGTAGAATAAATGCATAAAGAGTATAGCCGTGTCGATATTCTTCAGGAGTAATAGTATGTGCATCATCTTTATAGTATAAACCAGTACCGGAAAACAGAGAATGGTAACTTAGAAGGTACAAATTGTTTTTAAAATCGGGGGTGAGGGGACTGGGAGGAAAAGATTTTGATCCAACTTGTAGCTGCAGTTTGTTAACGTTAAAGTGTTGAAAATGAAATGGATTTAGTTCAGATTTTCCATTAAATGCCGAATTGGAAACAAACCCGATAACAACACCTTTAGGTACGTTACCCAAGAAAATATTATCAAGATTGTATGAATTAACGTTTGCAGGAATAGTATACGATCTTGTTTGTACTCTTGTAAGGGGATATTTTGTTGTTTCATGATTCATATTAGTATTGATTTCCATTGCCAAATGAGGTGCAACATCGATGCGACGTGTATGTAGAGTAACATCTTCAAGTTTTACTTTATAAGAAGTATTTGCAGGAGACAATAAAGAAAAAGCATCTTTACTACGATGTAATTTTATACGAAGACCTACTTTATTTACAAGTGTTCTTGGTAATCCAGCAATATCTGTATACAGACGTCCATACATTTCAAACGATTTACTATTTTTAATATAAGTAGCACGTTGTTGAAAACCTACATTAGCATTACCTATAGTATCAAATTGTTTAGCAGTATCTTTATACCACATACCTAATTTCAAATGTGTATCAGAAGCATCACGGGAATAATTTAATAATGTTTCAAGGTATGCACGACAAGGATAAAATCCTGATGAAGAAGTAATTAATTTATCATTTAATGAAATGTCAATTTGACTAAATAATGAATGTCGGAAATTATTTGTTGGTGCTACAAAATCGGAGTCAGCTAATGGTGTGTCATCAGGTTTTGTAATTTTACAACGTACGTAAAGATAAAGATATGCAGTATGAATAAATTCTCCTGTTTCACCGGGAATAAAAAATTCAATAGGTCCATCAGAACTTAATGTTGAAATTGGACGGTATTCAGCATTAAAGCAAGATTCAATTGCAGTTTGTGTCATTGAAGTACTAAATAAATCGAAATCGTTGGTACAGCATTTTACACTGCTTGGATTAAGTAGTGCCATTATGAAAATATATCTGTAACACGACTTATTTTTCTTTTTATTTTTCTTTTGCTTTTGCTTTTGTTTGTACGCTTACGTTTAGTTGGAGGTCCAAAACGAACAATTGCCGGAGCTTTACGCTTGCGTGGCCGTCTCTTGCCACTTCCAGTTAATAACTGACCAACTTTGTTTACAGCTTTTGTCTTTAATGTTTCACCAGCTTCTTTTACACGTGCACGAACAGATTCTTTAAATGATTTATCTTCTAATACATCACCCACTACTTGTATTCCCGTTTGTAATGCTTGTCCACCTAAAGTTTTTGCACCCTGTTTAAGAAATGGTAATGCAAAACGAAATAATCCTTGGAAGAAACTACCTACACCATGTCCCCGTTGATATACATCCTGAAAAGTATAGGATACAATGTCGGTAATGTTGTCTAAATTTCGTTTTTAAAATATAATTAATTAATTAATTTTTATTAAGAGAGCGCTTAAAATGAAGTGTAACACTTAGTGTCCCAGAACGAAATAACAAATTTCGTCCTGCATGGTCTTTTAATAGTATTTCAATACTGTTAAATGAAAACTTTGCAAGTGGAAGATAATGAATATCTTGAAATGTTAATGTTTGCACTTTACCGTATTTTACATTTGATATTGTTGCAATACGTAATAAAGGTGCTTTTGTATCACCTAAAAACTGATATTGTATGATATCAGTATAAATAAAAATTTGATGTGGATATCCAATATCAACATATGGTTGTTTAAATCCGCGTTTATACAAAACAAAATCTTTATGTTGACGAAGTCCTAATTCCATTGCTAATGTTGGCGCTAATAAGGCAGATTCAACACGATCGCTACAATCTACTTGTACAACATTTGATACAGAAAATTTTATGTCTTTTGATACTTTATTTAATTCATCAATGATATGATGTTCGGAGTGATAATATCCACTTACAATTTTACCTTTTTGTGCTTCTTCATTTTTTATTTTATACCATATAACATTTTCTCCATCGTTAACATTATAACATATTAAAGGAATATGTAATTCACTTAATCCTACATACCAATCGGTTTCTGATAATTGAATATTATTTTTAGTTGATTAATAAAATGTGTTGGACTATTTGTAGAATATACATCAGTACTTGCGTTCGATACAAGTGTAATGTAAAAACTATCATCAATACTTTCAGAAATCATTTTCATTTAAAATGAAGTGTTAAGTTTGAAGTTCCAAATTCAAATGGCAATTTTAAACAGTGCTCATCTTTTAAGTTTACTTCAATCGTGTTAAAATAACATTTTACAACTTTAACATATTGTGGTGTGTGAAATAGAAAACATTTTACATCTCCGTGCTCAATATTATATGCACTAACTTTACGAAGTAGTGGTCCAATATTTTCTTGTTGTTTTACAATATCAACACAAACATTAAAAACGTTTGGTATATGATATTCTAAATTGCATGGAAATTTTGCACGTGTTACCGTTGCAACATCTTCATTAACTGGTTTTACAAAAACAGCATCTGTAAATTTGGTTGTATTTTCATTTATAAATCCAAGTAAATGTTGTAAAACGCGTGTCATTGCAATAACACAAAAATCTTTCAATTTTAAAGATTGTTTAATTCCAACTTGATTTTTATTTTTATAATATTTTAACATGCGTAATTCTTCAGGCATCATATCTAAAATGGATGGAATAGAAGTATAGTATCCTGGTGTAATATCAACATGTGCAATTTCAGGTTCATCATTAACGATGGTTTCAATTACAATTTTTTCATTTTTGCGAACATTATAAAAACTAACAGGAACATTGAGTTGTGTTAAGGCAACATACCATTCTCCTTCACTTAAATGAATAGGTTGTGCTAACTTTACTATAAATGAAGAAGTTGTATTATTAGTAAAAATTTCACTACTAGCATTTGAAGGAAGAGTAACATAGAAATCATGTTCTATCATTGAACTCATTTTGAAGACTGAACAGAATTTGTTTTAATCCATTAATTCATACTTGATGGATATCCCATCGACTTTACATACATCATATTTTTTTTAATAATTTCTCAATTAAAAATGTTTTGTTTGAATTTACATTTACTTTTTGTAATTCTTCTGTGTAAAATATTCCTTTAATTTTCTCATCATTCAATCTTTTAATTTATATGTAATAGGATTTGTCGGAATACATTTATAAACAATAAAAATTTCTTGTGACCATTTTGGTAAATATCCCTTTTCTAATTTATGTTTATATTTACTAACACGCACATAATCACCAGGATGCAATTTACATGTTAATTTCTTTTTATTCATTTTATCACCGTACAACGTATTCCAAACTTGATCAACATTAGAATGATTTACATCTGCTGGTGCCTACTATGATACGAATGATTATAATTTTTTACAAATTGATCTAACACATCTATATAACGATATGTATTTTTAGCAGTAAAATAACGATTCAATTTTTCTTTTAATGTTCTTATAAACCGTTCAGCTAATGCACATTTAATTTCTGAATGTACACTATAGTGATTAATTTCGTATTCTTTAAATAAACGTTTTACATATAGATTATAAAATTCTGTACCTAAATCCGTTTGTACATTAAACACGGGTAGTTTAATTTTTTAAAACTTTTTATTGCTTTTGCCGTTTCAGGACATGATTTTGTTTTCAAGGGAACACAATACGCATACCGTGAAAAAATATCAATAAATAATATATATTTATAATTTTTGTTATAGTTGGCAATATTTTGCATATCTGCAAAATCCATTTGTAATGTTTCATTTGGTGCACTAACATAATATTGTTCACGTTCAAACACTTTACGTGCTGGTGCATATAATGTATTTGCATCTTGAGATGCTAACCAATTTTTAATTCTCTTTTTCGATAATTTTGTTTTTCCTTGTAGTGTTTTAATACTTGATAAAGAAGCAGGATTCGTATAATCATAATATAATTTTTACAATTTTACCATTTTTATTTACTTTTATATTCTTTCCAATTTTTAAATATATTTGTTACTAGTGTTGAACTTTGTGATTTTTTAACTTTGCTATGTGATTTCACTATAGGAGTAGAAATAAATTCCCGTGGTACATTAAGATCATACAATAAACTTTTAAATTCGTGAATGCCTATAGGATTTCTTAAATATTTTCGTGTACGAACATCATTTATTAAATCAATAATATTAGAACCTGGTATTATTTTTCCTTGAATACGTACTGTTCCTGATTGATCCCAATGAATTTTATCAGAACTTGTTAACTGTTTTAATAATAGATCTGTTTTCCTTCGTTGTGTTTTTGGTACTGATTGTAAAATGTCCGATACAAAGGGTAAAATAGAATTACTTTTTTCTTCTTCGGATGATGATGTTTCATGAACATCTTTTTCAATAATAGGAAATGTAATTGGATTTTGTGAAACTGATGAAGTATAATTTAAATATTGTTGTAATGCTTGCTGATACAATTTCCATTTTTCATCAATACTAAGATTACGACGTTGTAAAATAGTATTCACTTCTTCATCTAAACGCGATTGATGTGAATCTATTGATTTAATATTTGCATGCATTTGCTGCATTGCATTTTCAGGAACTAATTTCATTTTACGAAATTCCGACATACTTATCTTCCAAACAAACTACTTGCTACTGCACCAAGTAATGGTCCTAACATTAATGGTAAAAATGCAGCACCTTTTTGTAATAAAATGTTCCTTTTCTTATTAAGTGCTATACGTTGTACAGATAAAGCACGCAAGATCTTTTTATGTCTACGTAAACGTTGCTTCTGACTCGAATTCAACGGAATGTTTCCTTTTATTGTGTTTTTAGCAACTTGAGAAATAGTAATGTTACGTATTAAATCATCAGATGCATGTCGTATAATTTGTTTTCGCTTTGCGCTTTTGCATTTGCACAAAGCACGGAGAGTATCAAAGTGTTGTTTCACGTTCAACATCTTGAACTAAACTGAACGTAAACGACTGAATTACTGTCTTTTACATTTGCATATACATGCAGTGTTTCATTAGGAAAAATATTTGTACGTAATCCTAATGCATCATTTGTTTTTTGAGTTAAGTCAAATAACAAATAAGTGTGAGGTTCACGTGTTACATCTTCGAACACATTCACAACTTAGTTACTATATCGTGGCAAAATTTGTCTTGCTAAATATTGTATTTGTAATTTATCACGAGGATTTTTAAATACTATAATATAATGTACATTTAAACTTATATCACGAGCATGTTTTCCTTTTGGAAATAAATTTTGAACAATAAATATTACTGTTAATTTTTTTATGATGTGCATATTTTGTAAATAAGTTTGCAGCATCACCATTGGTTTCAGACATTAAGTCATCTAATATTAATAATGAATTTTCTTCTTTTCAAAATTATTCATGTCTGGAATTCCTTCTATAAGACGAATTTCTGAACTTGCATCTAAATTTGAATGACTGCACCATAACATCAAACAATTTCATTAAATTTCATAGTAAACATTTGATCACGTTCATTTAAAAATCGATTTACAAAACATGTTTTGACTGCACGTGAAGGACCGGCAATTAAAATGGTTGATGGATGTTGAAATTTTATCATCTTGTATTAAACTGAATGCATACAATAGATACTTTACTTTATATACAATCATTCACACACTCACTCACACAATTTACAAAATAAACACACTGTAAGTATTCTTACAACTTTTTATAGAAAAAGAATATATAAAAATAAATTAAAAATAAATTGAGAGTAAGTTAAAAATAAATATTAAAACTTCAAATGACTAGAATCACAGCATAGCTGTTGTTATGAGTATGTTTTGGTCTACAATTTATGAGTTTGCACAGCAAAGGATGGAACAAATAAATAAACTAGTGATACTCTACAAATGTTCTGTTAAAAATAAATAAATAAATAAATATTTTATACCAAACACTTATAAGCCAAACTAAAATTATTATTGTACATATCCATGAGGTAAACTTCTTGTCTTTGACACTGGTTCGTCACTTTGTATATCGTCAATACGTTTACGTTTTTTGTTTACCTCTTGGTGTGTTTTGTCTCTTTACGTGAAAAGATAGTGAAGCCCTGTTTTCGCACAATGCTTTTGGGTTCTCTATAGTTGTACAATTAATATTTCCTGTCACTAATCCATAGAAAGTCTCAAAGTTTATTCTTTGAGAGGTCCTATCATTTAGCGTAATTCCCCGAATTTTGAAAATATTCCGAAATTCCCCCGAGGCATTTTAAGCCGCATACTATAATTTTTTTGGCCCTAAGCCTATAAACGTTACAAACTCCCACCCTTCTTCAATTTCATCAGTGAGATCACCCAAATAGCTTCCAAGCTTCAACGGAGGTTTCCTATCTTTTTACACCTAAACATAATACTGTCTGTGTCACAATAAATTACGTCATCAGGTCCTACAGTCACAAGTAAGTCATATAATTGTAGCCTGGCCCATGAACTAATAAAACCAACAAGCACAACATTGGAAAATTGTAGAGGTATATTTTCAGTTTCCAAGTCTTTATATGTGAGAATAAGATGTTCCTCACCAACTGGAATAACACTATGAACCTCATATCTCGGTGTAGCAAGGTACCTATGGAACTCTGCCCCACTATCAATAATTACACACTGTGTCATATCTGTACGTTGACCCCATTTTCCGTATAAGGAATTGAGGTACAACTTCGCGCATTGTCTAAGTCCAGGGTTCAACCTAATATTATCTTTATTTAATTTTATGCCTTCGTGACCATAGTAATCGTCAATATATTTATCTTTGTCTTCTTCAGTTTTACACCAAGCAGGATAGCCTCAAGCTTCCTGCTTCATCTGAAGAATCGTATTCACATACTCCCGGAATAAACTAGGTGAATTCCGATCTTCAGAACCCATGAGTTCAAATTCCCATATTTCATAAATTTTGACGATCTTATATCCGTTTTCAAGAGCACGGTGAAGCTCTGGTGTACAAAAAGTTCCAGTTAATGCACGTTCAGTATTACTATGTGTGCAATTATCAATAGTTTCTCCTTCCTTACATAGCCTACAAAGTCCAAATATTAATCGGATTTGTGCTACATACGGCAAGATGGGAAAAAAGAGTTGTTTAGGAGCCAATACAGTACATTTTACAATCCCATGAATTTTTCCCACATCTGGGAAAACCTGCCCCTTATGCACGTTAGGTGCCGCCACCGCAAGAGGTTTCCTTGCCATTATGTAGTTGTATAACGATGTAATATCATAATAAAAAATGGATTCATCGTCCGCACAATTCACATATGAACGAAAAACTTCAGTACGGCCTCCACTATAGCAACTCTTAGGAATAAGAAAGTAAGCAGTACTATCGCGATGTTCTTTAAGTAACTTTTGCAAATCTACATCTGCAAATCTACTTTATTATCCCAAGAGCACTCCCATATTTCATACAAATTCATTTTTAGATTTTCTGTGAAATATTTTCGCCGAATTTCAGTATGTTCGTACCTTTTTTCAAATGTGTTGTACGGACGATGTGCATTATCTATTATGGCATTACGGTTATTTGGAAAACACGTTTTACAGGCATGCCAGTAGCACCCCATAAATTCGAACACAGCATTAAGCTCTGCATTTTATCCGTCAACATTATACCTTCGAAAAGATTGTTCTCCGTTTCGTCCAGCATGCTGGATTTCTATACTCAATTGGTGTTCCATATATTTTAGCCATTTGATTGCTTTTTTACTAGTTTTCGTTTTATAATGGTACCCCAAAGGTGGTATAACAGAAATACTTTCTTCTGGAAGATATGATGTACGATATGTTTGCATGGCTAAACTTGCAATCGTAGATGAAATTAGAAAACATTGTAATCCACCCGTTTTCTCTTCTATAATCTTACTAAATTTAATAACAGCTTCTGTGAGAATTCTCACATCATTTTCACAATACTCCAGCATTTCCTTTTGCAAATTAAATTGCTCTCCCAATTGCACCCGTTCTTGGTGCCATCCCTCCAACCGCTTTCTTTCTTCAGCAGATCGCGATTCAGGATCATAGTATTCTATTCCCGGATATGGTCCTACATAATGTTGGTTCTCTACCGTATTAAACAAATATGGGAAATCTTCCTTCTTTAAATTTTCTGAAAGGCCTAACGTCTTAGGTAATTTTGATAATTTTACACCAAAAAACAAATAACTATCTTTAAAAATGATTTTGTTATGAATAGAAATACTAAAAATCTTTTGACTCTGAATTAAAGTTTTTGGAATGATATGCTGGGACTCAATGAGAGATCTCAAACAGAAAAAGTTATCAAATCGGCTACCATTATGACTTATAACACATACTGTACTAAATAAGGGTCTATCTAATAAAATATGTGTAATAAATTCATCAATGTTTTTAAAAGAAAACGAGCGGTTACCGTTTCCATCACCACATGTACTGCAGGCTTCATCAATGCCTTTGTTCATACATTTGTGGCATACATGTCTAACGCACACCGAGCAAACGTGTTCCCGCTCCTCACGCTGATTTTCCGGTTTGAGCATGGTTTCTACGTCAAAAACAATATAAAGAAACCTCTTGATATGAGTAGTTTTTACTTTCTTCACATAACATGAGTGACCTTCCTGTACATGTTCACGACACGTACTGCAAAATTATTCACCACATGTATGATCAGATTTCCGTGTTCTTAAATCATAGAGTGCATTACAGTTGATGCAAACTTTAACATATTCACACACATTCTTGCCAATTTTATTACCTTTTAAGTGATTATCAAAACACTCACCCCTAGTAAAATATCTATTGCATGCATTGCATTTCATTTTATACATCGTAACATCTATTTTGTGCATATGTTTGCAAGATGAACACATTAACTCACACTTATGGAAACGATTGCCACAATTAAACCCCTTTAAACAATGTAAACAGTACTTTTCCTTTCTTAAAAATGATGTTATTGTTCGAATAGGCCGGAAATGCCCAATACTTCCCCTTTGATCATAATAAATATAGATCGGTTTTGCTTTCTGCAACTCTGGTCTTTGTACTTCTGTTTCCGAGTAACGTACTCTAAATTCACGTTTGCTTTCGGGAGCTTTTTCATAAATAATAATTTGATAATGTGGACTTGAATGTTTTTGGAATAAATATACGTCATTAAAATCACAACCACTTTTTCCTTTAACGCTAACACCTGCATGTGTACAAAGTTTAATAGCTCTAGCTTTTAATGTGTTTCTAGTTGGATCTGTTAAATGACTCAAATTTCGTTGTGATTCAGTTTACTTTGCTATACCCCAAGCAATACTTTTAGGTAAACAAAGTTTCTCATTATCGTTTCCCGGGAGCTCAACCAAATGTTGTACCAAAAATTCATTTAAAGGTAAATATTTGTTTAGTGTGGAATTATTATCTCGTGTTCTTCCAGCACCAAACATTGAATTTACTATATGAAATCCGAAGAGGACATGATTACCTAAAAGAAAGTCTTCATTACTATTTAACACTCTAGTAATGGAAGCTAAAACGGGCTTAGCAGAAATATCTTTGCGCGGTCTCCATGGAACATACACTGCATTCTTATCCTTACTATTGGACGAATCAATGTACATTCCAACAAAATCATTAGGTATCGGATTGTTAAGTACATTATCCAATGCGAAGTTCACTAGGTTTTCAATATAGGCCGCAGGATTTCTAATTTCTTCATTTCCCATTGGCCTTACCGCAATTTCATGTCCCACCAAGTTAAACTTAGTGAAACTTTTTCTCCTTTCATGTACTACTTCGAAATTACCTTCCCATGTATTTTGAACATCTGTATGTCCGCTACGTTCACTTGCAGGAACGTAACCTGATGTACTAGGTTGTGAAGACCCCATTCCGTTACCACGAGTATTCCGTGAACATTGTATACTTAATACCTGTACTTCATTATTTACAACATCCACAGGATTTTGTCCGTTTTCACATAACTCGTTTAATAAGGCCTCCACATAATCAGATGTTCCAAACTCACCGGGATTTACTAAAATTGCGGAATTTTGAATTGTTTTTGTACCATCTGTTACTTCATTTTCTAGTTGTTCATTAATAATTTCATCAATTAAATTAAAATCTTCTTCTTGAAGTATGTTTCCCAAGGGTTGACTTTCTTGGTGGACCGAGATTACGGAATTTTCAACAGATGGCATCACGTTATTATGGACGAAAATAAAACGCAATCCATAATTACAAAATTCGGTTACCTCTGCCGCAATTATCCTATCACCTTGTGCACAATTAAAATAATGAAAATGAACAAATTTGTCATGTTCCCCTGGTACATGACTTGTTCACGGAAAAATCCGTGTGTAAACAATTCAACGATGTCTGCACTAGACATCGTGTATTGCAATATAAGTGCTTGATTATCATGGTAAAAATTAAAAAGAGCAGATAGCAAGGTATCATACCTTTCACTGCCACGCAATCCTTGCCTCTGCTTATCCATAATTCTCCACCAGGTCTCCAACACGCGTTCCTTCGTGTCAGGCCTTCAATAATTGCACCCAGGTAAATTTCATCAATTTCATTCAAATCTTGAACTATTGATGCACCAAGAAATTCCATCTGTAAAATATAAAAAAACAAAAATTAGTTTACATTAAAATAAATACAACAAAATATAAAAATATAGTGTTATTCAGTTAACAATATTATTTTGTTTACTTCTACGAAGCTCTACTTATTTTTGTCTTAACAGAACACTCATAGAGTGTGATTATATTTAAATTCTGCAAAAACTTGTTAAAATAAAGTGTAATTCTATTAAAAACAGGTTTTGTGCAATGGTAAAACAAATTTCGTTTGTTTTAAAATGGAAATTACTGTAAATATTTATCAGTTTACAATTTAAAAAGTAATATTTTATATACGTATATTTAATCAAAGTATAAAAACATTATCATTCAAATATGTACAATATATATATACTTACGATGATCTTCTAAGTAAATCTGCTATGTATCCTAAATTTGGTTAAAATTAGGATTCCTTCCTTCCTTTTGTTTTTCTTTTGATATTGTTTTTAATTTCAACAACTGTAACAATACAGTTAATATTAGTACTCTTCTCTAAATATAATACTTTACTATTTCTTTTAATATATGTTTGCATAAATTTAATCACTAAGTAAATGTCGTGTTCAAGGTATGGTTACCAACAATCATATGATAATATTTCCTCACCAACGGGGGTATATATACACAATGCGTAACAAAGAAACAATAAAACTAGTTTAAACCAGTTTAAACACCTGCAACAAGGTAAACAAAAGAAATTCCTAACATTACTAAAAAAGAATTTTTTTAAACCAGTAACACAAGGGAACAGCATAGCAAAAACAAGCAACTATAATTGTTTCAAGTGTTACAAACTTTAATACCACATTTACAAATTGTTCGAGTAAATTATATCACATTGTATAATATTAATGTTACTAATTTAAAATATTTTGAAACACGTGCGTACGAAACTACAAACTAAATGCAATTGCGTACGAGATTACAAAACTAAATGCCTTTGGGTACAAGATTACAAAACTAAATGCCTTTGCGTACGAGATTAAATTTTGAAAGTAATCATTTCGCGCAACAAACTGAGTCATATCCTATACAACTAGTAGTGTTATACTTAGTGTTGTTACTGTAATTATTTTCGTTACAAAATTACAATTATTGCAAAGTACACGTACACCTTTACTAATGTTTAAAGTTACATGTTACATTTACCAAATGAGTACAGGAATTGTCGATAAACTCTTATGTTTATCTTTGGCAATGTTCGTAAAACTTCGGTAAACTTCGGTAAAGTTCGGAAACATTCGTGTTGAGTTCTTGCAATTACCAATTATTTGGTGTTCATAATAAGATAAAACAATATTTTTAAAAAAACGTTCAGTACCTTAATTGTAAATATTTTAAAGTTATACATTCCGAATAATATTATATGTCATATACAAATATTATAAAAATTATTACATATAGTATATATCATTAATCCAAAGAAAAACCCATTAAAATCCAATGTAGTGACCGTCATGTTTGTTTTTTCAAACAACGCCACCTGTGCACACAACATTGACATTAGTGTGTATAAGACTGTGCGTGTGTGTACATGTACCATAGCAAGTTACCAAGTGTTGTTTGTTTTTATAACCGGCAATACCCCGCGTAGTTTCCGGGCGGTAATATTTTACGCTTCCCGCGTCGCAAAAATCTTTTTCCGGGCGCAAATAACAGGCGGCGGTCACCGGTAGCGCTAAAAACGCGCAAAAATGGTGTTTATTTTAGTAATATCAATCATTTTACCTATTCATATAAAAATATATCCTCTAAGAAGCATATTTCCAAAGTTTCAAAAAAATCGACGCCATATTGCTTATGGAAATTAATTAAATTTTTATTTTAAAGTTACAATGTTCTAACCTGTATATGAGTATTCGTTAGGTCCTAAGCTTCAAGAAAATATCTTTCTTTACTTTCGAGGACCAATAGTTTGCCTTAAAAAGCAAAAAATATATTGTGACCCACCCCAAATATAAAAATTCTGGCGGCGCCCATGTTACCCCCGAAAGAATTGTTTGATTTTATCGTGTAAGGTGTCTTTCTATATAGTTTTTGGCCTGACAAATCGATTTCTGTAGTCCAATTTGTTCTACGATAAATAGTTTAGTAGTTACGCTTCTCATATTTTTATTTTAAATTTACATTGTTTTAACTTTATATTAGTGTTCGCTGGCTAGTAAGCTTCAAGAAAATACCTTTCTTTTATTTCTACGACCAATAGTTTGCTGTAAAAAGCCAAAAATGTAGTGTCATAAATCTTATATTTCGAGCTGCCCCTGTCACACCCCGAAAAAAAATGTTCAAGTTTATCGTGTAGGGTGTCTTTCTATATAGTTCTTGACCACAGATAAGTCGATTTCTGTAGTCCATCTTGTTCTACGATGATTAGTTTAGGAATTATGACCATCATATTTTTATTTTAAAGTTACAATGTTCTGACAAATCGATTTCTGTAGTCCATTTTGTTCTATGATAAATAGTTTAGTAGTTATGATCATTTAAAGTTATTATACGGAAAAATCTTACTTTTTTCCCATCAGCGACATCTATATAGCAACCAATGTCAGTACTATAGTAGATTTTCTGCGTTTAACTTTAAAAGTTACGGGCTAGTGTTATTTCTAGAAACGGCAATGCCTCATACGTTTACCGACAAAAAATATTTTGGCGCTTCCCGTGTTTGCTAATCAAGTTTTTTATTTTTTCCCCGCCATATTTTATTTCTTCCTATACAGTTTCCGTACGTACTTCAAACATTCAAGAGGACAGTCTCTGTTACGTACGTAACAATGTTTTTAAAATTTGTATAATCTCCATGTGCTTTGCATTAGTACCCATACCCGTATAATGTAGCATTACATACACATATATTATACTCAAAACCTAATTCCCCCCTTTTCAAATGGCAAAAATATCTTTAAAGTAACGCTAAATAGCTAAAAAAATAATCACCTAAAACCATTTACATATTCCTTAATCTGAATTTACTCTCAATAAGCCGAGCACATAATCTTCTTCTGCATACGCCACTGTTCTCAACAAACAAATTAATCCTTTTTCGTTAATCATAATTGAACAATCATTTGCTATTCGTTTTTTAAAAAATATATATCTTAAACTTTATTCTAAGTTTACCATAACTCGTGAAGTTTCGGTCTCCAAAAACATGTTTTCTTCCCCCTTACTCTTTTCTTCCTTCCTTTGGAATGTCATAAACTCATCTCATTAAGCGACCATTCAACTCGGCTCAAAGCGTGGGTAGCAACCATACCCATTTACGCTAGCTTTCTCTCCTCACCTCTCTTACACACACACAAACAAACAGCAATGCAGTTACGCATCCTTGCGGGCATTCTCACACACACAAATACAAGTATACATTCTCTTTCCCCATCTCTCTCTCTCTCTCTCTTTCCTTCAAACTAGCAACACAAATTCGCCTCTGCGTTCATAGTATACCTCGCAGCCAAACTAATCTTTCCTTCAAAGTAACAACACAAATTCGCCCGCCACCCCTCTGCCTTTATATTCTACCTTGCAGTCAAACCAAACTTTTTTCTTTTTTTCCTCTCTCTCTCTCTCGCACTCTCTTGCCTTCAATATTCGTTTGCAAAGCTACGCAACCTCTTTGTTCCCCTTACAGCTTATATATATATATATATATATATATATATATATATATATATATATATATATATATTCTTTCGACCTCTTTCTCTGGTAACTCACACACAATTCCTTCTATAAAACTCTCCAGGAAATACTACAATCATTACCGCATAACGTATTTCATTCTTAAATTCGTGCTATAAAAATCTCAATGTCCTTTTCGTTCATAACAACGCTTATATCCTACAGTTCTCCAATAAATAAAAGCAAAAAACAAGTCATTTTAATTCATGTAAATACAATAAAATCGCAGTTCAATATTTTTTATCATATTTGTTTATATAAATGGTAAATTTTAACTTACCTTTATTTGCCAAAAAACACACTCACACGAAAATACACAAACCAACTTTCCGCAAAGCCAAAAGCACAGTATTTAATTTCATCTTATTTCAAACTCTGCTATATATACCTTAACCTGCGTGCTTTCGTGCACACACAAACACGTCTGTTTCTAGGCATTCCGTTTTTCACAAAACAACTACAATAGCTATTCTTTAAAGTTAACAAGGATTTTTTCTACGTAAAGGGGCTCTTTATTTCTTTTTTTGCTAGCATCAGGGTAGGTGGCATGCTAAATGTCACATTTATCAGTCTAACAAGTCAAAAGATCTTTTTTCATCTATTTCAATTCTTTCTTTGTTTTCTAAAAACGGGTACATTCAAGTCACAAATACAGGTGGTCGCAACTAACATAACGTTGTCTCCACCCTCAACAATAAATGTCACATGGGGTTTCTCATTTTATTCTCTTCAATTCTATATATGTGTGGTCCATTGCTTTCCATTGCTTTCGCTTTCCATTGCAATAACTTTTACAAACTGACATCTAACATTTCCCAGGTGTTTCTAAAAATCTCTGTCCATTACATTAATGAGTGATATTTTTTTTCTTAAACTTGACGTCTTTTTGTTCTCTATTCATTCTGCCTAACAATATACAAGTGTCCTGTTACCATTCTTTCAATGGAATCTCAGCAAATACATGGTGCAATAATTTTCCCAACTGACATCTAACATTTCCCAGGTGTTAGTCTAAAAATCTTAGTTCCTGACATTAATGAGTGCCATTTTTTTCTTAAACTTCACATCTTTTCATTCTTCATAAGGTACAAGTCACAACCCAATTAAAAGGACTTCCTTTACTCAAAAAAGGACATTACACTTCGCCCTCCAATCCTATGGAACACACACATTGAAACATCTGCCAGTATTCCTTTCTTTACATGCCGTCAAAGAAATCTGTACATATCCTCAGTCTCTCCCACCATCCCTTAGCTATCATTCTATTATCTACATTTATGTTGTTTCTAATAGAAGCAAGTAACATATGTGACATGTCTTTTTGAGTTCCTACGGTACAGCATTCACCAAAAGCTATCTATCAGTTTCAACTGTCAATATCTTCTTTTGTATTAAAGCCACAACAGTGAAATTTATGTTGCAGTTAAATAATGGTCTATTATTTCAAATACTAAGGCTCACCATTGTTTACCAAGGTATCAAGCTGTGAAATTTTGGTCTGATATTCCTATAAGCCTACTTAATTCTAAGTCAAAAATGAAGGCAAAAATAAGTGGAAACGACAGACTGTACGATAATAATATTTTCACAATTTTAATTTCACACTATATATTTCGAGACTTTCGAGACGAGACCCGAGACGAGACCGAGACCGAGATCGAGACAGGCATCTGTTGACCGAGACGAGACCGAGACCGAGACCGAGACGGCGATTTTTGACTCGAGACGAGATCGACACCGAGACCGCTACTTATCAACCGAGACGAGACCGAGACTGTATAAAGTCTCGTCTCGTCTCGTCTCGATACCATCCCTAATTCAAGGTGCGGATGCCTTAGACGTCTATGAAATTATGCTGCCCATCTAATGTCTTTTTCTTTATAACACTTGTTAGTTTATCCTTAGTTTACGTCGGTTTTGCTACAATTATCGCTAGTTTTGCAAAAAAATATTCCTTTTATTCAGAAAATATTGGACGGTACAACTTTACGTTTCCCACTCACATATTTCAACATTCGTTTACATCATACGCTATAACTGTTGTTAATTTTCCAAAATTAATCACTTGATTCGAGATAGAAATTTGGCCACGAAATGTGAAGTGCGTCGTACGAAATAAATTTTCACCGGATGTCATTAGTTTACATTAGTTCTGCTAAATCTCTCGTTTGTTTAAAAATACACTTTAGTAGTAATAAATGGGAGGATTAACTTCAGGCTTCTTGTTACAAATGAATTTCAACGCAATTCCAGTTTATATTGTTAGTTTACATTAGTTTCAGTATAAGATATTCTTACTTATTTTGAGCTATGAAAATATTATTTGTGTATTATATGTCATAATCTGTTAATTTTGCTGTAACATATAATTATTATCGGCTGCATTTATATGTGCCCCATATATTTTTCATTGACGAAGTAGGCCTATATAGTAATTCAGTCGCTTTGGAAGTATTGGTCCATTAAGGAGCCCATAGAAGATACACGTTTTGTGCAAACACTGTGTTTGCGCAAACATTCGTCCATACACGGTTCAACTGTTTGCACAAACTTTATTTCAATTTTGAGTTTGATCGCGTAAACATGTCCACTGAAGCAGCTCGTTTAGCGATAGTAATTGCTTGTGCTTTGGAAGCGGAAAAACCTGCAAAAGCAAAACGGAAGAAGAGGGTGTGGATGGATGAAAGAGTGTTTCAAGAAACGGTCTAAGTTTAGTCATCAAAATTTACCTAGGTAATATCCGACTTGAGATAAGTTCGACTGTGGACTATAAAAAATATTTACGAATCGATTCAACTACATGTGGTGAAATACTGGAAAATTGATTTTATTCCTCACTGACTCTCTATCCGCCTTCTAATCTATTTTCTTCATTTTATCCACCAATTTCTCATATGCCGCATTTTTCAGATTACTGTTTTTATAATCTTCACTTCACTCTTTACCTTCCACAGTTCAGGTAAATTTCGATAAAGTTCAATAAATTCTCTCCAGAATTCTTGATTCCTATTCATTGACGCCATAGCGCAAGAAATAAGCGTCTGTACACTAGGGATCTTACTCGGAAATAAAGCTCGTGTTTGCACAAACATGCCCATACACGGTCCACGTGTTTGCGCAAACATCATGTTCGTGTAAAGAATTTTTGAGCGAGTTCGATGTGGAAAAAGTTTGCACAAACGTTTGCAAAAACAGTTCATACAGCACCATACACGGTCAAACTGTTTGCACAAACAGCCTTGTTTGACAAACCGTGGACCGTGTATGGGCCTTATTACATCAGCTTTTGCTCGTTGGGATTTTCTTTTTAAATTATGGCTTATCAAAAATGAAAATTGTTCAAGAAATTAGATCAATTGTTAATTTTATCATTCATTCACAGTTTCCATGAATTTCCATTTCTTATCATTAGATTATCAAAGCTTTACGTTCGTACTCCTTAACTTACGAGTGCTTTAGGAAAATAAATATTTTACAAGTAGTACATGCATAAAGGAATACGCACGTCCCCGTTAGGAAAAAGCAAATAACAAACTTGATAAACTAACTTTAGTTTCTTTGTTTAATTTTAAAAGGAACGGAAACAAGAAAAAGCTAGCATAAAGGGACAGTGTTTACAAAATCAGTACAATACTGCATACTTCGTAGTATTAGCATATTTTCCTTTATGATTGGCTAGGGAAACACAACGGTAAGAACCATTTCTGGTGTAATTGAGTTATTAGGTAGAATGGGTTAGGATTGAACCAGTGAACAGTATGGAGATTCGGAATTATACCTAGATATGGCAGAGAAAGCTTGTTTTAGTAAGTATTATTGCATTGCATTGCATGGAAATGTTGAACTTTCTTTTCCAGTGTTATTGAAAGTTAAAAAAATGGCACTTACTATTGTGTTCCACGAGCAACTCATATAGTATAAAAATGAATACAGTTTATGTATTTTTTGTTTGTTTGTTTGTCAAACATACAAATCCACACCGTTGGCTTGGAAAACTTCTAAGTAACTATATCGAAGATACTGTAGACTATTTACAATTTTTTGATACGGATGCTAAGGGGGGAAGAGGGTAGTTCAAAGGGAAAGAGGTGTGCTAATAATAGAGTATCTCACGAGTACCTCATCTTAGGAAGTTGAAACTCGATATGTAAAGCCATTATTAAAAACAAGTTGACATACACATATAGTTTACAATCTAGAAAAGAATAATACTGTGCAAGTAAATCATATCTAACACCTCTAGGGCGGTGGAAAGGAGATGAATGTAAAAACAACGAAAAACGACTGATATTAATATCGGATCCAAAGTTTTCGGGAACACTGATATGAATAGTGGAAATCCAGATGCCGTCTAAGTCCAAGTTCAGCCTCCATTGGTATGGGGATTGAGAAGACTTGAAAAATAAAATGTTCAAAATGACCTAGATTCGGGTCGAATCCATAATTTTTGGGGTCGCGAAGATGATTGTTGGCACTAACAATGAAGCTTAAAGCTAAGTCATACAAGAGAGAAAACTTAAAACTGACGAACAGGGATAAAAGGGGCGTGATTTTTTAGATGGTTTTTGCGTGGCTTTCATCACTGACGTAGCACAATACGTCACGAGATTGACAGAGATCCTCTCAGTCGAAGTCCCTTGCACTTCCACAATGGTCAGAATCCAACTCAGGAAATAGTCCCTACATTCTACACGTTGGAGCCAACTGCTCAGCTGACGAGGGAGTAAGTCAGGGGACTCTCGGGATAGCTTTTCTCCTCTCATTTTTCCCAGGATACTTCGCGGTCGGTGACGTCACGTGGAGGTATCGCGGTATTTTTCAAAATAAGTGAAATACTGCATAAACAATTACACTACTGTTTCAAGATGGGCAAAAGTTATCTTACTTGTGCAGTAGCTCATTCTAACAACACAGAAAGCAATACGAATGAAATAATGTTCCATCGGTTCCCTAAAAATGATGAACTTCGAAGAAAATTGATTTCCCTCTGTAAGCGAAAGAACACTTTTAATGTAGATAATGTTGTGCTCACTTTTCACCAGAGGATTATCAAAAAGTTTGAAAAAACGAGCTTCTAAGTTTCCTGCAAAAGTAGTGTTTAAGATCTGACGCTGTTCCTTCATTATTGATACCAAACTGGCGTGTGAAAAAATAAATTAGACACAAGTCAAGTTGAAAAACTGGTGTGTAACAACAATAATTAATTTTACTTTTATGACAATTCTTTCTGAGGGAATGAAACTTAAGTAGTTTATGTGCGTAAAGCGAAGTGGAAGGGGTACCAACGAGAATATACAGAAGTAAATGTATACTCTTATGTATTCTTTAGTTTAAATGGTATTCATAAGTTTTGTTAAGTATCTGAAACATTATTTTGTTAAGTATCTGAAACATTATTCTGGCAAAGTGGTCAAAGTGCATTTTGAGCAGAACATTCATAGGAACCTATTACGAACCGAACCGAACCGAACCTAACTTTATCTAAACTAGCCTAATCTAATCTTGTATAACCGAACCATACCTGTTACGTACAAATCACATTGATTTTATTCCTTCTCGAATGCTACATCGTGTGACAAAATCATTTGTTTTGATCAAAGTGCACTCTTACCATATTCTTATAATTGAAGGGCTGGCCGAGAGAGGGGGCTAAGCCACAAAAACTAAATTCCGATTAATCGGAGGGCAAAGTGTATGACAAATTACTACAAATTTCCCCCTGTGAATGTGGTTCTTTTATGTATGTATACCACTCTATAGATATCTGTGCAACTTATAACCTGTAATACATAATGTAAAATGTGTTATATTGAGTAATAAATGAATATTAGTAATGCAAAGGAAATATTTTGCAGTGACGACTTCTGACAATTTGGTTAATACACACTAAATACAACGGGTTAGGTTAGATTTCTAACCTGACCTAACTTAACCTAACCTTACCAAATTAGGTTAGGTTGGATTCGGTTATATTAGGTTAAGGTTGATTAGATTTCTAGTGTAACCTAACCTATCCTAACACAACCTAACCTAATTTATTATTACATACCCGGAAATTTTGAATACCTCTGAAATTTTGAATAATGTTTGCTTTATGTATTTTACTACCTGAAATGTTCTTATTGAGAGGATTGGTTTATGGAAAGTATTTGAACTCCTTCCACCCTTAGAATTCACGTTTCAATGAAAGTGCAACGACAAAAATCCATAATACCACCTCTTCCCCACACTCAAAGAGGATAAATTTGGTTTTAAATGGTATCGTTTTGGTCGCTATTCATTTCAGTGACCCTGAAAATGATGAACTGGACACCAATTTCTGCTGTATTTGATTATTTGTCATCTCCTTCCTATCTCCTCTCATCCCGAGCCAAAAAATGATAAGATCCTAGGTTAGGCCTGGCTGCATTAAAGTACCAAAAATCGTTAAGGTCGAGGAAAAGTTAGCAATCAAACATTGTTAGAATGAATAGAAAATGCCCCCTCTTCCCCTTAAAACGGAAATTTTCAGAAACAATGGGACACGTTTTTCTTTAAGTTTAATGAGGAATTTATATACCGAGTTTCATCTTTCTAACTTGATAGGTTCGTGAGATACTGTATTTTAGGTACAAATTTTCAACCCCTTCTACCCCTTAGAATTCGCCCTTTAATCAAAATAATGTGATAAAAATCTTAGTTAGGCCAGGTAACCTCATGTACGATACTAAAAATTATAAAAGTCGGTCCAAAGCTCTAGAATGAATTAACGAGTAAACATTATATTTATTTTTATTTGTATAGATAATTAATCATTATTGACGGTATTTATATAATTATTACATTATATTGTCTCATCTGTGAGTAGAAATAACTCATTATTTATATTTTGGAAAGACAAGGAATATCATAATTATGTATTGAGTTTAGTTTCACGAATAGAAATAATCAGCAAAACTATTGAAAGAACAAATATTAGCACGTATAATAAATCGGTTAAGGTATCGCTCAGAACCTATATATTGTTCACTATAAAAAATCACTATTCTAGAAATATAAAGCGTGAAGTGTTACAAGCAGGCAAACGAAAAAATCTTTACCTATACCTCCACATGACGTCACGGACAGGGAACCAATCAGAACGCTAATCGCGAACTGGGGCTACCTGTTATTTTATATACCTTGGGAGTAAGTCTTGGGGAGAAAGAATTCTGCGGAAATTGTGGACAAGAGGCCGTGAAAACCCAGCGAAGACCTCTTTTGTCCTGTGTGCTCGCAAATTTCCGCTTCTAAACACAACAGGCAGGGGGAGGGAGAAGTTGGCACTTGCTTGCAGGGGGTAATGCTCAAAACCTGTTCCAGCATCAAGTGCCCATCAGCCTACGATACGATTGCCGCTACGCATAGAAGAGCCAGTTCGAGCTGTTCAAACTATGCGAAGAGAAAGTAAGCGTAACTACATTTTATCCCCCCCCCCCCGCAAGGTAATACCCAAGACTCCCCGATCCATGATCAACATTTTTCGTAGTAGAATCGTAGATAATTTAATTAAAACTAGGGCTAGGATGTATATAATTTTGACTTTTTTATTTGGTAAGTAACAAAATAACAAAAGGGGACCGCGGTGGCTCACTGGTAGAGCGTTCACCTCTGGTGCATAGGGTCCTTGGTTCGATCCCAGCTCGCGGCAAGTTAGCTTTGTTGTGTACGTGGGTTTTCCCGAGGTTCTCCCCTTTCCTCCCACTCTCTTCATTCCATCATTTAATTCATTTCTCATCATCACCGTCTCCTTTAGCCTAACCATCATAGGGGCGTAAAACTTAAAGATTTCATTTCATTTCAAAATAACGACGTGTTGGTTTCAGAAACATAACAAAATTCATTAACCGTCCATGTGATGAAAGAAATAACGCTCTTGACCTTCCATCCTAAAAGTATTTTTGGCATTTTTGCTGTTTTTGATGGACTGGATATTTTATTCCCTTTTTGGAGCTTTTAGCACATTTTTCGAGCTTTTCAATTTTTCTTTTAAAAATAAGAACGCGGCTACAATTTCCCTATTGTTTCTGCACAAGTTGAGATAACATTCTCTATATCGATAGGTATCCGGACAAAGGTAATATGTCCATTTTTCTTCGAAAATCAGATTTTAACTTATATGGATAATGCCCGAAGTGATTTTGCATTTGTAGCACATTACATAAAAACTAAAGAAACTCCAGTAAATATTCCATTAACAAAAACAAGGTTTTTCATGAACCTCTGATTTATGAGATGCCTTGAATGTTGTGTTCTGCAAAAATTAAAGCATGAACATATCACCTTTGTCCAAATACACATCGACATGTAAAAATTGCACTACAGTTCAACAATGATCTCTCGTGTGAACTTACAATTTGTTCCGCTGTATCAAACATATTATAAAAGTATTGCGTAGGTATAATTTTACGTTGCAAGGTGACGTACTTTAATTCAAACTTATTTTGATGTATTTGTAGTAAATTTCAGCTAAGATATAATGAAAATAGCATATTTTAGTATAATATTTGACGTCATAGTAGGCTCTTTTTAGTGCATTTTCCACGACGTTTACGACAAGCCTTTTGTGTGTGTTTCTTGCTTACCGTATTTTTTTAAGGGCGAGTTGAAATTATAGCAAAGCTCTGAGCCCTAATTATAAAAAAAGACTGCTATATCTGTGATGTGTAAATGCATACAGTCACTAAAAATTCATGAAATGGAAATCGCTATGTTGCACATTTTATTCAATACATGCATTGTTTGCGTTTCCGAAAACAGGATTAATCTTTTAGTTTAGCGGCATAGTTGTTACACGCCCATGGTGATTGTGGATTGGTTTACATTTCTCCAGAAGGCTGTGGTGAAAGGGAATTTGTTACAATAATCCCCCGCAGCTCCAAAGCCACTCTCGAGGCTATAGCTTTCTGTATATTTTTAAAATTTATTTCTTTCCTTTCCAACTCCACTTCCCCGGTTGTGTGATCGCCGAAGAACCCAGACCCAGAAATATCTCCAAAAGATAATCATTATTGCGTTAGGCATTATTTTTTGTACTGTACCTTGGTACACTAAAAAATTAAATGTCGACTAAAAGCAGGGAATTCGTGTTACTATTCGGTTCAAAATCTCTTGTCGTCGCGAATTCTGTCGAGGAATTTGAAGCTTAAAATATACAAAACGGTAATCATGCCTGTTGTTTTGTATGGCTGCGAAACATGGTCCCTTACTCTGAGGGAAGAACATAGACTGAAAGTATTTGAGAATAAGATCCTGAGACGAATATTCGGACCCAAGAGGAACGGGAATGGGGAATGGCGGAAACTTCATAACGAGGAACTACATAATTTATATGGTTTACCCAACATTGTTAGGGTCGTCAAGTCTAGGAGGCTTAGGTGGGCAGGTCATGTAGCTAGAATGGAAGAAAGTAGAAACGCTTTCAAAGTCTTGACTGGAAGACCAATCGGAAAACGACCATTAGGAAAACCTAGGCGCAGATGGGAGGACAATATTAAGATGGATCTCGCAGAGATTGGAATACAAAGTAGAAACTGGATGCAGTTAGCTAAGGATAGAAGTCAGTGGAGAGCTTTTGTGAACGCGGCATTGAACCTCCGGGTTCCATAGGTCATAGAGTTAGTTAGTTAGTTAGTTAGTTACTGTACCTTGGTACAAGTACAAGGTACTGACTCAAATTTGTATTGGGTACAGGTATTAGGTAATAGCTAGCCAAAGTACCCAAGATAGGTACCGTACAGGTACTGATCAAAGTACCTAAGATACTATTCTAGGTACAAGATCCTACCCAATTATCTCCCTATCTGAAATAAAAATGATAACAGAATTCGTCAAACTTTACATATTTAATAATAATAATTCAGGAAGAAGAATATACTTATTTATTCTACTTATTTATTTATTTACTGTAACAACACAATAGGCATTCTGCCTGTTTACAGTGTTTATATATGGTAAATGACATTACTTTTTTTTACAGAAAAAAATACATAATTTTTTAGTGTTTCAGTAATTCAGCTTATCAGGTTACAAATTGTATTCCTAAACACTCTTTCAGATATATTGAATACGTCTATCACTTTACACTTTTCTTCAATATTGTTGCAGTAAGATCTCATTCTCCACAAAGAAGATTTCTATAGGATGGCAATATGTGCTTTCTTTCAGTACATGGTATTACTACTGTTCAACCTCGTTTTAGACGTTGGAACTTGCAGAAATATATATATTAGAAGTTAGTTCTATGCAATCGATTTTATTATTTAATGTTTTATACAGAAAAATTAAATCATTAATAAACCTACGTTGCTCTAATGTCAGTATATTGAAGTTGTTTGCTAGTTCTACGTATGATATGCGGGGTATAATCCAGTTTTATATATATATATATATATATATATATATATATATATATATATATATATATATATATACAGTAAAACCTGCCTTCAACGGACCCTTTATTAAACGGAAAACTGTCTTAAAGGGAAATATTTCATGGTCCCATGGATTTTGGAGTAAAAGACATGTAAAAGTCCCTTAATTAAGCGGAAACTGTGTTATGCGGACAACGAAAAGCAAAATAAACCTTTAACGGAAAATTCTGAGTTTCAGACTACATCGTTTAGAAAATTTTTAAACATCCTGTGAGAGGGTAAACATATACTGTCTGCGATAAATACTTCGTTCTTTTGTTAAATCTTTATGGGCAGTGTTGACCTTCGTCAATCACTACTCATATTCAGCTCTCACAGTTTTTCGCTAGTCCTACGTATCATGTCAGCTGTCAGTCTTCTTTGTAGGCGTACTTCTGTTCCGCTTGTGTAGCAACTAGCGACAGCCAACAAAAATGAGAAGAAAACTGACAAAACAAAGTTATGGAAAAAAGGAATTGAGGTAAAGCAGAAGTTATATATCTCCATCACGTGTCGTGAAAACAAGGAGGAAAGAGTTCAGAGGACTTTCCAAATTACAGAGAAAGCTTTTCTGTGTCCTGAAGTATACCGCAGCCAAGTAGTAGCAATGTATGCAAAAAACCCTGCTTGACTATTGGGACAAATAAAGAAAAGTGTGCACAGCATATTTTGTGTTTATTTTAAGTTTTTTTGGGTATTAATCCGTAGAAGGAAAAAATACTGTAATTGAACAAGTTGCGTACATCAATATATTTTCTCACTATGTCCGTTATAAGCATATATATTTTTTTAACGGAAAGGTCTATCTCCATTAAGCGGAAACCTGTCTTTAACGGAAATTTTTGCGAGTCCCGCTCGATTCCGCTGAAGACAGGTTTCACTGTATATATATATATATATATATATATATATATATATATATATATATATATATATATATATATATATATATATATATATATGTATGTATGTATTAATAGTTTCAAAAACTTGCACTGTACTCTTTCAATCATTTGGGTATATTTTGCATTATGAGGAGTCCAAATAACAGAAGCGTATTCTAGTTGGGGTCTTATATAAAAATAGTATATAATTTCAAAATTGTCATGAGGCTACGGAAGTCTTTACTTATACGATTTGTATAAGTAATAGTTTCATATGTATATTACTTAATATGTGTTATTGTTAATTTGATTTCCTTGAAGTACAAATGCTTTAGACAATTCAAAGAAAAAAATTAATCTATGCTTAGCTTCTTAAAAAATAACACATTGTGGAAAATTCCGGAATGGCGTCAGATTTCATCCTTCTGGAATGTCAAGTTTGAAAAACTGGAATGTCAAACGAAGTGACAATCCTTCCGAAGTTTCACTAAACGGGTGTCAATTTACACTAAACAAAAGTTCAAAAGAACTTGTTTTGTGTGAGAGAGGAATAACCTTCCGAAGTTTGTCGTATAGATCTTGTAAGAACCCTATATTATTACTAATTTAGCTTCCTTCAAGTATAAATGCAATAAAAATGAGACAGTTCTAAGGGCCAAAATATGCTACACTAAACAACAAAAACATTTAAATCATTAGGTGAATAATGGTAGAAACACATAGAAAAAATACATGCAAACATATATATATATATATGTTTCTGAAATTCGTAGGAAACGTTCACTACCGTTATGCAATACAATATTAATAAATTTAAAGTGTTCCCATCTTTCTCCACATTTCGTTTCTTAAGCTTCATAACACCTTAAAAACAATTTAATAAATTATATGCACATGTATAGTGTTACAATACCAACGCGAAAAACCTTTGGGCAAGGGCGCCGATTTCCCTGTAAATTTGGGGGGGGGGGCATTCATATGCAGAAGGTGAGGAATATGAAGATTTTAAGACAAATTGCACTCAAATTATGTCAAATATTGTATATTCATAATTACAATAGGGGGGGCGCCCTTGCCTTTGGGGCTTGTTACAATAACCAAAACAAGAAAAACGTCCCGCAAAGAATACCCGGTTAATCTGCCAAGCAAAGATGCGTTCTTTTTGAAATCCCTTGCGCACACAATGCGGAGTTCTGAAAGTTTTTTTTTTTTTTAATAGGAAAGATATGATCGACGGTGATTTATGAAACTGCACTGTCTACGATGGATAGTTTTTAAAAATATAATTAGGCCTCTAAAGTTTATTTTCCGACACATTCGACATCTTATAGCTCCGAAACTAGTTTCACTAAGCAAAAGTTCAGAAAGGATTTTTCGTGTGTCCGGAATAACATCCCGAAAATTGTTGTGTAGGTTTTGTTACACCCTGTAGACCTATAATATTGTCGGTGTTAAAGAAAAAGTCACTAACTGCAATTTTTGTTGATTTTAAGTTATTTGTTATATTGGATAATTTTCAGTAAAAACTTCATGTTGATCATCGAGATTTGCTAATAGTTGGAGGTTGAAACAGATGCAGTTGATGACTTCTTCAGCATGAAGTTTATGCTAAAAATGATCCAGTATAAGAAATAACTTAAAAACGGACTGAAATTGTCATTTGGAACCAACGCTTTAATACGAAGCAAAATATTTCTTTAAAATAGACGAAAAATTCGAAAGTTATAAACATGTTAATATTTTTGCCTTTTCTCATAAGGGGGTCATATTAGCCTACACTGAAGAGCCCCATGAGATTTGATCATTGACCGCTTGGACTGAAATTCTCACTTGAAACCAAAACTTTAATATGAAGCCAAAAATTAAACTTTTACATCAAATTAAACTGACTGGGTCCGGTTCACCCCACTATTGTTTAGTTTAGTTAAGTGGTAATTTGTGACAGCTTCACATCATCAAAAGAATGTTTCACTTCCCCGCCCCTCCCCCAGGAGTTCCTGCTGGATCCGCCATTGGAATCAATAGACACTTTTCCTATTCTTTTTGTCACCCTTGATTGTGTAGGGGCTTCCTCGTACAAATAAAGAAGCGGTAATATTACAATCAAGGGGCGCTATATATTTGGTATTTCTTTAGTTACCTACTCCTAACCGCACAGAGCCATCTTTGGTAGAATAAAAAATGTTACGTGATATTCCAATCATGAAAGGGGAGAGGATGCTGTAAATATATTTCTTATTCATTTTGTCTGCCCTGCTTATAACAAATTACTTTCTGTTGGAAGGGTACTGAAATGAGAGGGGCAAAATAAAACGTCGTACCCCCTCCTACAAGGTTGCTCAAATAATTACTAAGAAATCATTTTAAACTAAGATATTTAAGAATTAAACCTAGAAACTAAGATATCCTTACATTATGTAAGGATGGCATATTCAGGATTATTATTATTATTATTATTATTATTATTATTATTATTATTATTATTATTATTATTATTATTATTATTTGAATGTTTTTGGAGCACCGAAATTTTGTGAGACAAACAATGGTATGTAGAGGTTTAAGATGGGTGGTCATAGGGAGGAAAAACCAGGATTTTTCTCTGTCTGACTCTCTAACGTAAACATTATGTGCTGAAGGTAAAAAGCATCATGATTCTACAATAGGTTGCTTTTACGTAGAATATCAATTACTTGAGTTCTCCTCCTTCGGGCTACTTACCTTATGTAGTAAATTCAAAACAATTTCAATTGAATACAAATACATTGTAAAACTTTTCCGGAATTAAACACTTAGGGAAAATTAAACATTTAATAGGGACATCTGTTATCAAAATATCCAAACACGTAGATAGGAGACTATCTAGTGAGAAATATTGCGAAACTTTATAAAATTCTCCAAATTAGAATTAATATTTACTGGGAAACATTCGTTATGCGCCAGCGAGCATATAGTGAGCAGTGAGCACAGGGGAAATAATTACGAAACTGTTTGCAAACAAAATTAGGGACGCTAATGCAAGTGCGACAACGACATTTTTTTCCTTTTTTGGATATCGTCATGAGTTTTACACATATGTTACAATTTGATTCTTTCCCAAATAAAAAAATAAATAAAATAACCATAGTGATAAAAATTGCAATGGGACTTCAATGGGATCGAACCCACTACCTTCGGCATACAGACTCGTTGCTTTAACTAACTGAGCTATTTGTTTTCTTACGTGAACTGAGACTGTTCCGGTAAAGACGATATTTCATTACGATCGTGCTACCAATTCGTTCTTTTCCATAGATAATTTCCACTATTTGCTCTATCTTTACGTTAATACTTAGCATATATTAATATATTTGGAGTTTGCAGATAATGCACGTAATAAAAATATTAGAAATATTCGTTAAAAGTTTAGTTTGTAGATTTAATCCACATTTCTCTCAATGACATAGATGTCGCTGCTTCGAGTTGAACTGCAGAATTCCCTCGCGTTCTTAAAAATTTCCTACATTAGCAGAGTTGGTAATTCTCGAGATTTCTGTCGCTTTAATGTTTTTTGCTTCTAATTTATTTATTTTAAGCTAATATCTAACACAAATATTAAAAACGGGTTTGTTATTAACCTGTCCTGCTGGGGAAACCTTCCGAAATTTCGAACATATAAAGAAAACGGAGATATTTTCAAAAAACTTCAAAATAAAGAGACATGTCATTTATTTTGCTCATAGTAGTACCTATAGTTCCGGAATGTCGGAAAATAATAATAGGAAAATTTTCCATATTATTTTGGTAAATTTATTTTTATTCTTTGATTACCCCTTTCGGGATCCTGGGTTTTTGGGGTATTTTTTAGACTTTCAGTCAAGCAGCTACTGCATCGTCACTATTTATTCTAGGATCACGGTTTATACCTGATTCTCTGCAGAATAAAGCTGGCTTTCAAATGGTATCACTTGCATGCCCATACCATATACCAGAAGAGGGAAAATTAATGTCAAAGGGAAAATTTTGGAGGGAATTTTTTTACACACTTTGGGCCCCTCTGGAGCGGCCCTGTGTGAACGTAGAGATTTAAAAAAAAGTCTGGTAAAAAGTACTTAGTAGACTGAATGTGTGTGCCAAATTTCAAGCTTCTATCTTGAATAGTAAGGGCGGGAGAAATTTTACCAAGAATCTCCACAATGCCCCAAATTACCGCAAAACACCATGATCTCAGGTAAAAAATTTTCTGACACATCCCTAATTAGCCTAGGATCATGGTTTGCACATCATTCTCTTCAGAATGGAACTGCCTTTCAGACGGTATGACTCACGTGTCTCCATCATGTATCTAAGGCGGAAAATTACGAAAAACGGGATTTTTTGGGTAAAAATATCCCTTTTTCAACTTTTAGCCCCTCTGGACCCCCCTGTTTTAACACAGAGATCTGAAAAATCTGTTAAATACTACTCGGTGGACTGAATGTTTGTGCACAATTTCATTTTTCTACGTGCAAAAATAAGCCCTCCAAAAAATATATATACCGACAATGTACAGTGGGGGACACTTCTAAATGGTACACCTTAGCCGTAAATCTCCATATAGCTGTACCATTTAGAAGTGTCCCCCGCTGTACCATATTACCGTATACAGAGGGATATTTTGTAAAAATTCCCTGAGACATCCCTAATTACCCTAGGATCATGGTTTGCACATCATTTTCTTCAGAATAGAACTGCCTTTCAGACGGTATGACTCACGTGTCTCCCTCATGTATCTAAGTCGGGAAAATGCCGAAAAAAAGGATTTTTGGGGTTAAAATATCCCCTTTTTCAACCCTTTGCCCCTCTGGATCCCCCTGTTTTAACGTAGAAATCTAAGAAAAAATCTGGTAAATACTACTCGGTGGACTGAATGTTTGTGAAAATTTCAATCTTCTACGTGAAAAAATAAGCCCGCCAAAAAATCACGAACATAGGCTTCATAAGAGAAAATATATATTTTAAAATTATGACGTCATCACCTCCTATGTCTGGACGCAGGAAGGTGTAAAACCATACGTAATGTCTTCTACAATGCCTCTGGACTTGAAAAACAAAAAAAAAAAAAAAAAACCGGACGAAAAATCTCAAATAGAAGAGTTATAACGCAATGTACCATGAAACACCCGTATGGTACAAATTGTACCATTGGATCCCCAAAGGTTTACGGAAATCAAGCGATCACACATGAGATAGCCTATATTATTAGTAACTTTTTCTACTTGATGGTAATCACAATGAAAGCTGTGATACATGGGAAATGCGCAAAGAGTAGTCTACCCTTATAATTACAAGTGGAATGGGTAGATTGGTACAGAGCAGTGGGGCACATTGGTCCGTACCAATGCGCCCCACATGCATGTGTACTAATGTGCCCAACCGAACTTCAGGATCATATTTCCTATAACTGAAAAATTTCTCCACGCAGGGAAATTGAACATAAATGAAATTATTTGTAAAGAATTACACTTTCATGCAGCATCCATAATTTTTCAAAAATCCAGTGCTTATTACAAAAATAAGCTTACAAAGACATAAGTGAAAGCTTACTTTTGCTCTAATAAATCAAGTTTTTTTTTCTACACAGAGAAAAGAACGCTGCGTTTAGCCATCAACTGTGCCTCACGATGTTCGTTTGTCACCAATGTTGCCACCACCAAACTGTTGTCCATTTATCTCTTCACAGTGGAAAAATATCTACCTCGTACCTATGTGCCCCTTGTACCAATGTCCCCCCCTCCCCTACGTGTTAAAAGTCACACCTTGTTTATGCTTGACTTCTATAAAGCCGTCTATAACGCAGAGTCCTTTACACACCAGTGGAACCGTTGTTTTTGGCTGAGTTATGAGTCCCCTCTCAACCCTCCATTCATTCAATTCTATGACTGTTGCCCGCCTTACATTCTTTCATTAATACAGTACTGGACCTATGCTGGTGTGGCACTATGCCCTGAGTGCCATACTTCACGTACCTTGTACCATTTACTTGCATCTTACAATTACGATTCGACTCTCTTACGTATCCCCCAGCGTTTTCTACAGATTCATTGGTCGCAAGTTTGGGCTAACATTTCTGCCCTTGTTTTGCCTTCCTATTTCCAGGTGACCTGGTTCCAAGTGGTTCATCAGTTAATACTTACTCGTGCTCGTCTCTTTGAGCTGCACCGTCTCCCTGACGCTCAGTGCATCAGATATACCCAGGAAGATACGCTATCCCACCGCTACACTTGTTGCGTCGGTGCTAAAATTATTTGGAATACGCTGCTGAAGTCGTCTGCTGTGAATTTTACTGGGCGCAGCCATATTGGTTACAAACAATCCGTTGCTAAGGTGGTTGTTAAGGCAGTTTCAATGGCGTTGTTGTGGCAGTTGTGAGTCTTGTGAAAGACGAACTTAAAATTATGAATATGAGGCTACATATTTAACGAATAGCAGTGAATATATTTACTTTATACTTACAGAAAGGCCATATTTATCATAATATGAAGCAAAATTGCTCTACATTTTAATTCTTTCAATCGGCAATAACTTGCTGGACAAAAAGTGAGTGAGAATCCCACTCATGTATATGAGCACCCCTTAATAATAATTTTAGATTGAGTTCACTTAAAATTATTGAAAATTGTTATGCTATATACTTCTGTCATATTGTTTGTTTAGCTTCAGTGAAAATGTTTAATATGAAAGAAACTTGATTTTTATAAAATTAGTGATCAGATATTCGGAACAAAGGAATGCAGCGCTAGAATAACCAATGCATTTTAAAATATACAATTACGAATACATAATCTCAGAAACTTAGCATCTTCGTGGAAATAATTTCCTAATTTATTCTTCATCCTTTTGTTAGCGGGTGTCCATTCTTTGTTTGGCACTGTTAAAGTTGAAATGCGTCACCAGAAATAATTAAATAATTTAAAAGGTATAACTCTCTAACTATCCTATATAATGTCCTAATGTTATCTGTTTTTTGCGTCTACCACAAACGGCGTACAGATTTGTAACATTCCAGACTATACGTGTATTAAAATTCATAAGGAGAATACGTACCAACTTACATTGAGTGGTCACTTCATGTAACACTACATCTATGATAATTAAGGGCAACTTGAAGCTCAAGCGATATAAGGATGCATCGGTAGGGATCAGGTAGATCAGTGAAGTTGGGTATGCCTGAAAGAAAGACAGGTACGAAAAGCGTACACTAGCCAGGGCTAGTAATCACTACAAGTGGATTTGTATTTCAATTTCGTAGTAACCATGGCACATTTTTAACGCTGTTTCTATGTTCTCCCTCTACATATATAATTTTCTTTCACAGAAGTATTTTCGTAGATTAAACAAATTTTACATATACTTTTTCAAAAAATGATCCTGTATTTTTCATGCATACTTAGCGTAGATTGATAGGATCGAGCAATTATATTTTATGTCAAACGGGATGAGACAAAGTAACAAGTCCGGTTTAAACTTTACTATATTACCTGTACCAACATTCATATGGTAAGGTTAGGTTAGCTTGTGATTGCTTATATGCGGTTGTCTTACATATATGTGTAACGCCATTTACCAATTTTAAAATCATCCATTGCCTGTAAATCTCAATTGTATCAAGAGTTTCAAATTTTTACACATATATGTAACCACAAAGGTAAAATTGTTATCGAACTTACGCTGGTGAGAATCGGAAAGAGCGGAGGCAGGTGAGAATCACACTCCATGCTGGGGCAGGCATTGTCGAAGATTATAGTATGCCTTTAAAGGTGTGATTCAATTATCAGTTTACTAAGAAACGATTTTACAGTGTTCTGAGTATTAATATATATTAAACAGCGAAATTAGCCTAAAATATCACAAACAAACGAAGAAAAGAAAAAAGATAGAGCAAGGGAGCTTTTGCTAAAAATATGTGTATTTTAATTTCTTTCTGGCAGAATATGCAAGGAGAGAAAGTGTTCTTCAAAGAGATTGAGATATATCTGTTCGCCCAATAATCATTATATCGCTTGTTGTACAATGTGGCTTTGTTTTTGTTTCTCTTTAATATGTTATATAGTAAAATATTTCTAATTTCATTCTTGGGAAAACAAAACAAAAAAAATTTTAAAAAATGCATATACCTCTTAAACTGTTATGGTTATACCCGAAAACGAAACAAATTATTTTCATAGGCGAGTACCGTGTAAGCTTCTTCATATAACACGCTTCAAGCTGGTTTGTTTGTAACCAGCTAGCTGAACAGGAAGCGGAAATGACGTTTACTTCACCAGCGTATATGCCTCACGACTTTAATAGGAAGAATTTGTCGACGACCCCTTCCCCCCCAGTTCACAGTGTCTTACATTTTTGTTTTCAGATTTCCATTTTTCCCACCTACAAAACATCACGCCGTTCTTTTTCTAGTCGCATGCACCATCGTTTATATTCACCGCTACGCCCCATTGATGGACGTCCGAGAAGTTGCCCCCCCCCCATTGAAGCACTAATGATCTCTTCTAGTGCAATCGTTAGTGCTTCGTTAGTGCTTCTGAGAATACCAACTCCCAACATTAGTGCTTCAATAGTTTGGACGCTAGGAGCAAAAAACTTTGGGGGAGGGGGCAACTTCACGTTAGCCCCCCCCCAGAAAGCACTAACGATTAAACCTAATGCAATCGTTAGTGCATCGTTAGTGCTTTCAGAAAACACTAATAGTTTCGCTAGTGCTTCAAAATTAGTGTGGCTATGGCCAGTTATATGTCACGAAATTCCCATAAGGAATACATGGGGAATTTTTCATTGGGACAAATTCCCGCCAAATTCAAAAGCGCTAATGATACCTTTTAGTGCAATCGTTAGTGCTTTGTTAGTGCTTCTCAGAATACCAAGTCGAAACATTAGTGCTGCAATAGTTTGGACGCTAGAAGCAAAGAACTTTTGGGGTGCAACTTCAGGTTAGCCCCCCAGGAAACACTAACGATTAAACCTGGTGCAATCGTTAATGCATCGTTAGTGCTTCCAGGAAACACTAATGGTTTTGTTTTGCTTTACTATTATTGTAGATATGCCCACTTATATGTCACAAAGATGTCCAAACTCACGAGATCGGCGCTCACGAGTATGAAACTTACGCTCACTCGACCTCAACCTCACGAAGTGAGCGTGAGATAAAGCTGGTGATGTGAGCGTGAGGTTCAGTGAGCTCTAGGTGAGATTGGTGAGGTGAGCGTGAGGTCACACTGGTGATGTGAGCGTGAGGTTGAGTGAGCGTGAGGTCAGACTGGTGATGCGAACATGAGGTGGAGTGAGCGTGAGGTCAGGCTGGTTCTTTGAGCGTGAGGTCAGACTGGTGATGTGAGCGTGAGGTCGGAATGAGTTCGTGAGTTCAGATCGAAATTAGTTTTTGAGCTTGAGGTTGAGTGAGGTTACGTCAAAGTGGTCATCTATGGTAAAAACTCCCATAAATACATGGGGAATATTTCAATGGGACAAATTCCGATTTGAATTCCCGACAAATTCAAAACAGCTAATGATATCTTTAATACAATCGTCAGTGCTTCGTTAGTACTTCCTAGAGCAGTGACTCTTAACACTAGTGCTGCAATAGTTTGGACACTAGAAGCAAAAAACTTTGAAGGTCAAACGTAAAGTTAGCCCCCCAGGAACCACTAACAATCAAACCTAGTGCAATTGATAGTACATTGTTAGTGGTCCTAGAAAACACTAATAGTTTCGTTGGTGCTTCATTATTAGTGACGAAACTCACGTAAGAAAAACATTGGGAATTTTTCGTTGTGTTAAACTTCCGCCAAATTCAAAAGTACTAATGATCTCTTCCAGTGCAATCGTTAATACTTCTTAGAGCACCAAATTCGAACATTAATGCTTCATTAGTTCGGATGCTAGGAGCAAAAAGAAAAAAAGAGAGCTAACTTCACGTTAGTTCCCCAGAAAGTACTAACGACAAAATCTAGTGCAATCCATAGTGCATCGTTAGGACTTGTAGAAAACAGTAATAGTTTTGTTTGTTTCTCTATTAGTTCTGTTTTGGGAGATGAATTTCATTACGTTTCTAATTTTTTCGTATGAAAATGTAATATTTTTTCCTTGGTTCATATATAAACAGTCATTTTATTATTTTTTCTTCTGCATTGTTTTACGATACGATAAAAATTAACTACAATCCTTTGCTAATTTTAGTATGTTTAATTCTGTTTCGTGAGTATGTAAAATGGTGTTTACGGGTTTTGGAACAACGTTAATTGATCTTTTACAATAGTATTATTTCTTTGTGAACTTTAGGGTAGGCTTCATGATTCAAAGTTGTATTCGAAGATGAAAATGCTAAGAAGACTGTAATTAAAACAATGTGTCTTTACAGTTAATTAATGTGGAGTAATTAATTAATGTGAAGTAACTGTTATTGATTAACCTTTTTCTTCTAAAGAGATTCCTGTTGTCACCCCGGTTACCCTAGCAGACATCTCCTACGTTAAATACAAATTGTTAACAGGGTTACCAGCAACATACGAAATTTAATACCATACAGTGTTCTACTAATTATTTAATATACACAAACCAAATAAAAACAAAGAAGGCATACTTCAATAATTATAAATGTATCAACTCAACGTGTATAAATGTATACACGACCCCAAAAGTGCATTACCACCTGCAATTCTCCTTTCCCTAAAATAGCAGTCAATCCAAACAGCTCGGCGGTTGGGTTGGTTGCAACTTCGAAAGGCGTTGGACTAAACCTCAATTTTGTCAGAAATATATCAGTGTGGCAAACTGCAAATAAGAGAGAAATAAAAAACTTTCTTTTGGTAACTTCTAGTTCAAAGTTCGAAGCACTTGCTTTTGGACGTGATTTTTTTTTTTTTTTTTTTTTTTTTAGGGAACAGAAACGTTCTGGCGTCTAAGAAATTATATCATATAATATTGCAAATTTGCAAGTGGATGTATTTACATTGCAATTTGTGGTAATAAAGATATAATGATTGTAAAAAGTAACTTTAATTTCTTCATCCATCGCAAGTCTTAGGGGCTCCTTATACCTCGTCTCCCCCCCCCCGAATATCGATATCGAAAATTTAGAATGATATATTCATGTCCATATATTTGCGATATCAAATGTTGATATATGATAATATAGATATCGACGATAGCGTTATCGACATTACACAGGCCTAGGTCCGAGAAGTGATGCTTGAAATATACTGGAATCAACAATCAAATTCTAAATAAGTTCTCCATTTCCGTATTCAATGTTGAGGGGGAAGGGTGTGAACCCGAATAGAAATTTTAAGAAAGAAAATGTTAAGATAAAAGTAGGTTTTCCGTTTCCCCTTCAATACAAAACTATTAAGAGAAAACTATTACTGTAATTTACCTTTTACTTCTGTTTCTGATTGTTATCACAAATCAGCGACAGTACACAAACTTTACACAGTATACCAATACACTCTATAACTTTTCACAACCAAGCAAGCCGGAAGATGAATTTCCTGTGATATTAAAGTAGAATGTTCTACAAAATAGTCATAATTCTTTGGCCATATTTCTATCAGTACTTTCATACGGACTAAGAGCTACAAGACTAAAAGACTTCTGCATTTTCCTGAGATTTTCATTTTCTTAATATAAGTCCCCTATCCTGGGCTAATTCTGGCTACCACGGTTTCGAGGTAATCGGTAAATGAGAGAGTAAAGTTTGTCGACTCTCAACCCTCGACAGTTTGTTGAAAGATATTTCACAGTTCATGTTATTTCTTCGTTACAAAAACACTTCTAGTTGACTCCTATTCATGGTAAATTACTGAACTTATAAACATATACAATTATTGAAAAATGAATAATTATTTTTAAACATAGAAAGGCGTTACAGTTCAGTAGAATGCAGTAGTAGATGGAAGTGAATGAAAATATTGTTTGTTTGTTGAGATGTGCAAACTGAATGTGAATAATAAGTGTTTATTCACGCATACTCTTCTCGAGAGGCGGATCTACGATGGACTTCTGGGGGCTCGGTGGTTTGTAATACTCCTACTTAGAGCTACTTTTAAGAGCTCCAAACTCTGGAATGGGTTTTGAAGAAGAGTGGAAGAGAGAGTATGTGTGAATAAACACTCATTATTCACATTCTCTTCCACTCTTAGTGTTTTCTAGGACCACCAACAATGTACTATCAATTGCACTATGTTTGATTGTTAGTGCTTCCTGGGGGGCTAACTTCACGTTTGTCTTTCAAAGTTTTTTGCTTCTAGCGTCCAAACTATTGAAGCACTAATGTTGGGAGTTGGTGTTCTCAGAAGCATTAACGATTTAACTAGAAGAGATAATTAGTGCTTCAATGGGGGGCAACTTCTCGGACGTCATTGATGGACGTTCACACTTATTACGACTGTCTTAAACGCACTCGTTACAAGCTTTTTTCGTCAGCGTTGAACAAGCGGTATTTTAGTAGATTTCTAGAAGTAATACTATCGTGAGTCCTCTTTTTCCTGTTCGTTACCTCTAGCTTCCCTACGGAAGTGCTTTCATTTGTTACGTTAGTCTTAATTATACATATTTGTGTCTGAGTACTTTTTATAGTGTTTTGTTACGGAGCCAACCGTATTATGTAAATTTCTGTAAAGTCTTATCCAGTCCCGTACATGTATAATAAAACTCAGTAGGTGAGTGGTTAGCCCATTGAACTTGTATTCGGTAGACCCGTGCTCAAATTTCAGCTAGGCTGAAACTTTTTGAAATGTTTCGATTTCAATTTCAATACATACTCAGTGTGACATGCAAGATCTTCTCCCTAGAAAAAAAATGTTCGAATAAGAATTAGAGGTCTGTCAATTGTGACAATGATTTACAAACTTATTTGCAGCAGTTATTCTAGATTTGATATTTTCGCCTACTTTCAAGCATTTTCTGATTCATGCGTGGTCAGTATTTTTATTTCTACAAACATACAGTATATAAAGAAATAGCACATTACTTACACAGCAATATTGAGCTTAATATATGGTGTTCATTGGACAACACGCTTTGAACCAGAGAGATTCGTCTCAGAATGGAGAAATGTTTCGTGCGTCATCTATTCACAATTTTACTTGCATAAAGACCTGACTCAGTGCTACCGACTGCTGTCAGTACCGAGAAAAGTTACGTGTACGTTGGGTTGCATCTGTGCAGGTTCTCACAACTGCAAATTACCTGAACCCCAAGTAATGGAATTAGAGCACTTAGGTGGCATATACTTTTGATGTTGGATGTACAATCTAGTATTTATATAGAACATTTTGAGAAAATTTCGACTTCTATGCGAAACATTTTTGAAAATTGATGAAAGATGAGAAAACTTCCAGCCCGTCTTCTTCTTTGAGGACTGTAATCACGAACCTCTTTTTATCAGTACCATAGATCTAGTGTTCGTAGGTTCCCTTAAGAAAATTTTCCTCAAATTACCAAAAATTTTCCTTTTTCTTAAAAAATTTTCCCCAATTTGTTGAGTGCCCAACTCCTATGACAGAAGTTATGTGCGATAAGATTAATTTAGGCTAGTTTTAGACGGAAGCATTTATCCTAGGATTTCTCGTAGCAGATGTGCTACCAAAAATTTCATATAATATTCTATGGCATTAAAAGTATATGGTGCTTTTAAACGGTAGCATTTTCATAAGCATCTGTCGTGACATAGCAAACAAATCACTGAAGAAGAGCGCAATTATGGCTCCGAAATTAAGCGAGAGGTAGCTAAAGCTATAGTAATTGTAACAACAGTTCTCGCCGGTCATACTAAAAAACGAAAATCACAAAGAAGTGTGTGGGCAAAGAGCATCCCTACTCCAACTCATTTTTCTTTACTACAATTCAATTTCCCACACAAAACAAAGAGCATGGATATTTGGCACAAAATCTTTCGCTTCTTTTTAACACACCACGGCGCTGCAATCGGACCAGAAATGCTGGGGAAAATGCTACGAAATAGAGCAGGTTCTATCGACAAGAAATGCCATAGGATATGCCATGGCATGGGAAATGCTATAGCATTTGTTACTTTACAAGGTAGGTTATCGATGACACGATTTTTGTTACGAGAAATGCTACGATAAATACTTCCGTCTGTAACTAGCCTTAGCTATATTGAACGAAGTGCCAACCACATTTGTTTTATTCATTTGCTTCATATTTTTTTTACATTTTCCTTCACTTTTTCGTACATAAATACACCCAGCCAACAATAGACACAATGGATACTACTTTGAACAGACGCATCTGTCTAAACTGTTACTATTTTGTTGGTTTATTTCTGAAGAACAAAGAAAACTTAAGTATATATATTGGTCAATCAGTCAGCGCAAGCATTTCCCTGGATTTTCAACATTTTATCGAAAAATTCCCTTTTTCCCTTTTTGCTAAAATTACCCACAAAATTTCTCTAGATTAGGGAAATTTTCCTTAAACTACGAACACTGCCTAGATCAGTCATTTTGAACTAAGGATGTTAAGAAATAGAGTATCTGGCCATATGTATCTTCATCCTATTAACTCAAAGAAGCCAAAAAACAACCGAGCATCGGCACGTCTGATTTGCTACCCTCTTTTCCGCCTTAATATTGGCTCAAAACATTACGATCTTAGTGGGCGTGGTGAACGTCGCGAAACTGAGACGTATGCAGTGTGACCACCCCTAGTACTTTCGTATTAGATCTAGTACCTTTTATAATATTTTAGTGTTCTAGTACTTTCACCCACAAATCTAGTACTTTTCTCCTCCTCTTCTTTTCTCATAAATACATTTGGGAGAGAAAAAGAATTCTCATGAAAATTTGACAATGTATGAAAATTTCACTGTTCCTAGTAATTTTTTTCTGCCTGTGTTTTTCTTTGCAACAGTGGTATTTATAAGAGCGGACGTGGGACATAGGTGCTTTCCGATCGCCTCTTCCAACTAATAAATGACCACAGTAAACAATATTACATATTTGATGAGCCTTTATATTTGTCATATTTGTGTTACTTTAGTGATTTTAGAGTGAGTTCTTATACGACAATTAAGCAAGAATTCTGCTACGATTTTTAGTTTGGGGGTGCAACTGTAAAGTCAAACTTGTGGGGGTGTAAGTGGTTTTCACGGTTTGTATCGAATTTTGACTATAAAAAATTTAAAGTTGGGTGTTCTACCAAGAATGTGGCGGTCATTCCCCCACGCACAGGGAATGGGAAGCTGCCCTAAACCTTCTAATAAGATATTAATATCATAAAATGTCATAAATATTGTGAAACAGGGGCACATAAAATTTTAGTACTTTTTCTCCAGATTTTCTAGTTTTTTTCTGCATAGGTTAGTTACGAAATATTTTTGCTGGGTGGTCACACTGGACGTATGTCTTTAGGATTTTGTTGTATAGGCAGATCCTTTGTTTTATAACATTCTTATTTCGAACTATGTTCTGTGACGTCACATTTGCTTCTCGCCTTCAGTTGAGAGGGGAAATTGCTGGCAGATGATCTGACGTTGACAGTGGTGACAGGGAAACTAGAACATCAATAACGTAGTCAAAATTTTTGCAGGCATACTATTAGTAAATCCAATGACTGTGCGTACACAGCTATCATTTGTTCAACTACGCCATCTCCTCCCCTACTTTTCTCATTGTGTTACTCCTTGCTTCTCTCAGATTGTAAAACCGCACTCCTATGTTATACATCGGCAAGCTGAAGATGACTACCTTAAGTTAATTAGAATCATGTAGACTATACAAAATTAGGATTTCCTATACCCAACCATTTAACCTCGTCCTTTTGATTCCTTCGGGATACTATTTTATAAAACTCCGCCTTACCTATAGTTGTGAAGAATATTTGCAGATAATTTCAATTTCCAACCCGCTAAACTAGGCTCTCATTCCGTAGCAGTTTGCATTTTAGTACAAAATTTGCGTGAAAAAGCATAATAATCATAATTGCTTATTGTATTTTTGCCATGGATGCAAACCGCAAGTTTTGTGAAGACCGATACGGAATGAAGCTCAAAGAAAAGTACAAATCTCGTATCTCTCGCCTAAACTTAACAGGAGCATTTCGGAACACTCTGTGTTAGCTAAAACGTTGGGTCCATGAAGAATCGTGTAGTCCATGTTTTATAGATACATATAATACTTGTAACCGTAAATATTCACTTCATAGAAAATCGGGAAATCTAAATGTTAAGGAAACAATGTACCACTGAGAAATAGTACTTTTGTAACTACACTTGCCTTTTTGTGTTTAGATAAATAATTTAACACACTTCAGGAAACTTCATCTCTTCATGTTAATTATTTATGAATAACAAAAATTCAACGGAGGATTAGCACTTTCTGAAAGATGTTCATGTGATTCAAGGGACTACATTCCATAACGGTTTGCGTCAACACAACTCAAACTTTGTGTTTCAGTTTGGAATAATTGCGTAGCTGTTATATATATATATATATATATATATATATATATATATATATATATATATATATATATATATATATATATATATATATATATATATATATATAAAAGGGGCGTTATTTGAGAGGGAAGGGGTAGTTTCCTCTTGGTTTGAAAAGCACGTGCTGTTTTTTTTCATACAGAATACACTAAAATATCAATAAACAACGTGAAACTTCTGTCGTTCAATAGTATTACCCTTTGAATAGATCTGAAATGACGCTTCTGAATATTTATACAGTGTTCGAAGTGGGAGAAACTAGAGGCGGTGTGTTTTATTATGATTTAGATTCAGCATACCGGCTATTTAAATATTGTCTTGATTACTGAAAAACCAGAGGCGGCATCCCATACCACCGCGTACCTTCTCACTTCGGCCACTATATATATATATATATATATATATATATATATATATATATATATATATATATATATACAGTGGCGTATTTACGATTTTGTTTCGGGAGGGGCTTTGCTAACTTTCAGGGGGGCTTTGCCTGAAAATGTGAAAATTCTGCAAGATATTTCATATACTTTACTATAGTAAGTAAGATTTCGGGGGGGGCTTAAGCCCGGAAGCCCCCCTAAATACGCCACTGTGTATATATATGTCTTGCATTGCTTTATGCTCGGTAGATTTTGCGACGGCTGATACGGAATGACGCCCTAGCCCTCGTATTATAGCAGCAGCATGCGGTGCTTCCAATAGACAGTTGGAGAATCAATATGCATAGTATGCAGTGCCGTCACTTGTGGCAGCTAGAGAACTACTTCCCTCTCATTTGAAATCTTTGCCCTTGACGGGCGCACTTCAAGATCAAATTTTCTTATCTCATATGATATGATACAAACATGAACGTGTAAATGTAGCAAGGGATAGGTACACCACATAAAAATAAATAAATAAATAATAAAACTAATGAAAAACACTTAACTGAAACGGAAATGTGATTTAGGCCCATTTCATTAAAATGCCTACTACTAGGACTTCCAGAAATAATATATAAGTTGTGTCAAATGTTCTCCCCTTAATTTAACTAGTGAAGCATGGAATTCGCCCACCATGCCATTTTCAAAAGAAGGAAATAACTTATAATGTTCATGGTTTACTGTCACATCAGCTAAAAAAAAAAAAAAAAAATCCTTACGATGAGAATGAAGTGTAAATGTAACCTGGGACCTGCTTCAGTGTAACGCAACAGGGGCCCCTAGAAGTAATGAAATTGTTATTTGGTTTTAAATTTTAGGGGGTGGAAAGTTTCATACTTTATATTTTTCTAGGAGCCCAAAAGTTCTGGAAAAGTTCCAAATTAAAGCGCTGGTAGTTACTAAAATGATACGATATGACACGAGTAAATGCATATTTTAATTATTTAACTCTTGATATATCAATGGAATCAAATTCACTTGTGCTCGCTAAATTCGTTTCTGTTTATTTAATTAGATGTTTTTATTATTAATATCCCCAAGAACGATAATTCAAGGTGTAGTCTTTATAACTACTACGGAATTATATTTCAATTGTTGAGCGATCCCTGCGCCACCTGTTGGTTGAAATAAGAATATAATCACAAAACAATAACAATCTGGTGAGAGCTAGGGATGGCGTCCATGTGAGAATGTGGCTGTAAAGGAATATATTTGTCAAAAATTGTGACTGTTCGCTGGAAGACGACTGAAAAAGAATAAGTAAGCATTGTGTGAAAGCTTTTATTTTCAATTCAGTGTGAAACATTTGTCAAAGAGTGAGACCTTCATTAATGAAGAATCTTGTGAATAGCTCTTTGTGACTAGTCGTAGGTGATTGAACTCGGAGCGATAAGGGTTTTTAACAGGTTAAATGTCTACTTACAAGGCCATGCAAATCTACGGTGAGGTTGGAAAACTACTAAATTATTATTCCTGTATAGTCACAGGAAAGTAGTAGTAGTACGATTTGGGTTTACAAGTGCTTTAAAAAATCGATCAGTGTGTTACTAGGTATTCAAAAATAAAATATTTGTATAATTTGTAAATGCAGACGAATATTGTTTTTTAACTGTTGGATACGATATTACTAAGAAATACAACATTTTCAGCCTAGAAATGCTGATGTTTCAATTCAAGGTTAGAAAGTAGTGTAGGGATTAAACGATCAATGAATCTTGTGGCATGAAATACGAGTTCTTCTATAATTCTTGATTAGCGGCACCCTTTTCCGTATGTCCTTCGGAAATCTTTTCCCGAAATTGTCTTTATAAGCTTGGGAACACTTTCAAGGAGAACATCAACGCCTATTTTTAGTTACAGAAACTTAGTATTTTTCAATAAAGTGGTCCTGTTAGGAACTTTTTCATTACGTAGTCAGTTCAATCAAAGATGTATGGTTTGGTTAATTTTGTTCTGTTTTCTCCGATATGCTGAATTTTTATACAGTAAATTAGGACTTTATATTTCAGTGTTGATCTTTGGATTTATGTTATATTTGGTAACGTGGGACCTTCGCTTTAAGGTAGTTCTGGTATTTTTTTCTTTCTTTGTATAATTTACTAGGTCCTATATTCGTTTGCTGTTGTGACTTACGAATAGATTGTTTTCAAGTGTGCTGTAAGCGCTACAAATAGTTGGAAAACATTGACGAAATAGGAGAGGACTTCTAGTACACGTAGTACTAAGCAGTTCTGTTAGAAAGGTGAAAACTGTGACGGTACCTTTAAATGAATACTTCAGTATGAGTATTAGTTCCGGCCTATGTATCACAGAGTAGGTCCAAGATGTTGAGTCTTAGGCAAGGTTTGGTTTCACATTTCTGGACCCGGCACTTATTTACAGTGGCGGCTTTTCAGGGAAGTTACATCCTTACAAATTGCAATGTTATTACCCCAAGTTAAGGGAAGAAAAATTACGTAATGCTCTAATGTTTGTGTAGTGGACAAACACCCTGTGTGTTGGTTTTCTCGGGGTTCTCCCGTTTCCTCCCACTTGTTCATTTCATTCATTTCTCATCATCATCGTCTCCTTTAGCCTAGCCGGCATAATCGTGGGACGTAAAGTATGTTTAATATATGCTTCAAAAGTAACTGAAGGTATTAAATTCGAACTCGCAGTCGCTCAATTTTATGTAAAGTTGTTTACATTTTTGACCAGCGATGATGATACGGTTTTAAGAGTATATATACTCCAAGAGGGTGCCCAGTATTTCCTTTGCCAAGAATTGGCAACATTAGAGGGGGGTCTTGCCTCTGATACACACTTGATTAATCGTTCTGATCTCACTTTAGGCAGTATTCCCTGTCTGATATAGTCTTGGTGCTGACCAGGTACATTAACCTTCAATCAATATTTCGACACTTAAATTCTGTTTGCGAAAAATTTAGTTGTTGTGTTCAGGGATTTACAATAATATTTCCTTTTATTTCCATTGAAAGCGAATTTTCTTTCTTATTCTTCGAAGAGAGAAGAGCGCTGTAGGGTATGGCACTGGTTATTTTTCCGGTATATAGGAGTGTGAATTGCAAGTTGATACAAATACGGAATAGATGTATACTCTAATGGGATAAAGCATTAATATATAATAAGAATAGAGTTTTAGTTTTGTAGATAACACTATTCGGTAATGGTATGGAGCGTTTTATAGTAAAATCTAAGCACTTATAATTAATTTTGATCTGTTCAATGCAAATAGAAATACGAAAAGTGGTCAGAATTTTTGTCAAGGAATAAATTTTTACAGTGGTTAATTCAGTTGTTGAGGATATTAAAAGTGAATCTGTTTATATATATATATTTTTTAATTAACTAATGATTATTTTTTTGCCATTGGTGTAGGTAATTCGGTGTTCGATTTGTAAGGGGGCACTGTCTTTATTAGTTTCCGGTCAAGTATGGCGGCCGTTAATATTTCTGTATAGCTAGCACACATACCTTCTTTACTCATGGTCCCAGTTTCGACTCTTGCTGCGTGTATATTGATCAGTATACATAGTTTGCAGCCCAGTGTTCCGTTGGCACAGGACATGTATAGGAAATGAACATTCGATGAAGCAGAAGAGGCAGAAATCCGGAGCACGCATCATTTTTCACCATACTGCTTTTATAATGAGTTGGGTTAAAAATTGGGATGTGGGCATAATGAAATGAAATCTTTTACTTTAACGTCCCACGAATACGTATATCCTGTAGGCTAAGGAAGACGGGTTATTAAGACAAGCGGACGATGATAGAAGAATTGGTGGAATGAGGATGTAGGAGGAAAGGGAGAAAACCCAGTTGTCCGTCATAAACTTACTTCGCGGGGGATCGAATCAGGATCCCACACACGTGCTTCACCATCCCCCCTCCTGGGAATGGTATAATTTCATTGACAGTAGCTCGTTTTGTTCTTTACTTTTATTAGTGATATAATACATGTTCAGAATATTTGTCTTTTTTTTTTTTTTTTTTTCGTGTTTGGGGGAAATTCAGACACTTGTTAACCCAATGACATGTAATTACCGTTTGTTTTGTGTAACGGTTTGTTTCTTCGATGATCGTGGCGAGGTTCATGCGTAGGGAATCTTTCCAAGTGTCATAGACTATGATGGAGCATCTAGAATTCATATGCAATCATACTTCTCGACTTGGTTTTAAATGTCCCTTTTTAAACAGATTCTTTTTTCTTTTACCATTTTCATCCAAGCAAAATATTTGTGTTACTTCGATTTCAGTAATGATATTTGCTACAAATCAATTTGAGCATAGATATTATTTTTAACTGATTAAATCGAAACCTAAGACTAACATAAACAATTATTAATGAATGTGAATACTTATGAAAGAAGTGGTAGGATGAAAATGTGGGGGGAATTACAAATACTGAATAATAAACGTATGTCTGAGAGGTCGGCTTTTTTGTGGAACTCGAGGTTAATCTAACACAATAAAAAAAAGATAATAACCTAATCCAACCTAACATTTAGTGATGGTTTCTGCGTATAAGCTGGAAGTTTATTTTTGATCCATGTGGTAATAAGTTTCAGTTGTAGGTGGAAGCGAATTCCGAAAGTATCTCAAAAGAGAGAGAGGGAGAAAAAAATACATTCGTACACATTTTTTCGATCCAGTCATTTGTCCGTATGTGTTTCCGGTCAAAAATGTTGCATGTTGTCCGTAGAAAAGACAAATAGCACATTATTAAGTAGGCATTGTGTTTGGAATGTCTTCAATTTACAGAAAGTTTCAGGTTAATATAGCCATATCATATAAGTGCTGCGTATTTCGTGTTGGTAAACAATATTGGATATGCGAAAAATGAAATCACATTAAATGTTTACATCCCATGGTTATGCTGGCTACGCTAAAGAGACGGTGATGATGCGAAATAGATGAAATGGTGGAATGAAGAAAGTTGGAGGAAACGGAAGAACCCCGAGAAACCTCCCCCCAACACGGTATTTGTCCACCACAAAGCTCTCTCGGCGTGAACTGGGATCGAACTAAGGACCCCATGCACCAAAGGTGAACACTCTACAACTGAGCACCGCGGTCCTATTGGATGTGTGATATCACGAGTTATATATTGGGACAGCCTTAAAGGGCTCTTTCACCAACCACTGCTTCTTTTCATCCCCACGACCCTCGGTTATTCCTTGCGAGCATGTAAGCTGTCACTGCTCTCAATGTTGCCGTACCTCTGATCCACTTGTGTAGTTAAAAGTCCGGCAAAATAAAGAGAAAGCTTTCCTTCCTATTTTCAGTTAACAACAAAAAATTAAAAAAAATATATATATATTTCAACTAGGAAAAAGCCAGAAGGGATCATAAATCTCACCACGTGTCGCGAGGACTAGTAGGGGAAGTTTTAGAGGGGTGAACAGGGTTTAAGATTTCTTGGAAAAAGAGCTCTCTAAGTATGACCCAAAGTATATTTAAATGTACTAATGGTCATTTTATTATATTACTGCCATATGTATTTTACTTTAAAGCATAAAAAGAATAATCTGTTTGTGCTTATGCCAATGTTCATATACATAAACTCATTATTATAGATTTGATCTGTGCACCCACGTGTTAAAACTGACTTTACGCGTACTTGCTTTTCCGCTTCGTTTTGTATTGATGTCGATAGTTGTAGTGGGGCTTATGTTAATGTTAAGTAATTTGTTAATGCGTGTATTTTCCTTTTAATTTCATTTTTCTTTTTTTATTATCATTTTTTATTTGTTTCTAATTTTTAATAACTATACTTATCACTATAGTATAATAGGCGGTAAAATAGAGCCTTATAAATCGAGAATTATTGGATGCTAATGACTGAATAGAATTTCTGAGGCAGCGGTGGCTCAGTGGTAGAACATTCATCTTTGGTTCGATCCCAGCTCGCGTCAAGTGAACTTTGTGGTGGACAAACACCGTGTACATGGGTTTTCTCGGGGTTGTCCCGTTTCCTTTAACCTAACTGGCATAATAGTGGGACGTAAAACTTAAAGATTTCATTTTATTTTCATTTTGAATAGAATTTGTATTATTGATATAAATGGACAAATACTATGAGCCTGTTCAAAATGTTCGCTTTGTTTTGGTAAAAAAAAAAATATATGTTTTACATACCTCCTGTGCCTGATAATTGAGACTGATATAAGCTTTTGTCATGATGTACTCCCAATTTAAAAGCGCACTGACAGTTTAAAGAAGTCAAATGCGTTAAGCTTCTGTAAGGTAGTGAGTGATACAGTGTACAAGCTGTTGTTCTACGAGACTAAATAGATATGCTTTTTTTTTTTCTTAGCATTACTTTTGACTGTACTATGTGAATATCGTATATATGTCTTCTATACTTTTATACAGTTTTGGTTTTCAACTCGATTTTCCTGGACAAGCACCAGCCTAACGATGTAATCCCTCTTCGTGAGGATGAAGAGTTTTTTTTTTTTTTTTTTTTTTCTGGCTTGAATTATAATTCGATTTTCTTTAAAGTCCCATGTTCATGCCCTTGTTCTAATGGCAAATGGTGATTGCTATCGTTAAAGAAATCCGGAACCACGTGTAGAGAAGCGTATCATTCGTATCTCAATTACTGGGAGCCCTGAAGTTTGGGATAGTTAGCAAGCAATAATAACGATAACATTTTTGAGCTGCTATAGTATGTTTAAATAATGTTGAAAATTTTCAGTCTTGTAGAACAGCTTATTTTAACATATCTTTAATTGTAACTTTTTAAAGTAAGTATATATATATATATATAACTCATTAATAATTTGGACAAAATAAAAATTAGTGTGTAGTGTATAGTTAGGGTGGTGATTCCTAGCAGTTGAATGATTTATAAATAGCCAGTGCTAGTATTGTATATTTTTATGAATTGGTAGGAGCTTTGAATGCCGTCATGTTAGCCAAAGCACCTATCATGTTTTAAAATTACGGGGCTTGTAGCTGTGTGTTATAGATCTGGTACAGTTGCTCGCTCTTTTACTTTTGATGATTGCTACAGTGTTAGCTAGTAGACAAGTAAACATATTAAACATACTTATACTACTGCTCGTTTCCATTCGCAACTTTGATCAACATCTCTTTATAAGAGGGAAAGTTATAACCAACGAACAAAATAAATTCTTTAATAAGTACTGAAGACTAGTTAGGACGGGAGTAAGAATAGTGTAGTAGCTCTAAAAGAAGATCTTCTGACTTTCATCTTCACCTTTTGATGGAGTCCGTTATTGTATTTTTCTTTTCCCGTCTATTGTAACATGAGTGGTTGAGTTTCCTTAAACCTGAGACACACGAGAAGTGTATTACCATGATTTCACACATCTATATTTTAATATAACAGTAACGTATACACTTGGCAGGTAATTCAACTTCAATTCGAAAGATAGGTCCGTAGTCTTGTTAGTATTTTATGTAGTATCTAGTGCCAGTAATGCTAAGACTCAAGTCGGCGGAGGCTATTCGCACACAAACCTTAGAAACAAAGTTACCCGATTGATAGCGAAGTCCGTGCGGACAAACCACTGAGCGTTAAACGCCGTTTTGGAAGGGGTATAAGGCGTTAATATTGCATGAAATGATAAAGAGAAAAAGAATTGAGAAACAGGATCTTGAAGAGGATCGCAAAAGCAACACCGTACTTGAGCTGTTGAACTGCTGTGTTGGGAAGAGAATGAAAACTGTGGTCAACCATCCAAACCTATCAACACAGAAGTTGGTTGTAAATCGTCTCATGGTTTCAAAGTAAACGGGTCCCCACATCATTTCACACAATTTAGGAATAGACGTTCGCCATAAAGCGAAGCTCATCTCATATCGGAAGGGTTTATTCCTGAACATAAGAGGAGCACCACAAACGCCACTTGACAGCTGCACGATGGAAGTTCGTTGTAATATTTGATGACATTTGAATTATCTTCGTTCATTTACTATTACCCTTAGAACTAGAGACAGAAATGGTTACGGAGGAGAATACCGAGAGAATTTCCATTTGCAGTGTAGCTTGTTATCCCTAAATTAAATTTAGCTTTCGGGATATTTTACAGCATAGAGCATTTAGATATTCCATTCGCTCGGTGAAAATACCAACTACGTTGTTAGGTATCAAAATATGACAATAAGTCATACCACCCGTCGCTAAGACTGAACTTAGGTTTGTTTCATATTCTGACTTATCAGCTGAAGGAACTGTGAATCAGTAGCAGAGCGTTTTTGAAGGTTCGCATTCCGGTGCGAAGGTTTCCTGCTTCAGATCATCTGAGTTTCTAGTGGACAACGCTGTGTTCGTGGTTTTCTTGGGTTTATCTGTTTCCTCCAATTTTTTAATTCCACTGATTCTTTAATAATAATCATATACTTTGATTAATCATCTCTAAGGGCATAACTGTAGGATACTAAAATTTCATTTTTTCGACATACTGGTAAGGGTACCAAACGTATCGTTGAGTGATTTCTGCAGCATCGATTCTCTATTGTTTACAACTATAGCCATGAACCAGCCTTGTGTATTATCAGTCTCTCCATAGATGGAAATGCCTACTTGATAGATTGCTAAATACAAAATGTGGTTAGTAAAAAAGCTTGACTGATAACTCCATATGTGCAGAAGCGTTGTCCTGATGACGAATCCAAGGCATTTCTCTACAAATCAGGTCAGCATTTTCTTACTCGTTCACGAAAGGTCGTCGGCACTGTAATGTAGTAACATTGACCTCCTGGTACACAATGTTTGTACATAATCCTACGAATGTTGGAGTAGTGCGGCTCTGAATTTTAATTTGGTCAATCGAACCTTCTTTTGTCGTGGTGAGCTCGCCCTCTTCCGTTGCATTAATTTCCGCTTGGTTTCTAGATCGTAGATTAAAAACCACTATTGGTCGCAGATTAACACTTTTCTAAGAGTATAAGAGCTATTTGAATATTTGTTAAAATGTCACTCAAATGTTCACTCTAGTGTCCTTGTGTTCCACTGCCATGTTTTTCTTGGTCCAATTGCGAACATACTGTGTTCATCTTGGAACGTCCGTGTAAAATCTGACAAACGCTTTCTTTGTCAATTTCTGTGGATTCAGAATTAGTTTGAATGTTCAAGCGACCATCTTTTTGAGTCAGTCTAGCGAACTTTTGCAGTGGTTGATTCCGTTTTTGACGTGCAAGGTCATCAAGGACACGAGTCGTCTGCCATACTTTTTTTTCCCTCTTTAAACTTTCTGCAAATTCCTGAGTTTCTGTGACGGATTTTCCGAGTTGATATATTTTATTTTATATATTTCACATTCTTCCGACGGATCAGAGATATTCGGTTCATTTAGACTACAAACAAGAGCGGGACTGAACACTGCTAATCGTGAGTAATCACACAGTCGTTAGGAAGGATATCACGTTTTACACTCGTGCAACCCTTGACCTTGACGTGACTCCTGTTTGTCAACAACAACACTTTTTTTTTTTTTTTTTTTTTTTTTAATCGTGGTGGTAGTCTGGTAGTATATCGCACCCCAGAATAAAACTATCTTATCTGTAAAAGGTCGATTTTACAAATAAGCCAAACAAAATCGTTGTATCTAAAGAAACTTTATTATCTTTACTGTTTTTCAGAATTGTAACGTTATTTCAGTATTTATAGTAACAATTATTGAAGAGAAAATCTTTTTTTAAATACGTACAAAGTGCAGTTATTACACATTAAAAATTAATAACAATTTAAAATCTATTTTGTGTTACGACAGTCTTATTCTGGGGGTGCGAATCTTGTTTCTTTTGTTTTGTGTATTTGTTATGAACTGGTAATACATAATAGTAGAATTGCATCGTTATAAGAATTGCCAGTAACATTACCCTATAAGGAAATGGAAATGGGGATAAATTTAAAATGTTACTGTGAAATATTCCGCCATTAGAAATGCAGCTTCACCAAAGTTCGAAACCTATATTCAACGAAATCCTGGGCACCATATTGTATTTCCGTCGAGGACAGGGTCTCAATTACAGCGTAGCACGAGTTTTGAAGACATGACCCCAACCGATCGCGTATTAACACACGGGAATAAGTTTACTATCCACTTGCTTACACGGGAGACCGAATAATACACTGAGAACTATTATGGTGGCATTTTGCGTACGACATATTATGCACTTGCGACACCTCACACTTGCCTTATTTAATCAATTATTGATATTATTTACCTTAAACTGTTACTCTTTCACACTCAAGATATAATCTAGAAAATGTTGATTATTGCTGTTAAGGCTAATTTGTGAACTTTTTCCGAATTGCTGAAAATAATGTATCTCATATATATTTTTTGTTTTCAAATGTATTAAAAACAGTACAGAAAGAAATAAAAAGACTTATGCTTTTGCGCAGCCGTGTAGTTGATTTTCACGCCTTGATGAACATGGTTCGGGATTTTTTGTTTGTTCGGAGAAACACGCTTTTCAACATTGCCTCGGAATCATGGGACAATTGGCAGAAAACTACTTAAATTAAGAAATGACGAACTCCGGTAAGTCAGAGAACATCATGGAAAATCGGGAAAATTCCTATATTTCAGAGAAGGATCAGAGGAAGTGCAATGAGTTGCATAAAACTATTCAGAGTTCCAGTTACTCAACTTTGTTAGCAAGCAGCTTACAGAAAATGTGAAAAACAGCTCAAAGAATCAATGCAGATTCCAAAAGAATATAAGGAGGTTCTAAAAGAATAATTTTCTGTAGAAATGGCTAAGATTCCGCTGATGGCCCCCAGTGATTAGAGGAACATAAAGCTCTTTGAAATGTTATTTACCTAATCACTTATAGTTATATTAATATACCTTACTCTCAATTACTCCTGTTTCACTTCCCTATTTCAGTTGTGATTGCATTTCGCAATTATTAGTTAATTTACTGTTCTCTTTATTGTTCACTAAGTACGTATTCCATATTGTATTACTGCGCAAAAGTAGTACCTTTCAGCTGTACACTGTTGGGGTAAATTGCAATTACGGGGGACCAGAATTTTTCCCAGAAATTCACTTTTTTTTTTTCATCATAACTAGAGCCTAATTTTGGTTAGGTCAAATTAGGTTACATAACATTCTACTGGCCTTCATGGTTTGTATAGATCGGCAGTGGCTTTCAAAAAGGTGTACACTATTTTCTCTTATTTCGCTGTTGTTTTTCCATTGCACACACTGTATGTCTATTCCATTTACTTCACATATTAATTAGACTTCACTACCAACAACTCATTCTTCCTGTAAAATTTCTGTTTTTTACCTACTTTTTGCCCTCCGCAATTAGAATGAACCACACTGTTGCAAATTCTATCATATTGAGAAATAATAAAAAACAATGTTTCAGTAGAGTTATGAACTTGTTCCCTTAACTTATCACTGTGAGAGGCGATATACTGTAGCTTGACATAAGAGCTACAATGCATAGAACACAAACCAAATTTGCCAGTAAAAAGCACAATGATGTCTAACTAAGTTAGGGTAGCAGCACAGCAGGGTAGCCCACGCGGTAATATAAGGATACATCCATAGAGAGCTGGCAGGCGCGTCAGCGACTGTGGGTATACACATAAACGAGAATGAGAAAACACTTCATATAGCATAAAAATTTAAGCCTTGCATATGGCACAGTTTTGCGGCTCTTTTATGATCACTTTGTGCACTGCCTTTACATAGTACTTTACTTCATCATGTTTGCCTTATGGGGTACTACGTGGTAAGAGGCACGCTTTGCATTTTCTATTTTTTACCTTATATATTTTAGAGGTAAGATCACGATATATTTTGATTACTTATACAATCCTGTTGTGAAACAAATTCATATATTTCTTCCGTAGATATTACAAATTTGCGCCACCTTAAAATACAATAACACCGAGCCCTGATGGGGCTGTACGTTGTAAGGCACTATCAAGTGTTGCTAGAATCAATCGGCACTTTTCTTTCTATTGCATCATACACTTCCTATGTTACTTACTAAGATATTAGGTTTGAAGTACTGACACATCCTTTATTGTTAGTGTACCCAATATGGCCTCACTTACACATGTTAATATAGTCCAAGATAAAACTTCATTTTTCTCTGTAATTAGGAACAATATAGTGATGCCCTTTGTTACCTTTTCCGTTTGTCTGATGCTTAGAGTTCGTATGATTCTACCAGTTTCTCTGTAAATTTTCTAATTTTGGGGAGCCACTTAATGGAACTTAACCTTTAGAAATAAATAGACTTGAGGAGCACCGAAAAACTTTGCATGAACAACAAATTGAATAAATAATGATGAAGAACATAGTACAGAAGAAATTAAGTTAGATTTGCTGATTGTAGAAAATCAAAGAGATTGGCCGAACTACGATATACGTTTACTTGTTAATATTTGAATGTATTCAAAATGCCGACATATTGGGAAACTGTATCGTATTGTATTCCAAGTGCAGAAAGTTTGGCTCATAGTAACAAGATAAGATTATAGTTTAAAAAAAAAAAAAAAAAAAAGCAAAGAGGAAAGCGGTGGACGACTTGGGAATGGTAGAGGCTTATCCAGCTATTTTTTTTTTTTTTTTTCAAAACTTAACTATAAATGATAGCATTCATGGTGTTGGGGGTCAATGACATTTTCCCTACTTAGGTGACTCAGTGGTAGAGCGCTTACCTCTGATGCATGGAGACCCTGGTTCGATCCCCGTCCAAGTAAGTTTGTGGTGGATAATATCGTGCCCGCGGGTTTTCTCGGGGTACTCTCGTTTCCTTCCACGTTCTCATTCCATCAATAATTCCACTATCATTCACTTGATTTAATCATCGTCTCCCTTAGCCTAGAAAGCATAATCGTGGGACGTTAAATTGGAAGATTTCATTTTTTGATATTAAAAGATGAGGACGAAAACAATTAAGTTTCACATTAAACTTGAAATAGCACGAATTTCTTAAAATCTGCAGGAAAGAAAAAGATTTACTTAAAACGTATTTGCTTTGTCATGATCTCTGGACTTGGGCATAACTTCTATAGCACTTAGTTCACTATCGTCGTATTCAACGCTAATGATAAGGGGATTTACAGGCTCTGAAGCGCAATCCAACACATTCTAGGAAGTGCTTCTTCCTCTCCAAGAACGTGTTGGGAGGCAAGGTCGATAGTCATCAGCTGATACCCAAGACAAAAAGCCTCCATTGTAAGCTGCCGAACATCTGAAAGTTCATACGTGCTGTTATGACTAGCAACGCAATCTTTAACCTGACTTCAGATACGTGCTGTTGAGTTTAGTTGACAGTTGTACGTGGGAAGATGCAGCGCGTCATGGACAGCACTTCCCATAATTCCATTCACAATATGTTTGTCATATTTCTTGCGGGCTTTTTTTTTCTTGTAACCAGTACTTTGTTTCATCTATGATTTATCAAGAAATCTTCGTTATTATTAAGTATTCTGTCTTTTGGCAGATCCCGGGACTAATGAGGTTTACTATTATTATTTATTTTAGGATTGGGCTTTGGAATGTTTCTCCACGTTTCTCGATCTTCAACTTCCTCTTTTAGCTCACAATATTTTGTTCTATTTTTCAAATCATCGATCAGTTGTGTCATTCTCATCCTTGCTTTCCTTCCATCTATGCTTCTATGTTCGTATGAAGAAGACAGTTTCGTCGGAAGGTATGTCCAGTCCAATTGGCCTTCCTACGAAAGTTGGAAGCTAAAAGCGTCCTCTTCTCTCCTACACTTTTCGAACATCTTCGTTTCTCTCTCTGGCTATTTTATCTTTTCCATCTACCTCCAACACCACATTTCGAAGCTCTCTAAATATTTCTTCTTGAACCCTTATCCGGGCAAGACATTTTTGTAACGTAAATTGGCAACCGAGGCCTGTGAGGCCCAGTATATATTTTAAGTGCAGAATACACAAAATTCAATGCCTATTGTCACTGTTCAGACTAGTCTAGAATGTACCGGTATATATTTTTGTCAAGTAGCGAAACTTCGTGGGACGCTTTTGTAAGCCGACCAAGCAGAATAGCAAATCCGGTCCAGACATTTTTGTAACGTAAACGGGCAACCGGGGCCTGTCAGGCCCAGTATATATTTTAAGTGCAGAACACTCAAAATTCAATGTCTGTTGCCGCATACTGTTCCGACTAAAGGTTACAATAGTCACGTGTTCAATATATAATTATGAATTATTATTATTTTTCAAATTAAAAAAAAAAAAGAAAAAAAAGCTTTACCAACTCGATATGTTCATGATTTTAACTTCGACGAAAGATAGAAGAATTCAGTATTTTATGTCTTCGAAATATGTATGGTTATTGAGAAATTTTAGAAAAATGAAGCTACTGGGCCTGGGAGGCCCCGGTTGCCCGGATAAGGGTTAACTTCTATAATTGTCCAACTTTCTGAACCATGCAGTCCGATACTTCATGCATAGGATTTGACCAATGTCTTTCCTAGTCGTCGTTTTTATCCCATATAAGGAGCGTTTTCGAGGAATATTGACACTATTTTCCACCCTAATTTTGGTGCAATTTTTAGTGAGTTACAAAAAACTTCATATCATGGTAATCTTGACTTGCTTTAGGTTCAAACATGAGAGTGAATTTTCTACAGCTACACTTTAAAGCAAAGAATTATTTCTTTTCCCCGTCCTAATTGGCTGTTTGAGTCCAGTGTATAAGAAGCCTAGTATTTATCTGTAATCATAGTGTCCTGCCGTTCTCGCAGCATGGTGTGACCCTAGTTTCATCTTGGTAATAGATCCTTCACTCCTGCACTTACTTACTTTTAAATAAGTGTGTCCCTACGAAAGAATATCATTCCTGTTTTTTACGATAATTGGAGTGATTGTTTTGTGAATACGAATTTAATATCTTCCAACAGAAATACAGAGCTGCCCGACTGACAGTATCAATGTCAGGATCACTGTTTACATTCTGCACGTTTACCCACTTATTTACCGTTGGTAGCTCATTTCCAAAATATTCATGCACTTCTTTACGCACAGCAGTTTCTTTCAAAATCACTGTACTTATTTCTCTTTTAACCATACGATTTTTTTTTTTTTTCGGTGGAAGGACCTTATGAGTGGTCTTGTGTTCCTTTCTGTTACGAAAAATTTCACTTTCAGAAACTCGAGTTACATCTGAGACTTTCTCGTATTGGTGTTTGCGGGGCATTTCTCACACAGATGCGGAAACACGTTTAAAGTAATTTGTTTTGCACCGCTTGTCAAATCAAATCCTTTCCGACCTTCATTTTTTTATTATTATTTTTTTTTCAGTGATGGAGATGCACTTTTACTCGCCGTGTAGCACTAAAAAATTCCCGCCTACATCTTGCTTCTCTCGTTACTTTCGTTCTTACAGTGTTACTTAAGTAACAATGGATATGAACAATAACAATTTTCTTAAAGAACAATAATAGGCAGAAATTAACGAATTTGAGGATGTTTTTAGTTACTGAATGCAATACGGACGGTACTATTTTTTGCGAGCTGGAATGAATTTTCTGCTTCTGTTATAGTGTAACAAACTACTAAAGATCTTAGTTCATCATTACATGCATGTATATAAATCCAGTAATGATGTTCATAGCCTACGCAGATACTAATGTGACATAGCTATTTATGGATCAAAAGATCTAATATCTTTCAGGCAAAAATGTTTTTGTAGGCCTTATATCTGGAGAACTACATGTAGTGTAGCCAAGCCCGAACTATCACTTAACGCAGTATAATATGCTTATTCCGTTAATTATTGGCCAAGATAGCAATCATTTGATATATTTTTTGGATCATTCCTAAAATTATTGTTAATGTTGGAAAACAACATAATGCGAACTTTGTTTATATATTTTTAAAAATAATATTCGACAATACTAATATAGTGGTTGCAAACATCGAAATGCAGACGAAATCAATGTTCATGTTTGCTCAGCATTAATAATAGTACGCTTTTTCTCTTGCGGAGGGGGAGTTCACGATGACTCCGTGGTAGAGCGCTTAGCTCTGGTGCGTGAAGCCCCTGGTTCGATCTCCGGCCAAGTACGTTTGTGGGGGACAACATCATGTCCGTGGGTTTTCTCGGGGTACTCCTGTTTCCTCCCACTTTCTCATTCCACCAATTCTTCCATCATCATCCGTCTCCTTTAACTTAAGGGTCATAATCGTGGGACGTTAAACGGTAATATTTCATTTCATTTCTTCCTCTCTGTGCTTGTAGTCCAGGGTTCGGTCTGTTTTTTGAAATTTTACGTCTCTTATGCACAGGGAGAGGGGGGTTGAGCTGTTTATTTATAATTTTAACATTAAATAAAAACATGCCCTTCTACCAGAAATAGCACCTACTCTATCCCACCAAAAGGCGCAAACACTATTGATCCACAAGGAATCTCGGTACCGAGTTTAGAACCCAAATCCACGCTTTCAATTACATTTGATGTTGAGAGAAAGTTAATCCTGAATCATAAAAGCAAATATTAATCAATTGCTGCCTATAGTGCTAACTGTTGGTAGCTATGTACTATGCGCAGTTTTGTACACTGGAAGGTATATAATTGCTCGTTGTGAGGCTCCCTTGTTGAAAATTTGCCTTTGCCACACTTGTTGGTATTTATAGTTAGAGGCAAGTGATATTTTTGTCTTCATTATCGTCATAATTTTCCGATTTGAGCATCTTGCCAGGTCTTATTGTGCATAAGACCTCATCAACATTCTTTTATTCAACTCTTCTTGATTCTGAGTCTTCGTCTTTCACCTCTGTTCCATTCTTTTGTACGTTCTTCTGTCTGTTCCTTGGTCTGCCTCATGACAAGTTTCCTGTATAAAAATTTCTTAGGCGATCAGAAGTCTTTTCTTCTTTTCTGTGTGTACGTACCAGCATAGCCTAGATTTTTATGCCCCTTTGCAGACACTCTCGTGATTGAGTGTATTTCTGGTGCTTTCATTTCTTAATCGATTTGTTTCTCGTCTTTGAGAATCCCTCTTACTCTGCATTACTCAGATCTTGCTTCACTTTCTTTCACCTTTGCCCATGTTTCCGCAGTAGGTTGTTATCGATGCAAAGTACGTATTATATAGTGACATTTCAAGCTTCCTATCTATGTTTTAATTTCATATCAGATGTTTCACTCTTGTTGAATACCATATCACTGTTAGATAGTACCATATCAGATATTGATAAATGGATGTAGTTTCCGAGTAATTCCTTCTCTCATTCGACCATTTGCGGTCGCTTCTGATCCCCAGTATTTAAAAGTTGCTGCTATTTTCAGTGGTTTCGCTCGTAGTTTTATTTGTTTGTCTTGTTGGTATTTTTTCTTAAACTGATCTGAGTTTCACTTTTCCCTTGGTAGCCATATTTTGTATATTTGCTCAAGCATCCAGATGTCAATCTTGGTTAAAAATGATAATTCCACTATTAGTGATGTATATATTGGAAGGTTGTATGTGAAGTTTCCTTCAACAAATTAAAATGTTTCTTACCATCTCGTGTAAAGTTATTAGTATTTTCGTGAGTATTTAAAATTTGATTTCATTCTTTTTTGTACCTCTGCTTACGTGCGTGGAAACGCAATTATATTATCATTTACAGCTGTAACACCGCGTTGTAGAAGCAGTCACCAGCTTTCTGCACCAGCAGTCACCGCTTAACCAACAGTTGACTTTTGTACCGTAAATTGCCTGCTTATCAGTTATTGAACGTGTTCATTTATTAAATATAGGAACTCCACAGACACTTTGATAATTAATTATATCTCAGCTCATGATATTGTTCCTTCAAATTAAAATGTTGTAAACCTCCCTCGGGCTGAGGTATGTCTTTGTATAAAATTTGATCAAAATGGATTCAATCAGTTTTGACTATTCTTATTCAGTGTTCCGCACGATTCCAAGTAACGTAGTCCGAGGGTGGTGGGTCCAACTGAACCTTCCAATGTGAAGTTCCTGACAACTTATGAACTTTTTTATTATTATTAAAATGAGAATTATTATGCATAAAGGGGTCAATGAAGTAAAATTCAGAAACATGAAGTCGTCATAATTCTTTTTCGATACGAAGCTAGATTATGGGAACTTTGGTTTGATCATTTGAAGCAGACAAAGCGCGAAGTGAATATACAACTTTCCGATCTTCTACTGTGAAACAAACAAGGTTTTCAGTAATAACACGATCAGTTGGTGCGATTATTATTTGTATTAATACTGTAGTTTTTTTCTTTCTTTTTTTTTCTACCTGTCGGCTTGCTTGTTCAGTGATCTAATATTTAAACAATAATCCCAAGATGTGTCAGTAGAGCTTTCCAGTGCCTCTTGAGTGTATGTTTGTTACTATTCATTGTTGTCATAGTTCATTGGTTGTTGTCTCCTATCCTATAAAGCAGGAGGTCCCCAACACATCGAACACAATCTGCTAGTCCAGTGGTTCCCAACGTTTCCTGGCTGACGACACACTTTACTGAGCGATACACCTGTTTGATTTTTATTATTAATAAAAATTATAATAATGTGAGACAATAAGTTTCTATAAAATAGTGCTGAATATTGCTGCTACCGCTGGAGATGTTAACTGCTACAGTCTAAATCGAAATCGATTTTAACTTAAGTGCCTCATGATTTTTAAATGTTAAAATTTCGCGACACACTGTATTATAGGACCGCGCGACACTGTTTGGGAAACAGTAGTTGTCGACCAATAAGTGGTGAGAAGTATCCCGCGGTGATCTGTGTTATACTGTCTGTATCGATCACTGTTATTGTTTCTTGATTCCTTCCAAGGGACTAGTGAATACTAAATACACCGCCACTGAATTCTAAAATTAGAAGTAGCTCTCTAACCTAAAAAGGTTGGCCACCTCGTTCATAGAACAATAGAAAATACACGGCTGAAAGCACATTTAAGGACACAATGTACAGTTATTCCTATTCAAATGAAATTTGCACAGGATAATGTCTAGAGGTCGTATTCGTCTTTGGTTTTAAAAGTTGCAGCAAAACTGCCACTACAAAGGGTAGTCTGTTTATAGAAAGTGTGCCTCTAGTAGTTTGAGGATCGTCGAGCAACACGACGAGTATAGTTGCCTCTGGATCACAGTGTTTGTCTTCAAAGCCACGACGACACCATTCGACGCCTATTGTCCAGTTAAGTGACTGAGATTGTGGCTATATGGTGGGATTACGAGATTCCGGATGGTCGTTCCGCAGTGGGGTGTGACGTGTCAGTGGTATGCAAGACGGGAGGCAGAGAGTTTCAATGACAGACTTGACGAATCAGGGAACGCCTGGACAAAAGGATCGTTAGGGCCTCGTACACAATTACACCTGACACCTCTTTATCGCCTAGAATGTCTTCGGTGGTGACGGGTGAGATAATCCGAGTCAGAAACGATTCTCGCACACATTCCACGTGAAGTCAGTAAGTCAAGATTTTTTTTTTTCTTACTTGTTTGGTTAACATTGTATGGCTATGCCCTTCAGGCTAATAAGGACAGATGATTAACGACAGTGATTGATAGTGAAACTAAATTTTCGTGGTCTCCCGTTGGGAGTCGAACTGAGGATCACGTGCACCAAAGGCACATGCAGGTAGTTTGGATTTTCACTCGCCTTACAGGATTCATGCTTTAAAGTCTAGTATGGAAAGCAATAATGTATACACTCGTAGCTTATTTAGATAGTGTCAAGATACTATTTTAATACGTAATGCTTGCAGATTCGCTGTGAAAGAATTGTGTAATCTATGAAGCTTAAGACAACACTCACGGTTGATTTGATGACAAAAAGGCGTTTTCGTTGGGTTTTTTTCTTTCTGTCTTTTGAGGATAGTTTTTTAGATGATTGAAAGGTTAACAGTTCTGTAAGCGTTTTAGAATTTTTAATCTTCAAGAAGACAATATTACTACTAATTGACCCCCATTGTAACACACTGCAATGTCTTTGTTTTAACTAACAGTTGTATATTTGTACTTCACACCTTTATTTAGAAGGGCAGGGTAAATTTATGAGTGATTTTTTCCCCTAGACTTCCATTAGCTGCGAGGGAAACACATGGAAGTGAAGAAAAGTGAAAAACGAATTAATAACAGTAGGAAAAAGCAATATTTGTTGTCTTTTGTGTTGCTTCCTTATTTATGATCTGTAATATGTTGCTATATGTGGAGAATTAGACTGTGTGGTTCAGAGACTTGTACATTACGGAAGTTAGAGAAGAAATATTGAGAGAGGTTCGAAACGTGGTATTGAAGGAAGATGGAGAAGATAGAATGGACAGAGAGAGTAACAAATGAAGATGTTTTGAAGCTGATAGGAGAGTAGAGAACGCTTCTAGCCACCGTCCTTCGATAAAAAGGCCAATTGGATTGGACACATCTTGCGTAGAAATGGTGTTCTTCATACCGCTATAGAAGGAAGGTGGAGGGGAAAGCGAGGAATAAGAAGAACACAACTGATCGATGATTTGAAAATAGAAGAAAATATTGGGAGTTAAAAGAGGAAGCTGAAAATCGAGAAACATGGAAGGAACATTTCCAGGCTCAAACCTATAATTTAAAAAAAAAAAAAAAATCTCTCATTAATTCTAGGACCTGCCTAAAGGCAGGACACTTAATAATATTTTGCAACTCTGTTTCATGATTATTGGCCACTTATTTGCCTTGGGTTGACTGGCAGACAACCCAGTCAGTACTCTGTCCATTCCCTTTCGTTTGTCATTTTTTTCTTTTCTTGTCTTTTTCCTTTTGTTTTTCTTTCTTTTTTTCGCTTATGGGTCTTTCTTTTGAGTATGAGGTCTCCTAGGTATGCTTTTACTTATGACATACGATCCCAGTTTTGATGAATAGTGTATTTATCTCTTTGTCAACCCTTTTAACCAGGAACATGGTGCCGAGAACAATTTCCTCGCAAGATTGTGTGGATACTATCATTTATTATATTCAAACAAAACGAAAAAAAAAAAAAATAATAATAATAATAATAATAATAATAATAATAATAATAAAGTCTGCGCGTGAAATTTTCATCACAAATATGGCGTTGTATTTACATCACTTGTGAAGCACATTATGAGGTTTAAAAGAACAGGTTCTTCAGTAGCAATAATCTATAAGAAAGAAAGTAATGTGTCCCAGTATGTATTCACTGTGTGGAAAGCAATTTCCACCGTACAAAGTGATGATTAGTAATTTTATTTTCTTTTTGTTCCAGGTGAATTATGGTCGTGAGTCAAAATAATGCAAAGCGAAGAAGGAAGGATGGAGAACTTCTTGACGACGGCCTGCAAGAAAGCCCGAAACGGTAAATGGAACTTATTTTTAATGTATAACACAATTATTATTTTTTAGCTTTACAAAAGCGTGAGGGTTTATGCAGTAAAGACTTATCTTCTTTTTATTTATTTATTTGTAGAGAGGTTCATTACGTTGCAAAATAAGATTTCAGCTCCGGTGACTGCTAAAAATTCTGTCCTAGTTTCTAGAATAGTTCAGGGATAAAAGAGTGGAGGAACGCGGGTGGATGCCGTTACCCCGCTTCCAAAAAATATCTATGGCACCCCCCACTTCTAAAAAAAATTACAATGGGCAGAGATAAACACGGGGGGCGGCGTGACGTTATCCGTCCCCCTACCGTTTCAGATCCACTTTTACCCATGGAATAGTTCATTACGTTTTCGTATGTATTCATGCAAAGTGCATTTCAATCTTACTTTGTATGAAAATGAATCTTGCTTGTTGTATCAGCTAGATTACTTCAGTTACTTAGTTGTTTTATGTAAGATATCACTTAAGCTATACTCAGGCTATTCCGTTGTGAGATATACGAATTGGCCAATTATTTGAATAACACTGCGCTAATCAAGGTGCTTCTTTGCTTATTTTCTCGTTTTGCCTGGGATAACGCCGGATACATCGTTCTAAAAAGTTGAGCCATCTACTTTCTCCTGCAATCATTGCAACACAATGAAAATGGAAGCAAGCATCACACCTAACATCGCAGAACGACGAAGTCACGTACATACCTAAACACGGAGAAATTAAAGCGGTTCATACGAACATTTTTCACTCTGAAATAAATACAGTATGGCATTGTTTATTGCGAATTAGAGACTAGATTACTCCTCATAAGAAAATAGCCTTGTTTTATAGGAATTGCGGTGAATAGTGAGTGATTGCAAACCAATGGCTTTTCATATTTTGTTCACTTATGACGATTATTATTCATTTTTTTTATTAGCAAGTTATTTGTCCGGTTGAAGAGTTTTCATGCATTATGGTCTTCCATTAATATCTTAGCATTGAGATAGGAATTGCTGTCTTCAGTATCGCCGATAGGTCGCATTCTTTTTATATATCTTTATCTGCTTTAACCATACTACTATCATATTCCTTGGAATACAAGTTATTTTCAAGGAATGCTTTTTTGATTTCTTGTCTTTGTAATTATCTTCAATATCATTCTTCCCGTGCTTTTCCCAGCATTTCCTCATTAGTTTTGTTGCAGAAAGCTAATTCTCTTATTTCTTCTTGATATTCACATTTAGAAAGCATCTAGTCATTTTAAATCGCTTCTGTTATAGTGTTTGTGTTTCTTCTTTGTGGCGTACAGTAGTTTTAAAGAATATTCAAGGTTTTCGATACGAAGTGATAATGCGTTTGGCTATTATAATCATAATCATCATCCAGGATTTGTAGCAAACAAAAGATAAAGGGCTTCTATTTTCTGTTTCAAGAAAGCTAGGTACTTACACTGGACTAATAATTTTTAAGTGTGGCCACAGTGGCTTCATATGCCCGACAAGTAGTTGGCCATCACAGTATTAACGAAATTGATATTTATGTGTTTTACAAAGTAATTCTTCTTGGTATTTTTTCTTCATTATCCCTGCCTTAGCCACTTCTTGTGGTCTTACTGGCAGACGCATCTGCACCTAACTCTATTTAATCTCTCTTTTTCGTTTTCTATTTTCCCAATAAGGTAGGGGTGGGGCTTATTTTCTTTAACCAGATTCCTAATTAATATATCAGACTGCAAATTCCTTTTTTAATTGTAATTTGAAAAAAAAAAAAAAACCTATAATTAGTGATTTTACAAATGCACATACATGCAACATTACGAATGTATAAATGATACATAATTTTAACAAAACTAATTCACTAATAACTACTACACCAGACAAACACAACACACTACTTCAAGAAAATTTGCTTTGCCTTCTTATTGCGAGTTCTTCGAGTAGCAGACCAGTAGTCACGGCTGCTGCTGCTATTATTATTATTATTATTATTATTATTATTATTATTATTATTATTATTATTATTATTATTATTATCAACAACAACGTAGATATGTAGTGTTTTCCGTTTATATGTTGAAACACAAAAAAGAAACATAAACAGTAGCAATTTGTGGATTTAGAAAAATAAATATGAATTTCTTTAACTAATCGTTGAATATTTCATCATGTTCAGAGTTATCGATTCCTTTTTTATTTATTAAGTTTTGTTAATCTTTTAAGATAATGTTTAATTTTTAACTGAATCATCAGTTTATTTTTAAATAGCTAAAGAAGCACTTAAGAAATATAATTACCTTGAAACAAATAAGAAAGTTGTATATGCTGTTTTAAAATTTCGAATTTTTGTGGACCTGCAGCATGAATTATTCTTCGATAATTATCTGTAAGTATGTTACTACTTGCATTTGAAATTGGAACGTGTGTGGTGGTACGGTTCTTTTTACACAATGTATACTAATGATATATTAGTTATGAATGATTAATTTCAGTGCTTGATTGAATAATTGGTTAAGTTTTAACTCGTATTATTTTTTTCTGAAGTGATTTTTAACGGTACTTTATTATTTCTCTTGCATCAATTAAAATTTTAATACGTTAATTTTTCCAGCAGTTGAAACCAAGTGCTTTCCAACCTTTTTTGTCAGTGCTGCAGAACACAAGTGACCAATTGGAAGATAAGATTTCGGGAACATTTATATAGTTACATTCTTTCTATTAAGAAAATTGGTTTAAATCAGTCAGTTTATCTAAAGTTATCAATAGAATAAAATCGCCTACTTTTAGCTGTGTAAAAAATCCAAAAAGATTCCACATATCGATAGTGAACCTTCTGGTTTTGTGGTTCATCGAGTTAGATAATATTATGTTCATTGTTGGATATAAAGGAATAAATCGTGTATAATTACTTTTCTTTTTCTGTTTTGTAGTACAAAAGTGCATGCACAAAGGAAGTTCGCCCAAGGATCCAACCTTAGTAGTCCAGCATTGACACCTGTAAAGGATAAAGACAAAGTAAAGACCAATGGAGCTATCCTCTCACCAGAACTTATTCCTTCAAAGAGGCCGAAAACGGAAGATTTTCTGACGTTCCTTTGCTTGAGAGGTAAATCTTAACGTATTAGGACACACTAACCTCTTGTCTTTTGTTTGTAACTGCTGTTACGTAAATTTATAATGTGTTTTTAGCTGTGTTGGTTGCCTTCATCATACAGTGTGTTTTAGATTGTACACTGAACCTCTTGGAACATAATTCCTAACAATAAGCGGATCAAAGGTTTTAATAAAAATGGGTCAAGGCACTTTCTGTAGGAGCTAAACGCTTGGGAAAGTGTCCGGTGGCCCCCGCTTCACTTTCTTCAAGATTTAGTTTTGGAAACTACTAGTAATCATTGGCTTGTCGGTAACTGTAAGATCGGTTGCAACCACAATGCCGAAATTTGTATTGGAAGGGCAGGTAAAACATGAACGAGCTTGGATTGCATGTTTAACACAAATGTTTTATTTATTTACCGCATACACGATGAAGAGATCCAAAGTGTGTGCACTCGCGCAAGGTGAGGAAATTCCCTTGCTCGTAAAACAATACTGTTCAAAATGTTTGAAAAATTCTTGCACAGATCGTTCTATCGGATATTTTGTAGTCCTTTAAACTTTATATTGTACTAACAAGTGGTTTACCGAAAGGACTTTAAAAAAGTAAACAAGATCATATAGCATTGCCCTTAGAAGTAATATGACTGTACTTTGTACAGTCTTTTTCTTTTGTATAGCGTTTACTTAAATATCTTTGCAGGTCTCGTGTATTGCATATTTCGGAATAGCCAAGTATTTTCCTTTGGTTTTGTATAATTGTGGCTAATAACGTAGTAAATCTAAAACAGAATTAGATAAAAATTTCACTTCAGTTGGTTTCGAAAAAACAAAACTGCCAGTCAGTATATTTCGGACAACGTTCTGAAGTCATCATCAGAACGAAATCAAATGCTAAAACACAGAGTTAAAAACTATATTAAAAAGTGTTAACGACAAATGGAAAACAAAAACTTGCACTCTCTTTATACCGCCATTACTTGAGTATTCTCTGCTAATGATGGTAACTATTTTTTTCCAGAACAAGAATGTCAGGTAATATTTTCCTTAACTTGGTATTCCTCAAATAAGAGCAAAAATACCTTCGTGTATTTTTATGAGAAGGTTCTTTGCTGTTTAGTGTAAGCAAGATTGATGCATTTAAATTCACTTTCTTGAGTTTTTTTGTCCAATGGTAGGTTCTAGCCCATTCGGCTTAGATGGGGAAATATAGTCACAAAACCAGTAGTGCAGAAAAGGATGACCAGATCATATTCTCTATAGTTCCGAAGGAAACGGGGTGAATTAGAAAGCTGAAATGTGAAGAAGTAAATTGTGAATCATGGTTAGGAGAACTACGTTGTTAATTATGGCTTCATTACACGGATTTGTACGTGTCAATATTTGTAAGATATAAGGTTTCGTGTCGTGTTTGATAGACGTACTGTACATATTCCTTGCTTAAATTATTAACCTAACACAGAAAGCTTTCCTTTGTGGTTAAATGACTGGGTAGTGTTCTGTCCTGTGATTGAGAGCTGGGCTTACTTTCTGATGGGAGTACATGTGATTCAGATCCCAACAAATTATCAAGATTGGTATAGGCTTCCGTCATCTGAATTTTTTAACATGAACTTGGATGTGTTTGATGGATAAAAGCTAATACTTTAGTCTGCTCTGATACCGATTTCCATGGCATTACCGATAGTGGTCGGCCCGGTCAGTACTTTAAAAATAAATAAATAAATAAATAAAAAAAATGACAGTGTGGCGTTAATCTAGCTTCCTGGGGCATTGGGGGGGGGGGGGAGATGACAGATTCCAGTCAAGGAAGTCACCAACAATGCCGATTGCGATTGGACTTGTTATATGGTACACTTTCCCTGCCTTCGAGACTCAGTACGTGTACTTATTTATCTTTTTTTTTTTTCTACTACTAATATATGTTGAAACTTGTTTCCTTGTGGTAGATTTAACCTTGTGTTTCATTTCAGGAACGCCTATTCTACCTCCTCGCTTGGATTTCTTCAACATCGCTACTCTCCCAGATAATCAGGATGAAGATCAAGTGGTTCCCGTGGGGGAATCCGGCAAGGAAGGAGGCAGAACGAAAGTCGTTGCCGTTGCCTCTTGTGGAAAGGCCTCTTCCACTGCCAATGGGCCATCCAAACACAGCCACAAACTGCCACTCAAAGGTGTCGAACGACGAACCTCCGAGGTTAACGGGGAGGCCGTGCATAAAACTGATAAGGTACTACGATTTTTTCCCTCTCTCTTTCTGTCTCCTTGTGTTAAATGATAAATTTCATGCCATGATTCATTTTTACGATTTGGCACATGCATTGCAAGGAATGAGAAAAGGTGGTTTATGTATTTATTAACAATATTATGTGTATTATCGCTGTAAGTCTAATTTATCGTGGAAATATTAGCAATTCAGTATTACTTTTATTTATTTATTTTGTTTTGAATGAAAGAAATCGTTAAATTCTATTTAGTTATCGTTAAGTAGCTTTGATATTTGTGTGCTGAGATGGATTAAAAACAAATTATATTAACTTTGTTATAAAGTGGAAAATTTCCAATTTACCTTGACCTTAACATTACCTCGTTCATCCCGACGTGCGCCACCAGTGGTACACGATCTTTATTCGTTGAAGTTGCCTTTGGGCTTTTAGTTAGAAAAGTAGAACAGTGTTACGGACTTCATATGTTATTACACTGTGTTAAGTGTGTATATTGAATACGATATTTTGAATACGCTGAAAGAAGAATGGCATGCGCCACCGGTGGCTCACGTCGGGATTTTCGAAAAACGTATCTTCTTCATTACTGTCAGATGTCGGGTTGAACGTGTTAATAGCTCCTCATTAGAGGATTTTGATCCATCCAGAAAAAGTGCACAATTTGTTGTTGTTCCTTTGTTGAAGTTTTGCACCCCTTTTCAGTAGCTGTGCTAATATGTGAGACTTAAAACTACAACTTTAGGTGAAATCCGAACAACTGTAATGCATTCAAACTTTTAATGCTCTTCCAGCGGGAATCGAACTCGGTACCACATAAATCAAAGGCGTATGCATCAGCCATTAGACGAGCGATACGTGCTGGACGATTAGTATTTCGGTGATCCAACTACAATATAGGATCTCTGTACATAATCATAACACACACTCTGTTGCTTTGTAAAACTTATTATATTGTCTTCGATTGATGCCGTCTTTTAAGAGATAGCCTGTAGATTGAGGCAAGTTTATACTTTTTTTTTTTTTTTAACCTGTAACTACAATTGAAGGCCAAAACAAAACCTATGTATCAAATTGGATTATATTATCGAGGCGCCTAGTTTACAGAACAGTCGCCTATGTGAGAAGAAGATTTTCTTCATATTTCATACATAAAAATTATGTTAATAGCCCTATAATGTGACATAATTGATTTCTGTCAGACAAATACGGAAAGTGTAGTTTACTGATAGGGATAAATTTTATTAGAACGAATTTTTCGTATAACGGCTTGGATTGTTTTTCACGCACTAATATTCTTTACTATATGTGCAGAATGACGTAATTCATTATTTAATAAATGAAATAGGAGCGAAACAGTTTGTACTGTGGTCTGTACGTTTTATTTTTATCCAAGAATAACGTATTAGCGTGTAGTTATTCGATAGCTATAATTGCATCGTAGTACATGATTACACGCCAAGTTACATTACATTAAAAAGAGTTTTTTTTTTTTTTTTTTTTTTTTACCGTGAGTGTTCTATTTTTATGTGAATTTTTCTTTTTAACAGGTGCTGGGCGCTAAGAGAAGTGAAAAGGACGAAGGTAGAAGACACACTACCAGATTAAATGATTCAGCGAATAGGAAACAAAGAACTGCCGTTCAAGCTCTGAAAAAGAAATATCAAGAACAACGACTTGCGAGACAAAGAGGAAACGTTCTCAGCCAGCTGGCGCAGAGAGGTAAGAGATTATTATCATCCTTCATTTGATTTTAAATTTTTAAAAAGTATCAGGCAAAAGAGTAGTTTTTACGTGGGTCGTTCAATGTGTTTCCCTAAGCTGAAAAAAAATCAACGAATTTAAAAAGTTTGTTACTGAATTCTCAATGTTTGTGTGTGTTTCCGTCTGTCTGTTATTCTGTTATTTGTGATTTTTTTTTTCAATTTTGAGCATTCGAAAGAGCATCTGACAAAAACTATCTGACAAAATGATGGAATTTTTCGCGTCACTCCTACCGTTCCCGAGATATTGGCCAAAAAATGACCGATTTCCGGAGATTTAAGGAGTCATATCTCAGGAACCATAAGTTATAGAGAGATGATATTGATGTTGATCAATACCTAAGAGGATGGTGAATATTTTGGTACCAAACAGTAACCGGTGGCCACTGGCCAATGGTTCGGCCAGTGGTCAGTTGGCCAGCGACCACCAGTTAATATTGCTACCAAAATGTTTACTATTCTTTTAGGTATTGATCAACACCAACATCGTCTCTCTATGACTTACCGTTCCCGACATATTGACCAAAAAAATAGTTCCGATTTCGGAAAATTCCAGGAGCCATATCTCGGGAACCGTAAGTCATAGAGAAATCATATTGATGTTGATCAATACCTAAGAGAATGGTGAACATTTTGGTATCAAATAGTAACCGGTGGCTACTGGACAAGTGGCCACCGTTTCCCAGGTATTGGCCAAAAAAGATCGAATTTCGGGAGATTTAAGGGGCCATATCTCGGAAACCGTAAATCATAGAAAGATCCAATTTTTCGATTTTTTGCAAGAAACAGAAGAAGGTGCGGATAAAAAGATTTAGATGTGGAAAAAATCAGTCATCCTTCCCATTCCACCTCTCCATTCTTTTTAAGTTCGTGCTGGCAATGCTCATGGAGCATTCTCAACTGGTTTGAAATTCATTTGTAAACTGCACATACATGTGTAGGTGAATCCTTCTTCGCCTCTGCACATAATCCCCATTGAGATGCAGGTATTTGTCTCACCGTTGCATCAATTTGTCCAAACCCTTTGTAAAATATCAGGGCCCTGGCTATTTAGCACTCTCTTCACATTCTGCTTTAGTTGTTCATCACCAGTTGACAGGAAACCAGGTCGCTTATGTCGAACCTAAACTCTTCTTCAGAGAAACGAAATTCGACATAAGCGACCTGGTCTCTTCTTGACGATAACCCCATTCGAACTCAGCACACAAACAAGACACAAAATTGAAGAATTAGTGTGTTAAGAAAGAGATTTTGCAAAATAAATAAATAAATAAAATGAAAAAATAAAATAATCTAATATATACTAAAAGGAAAAATTATTAATTTTTTTTTTGAAAAAACAACCTTGCGTAAAGGACAAAAAAAAACTTTTCAATTATTAAAAACATAATTAAAGTGTGATAAACACGGGGGATATAAGGAGGATACAAGCTGGCAAAAGGGAGGACGGAAGCAGCCAAAGAAGGGAGGAGAACTCAGAGTCATGTGGGTGAGAGGACACCTTATACTCATATAAAACCTTTTTCTGTTTGTAAATCTTAGTTTTAAAAAAAAAAAAAAAAATCTAAGCTAAGTAAGGTCTCTTGTGTAAAATATTTTGTAATTACAAAATTTACGTTTTTTCAATATAATCTTATTATTTTTTTTCATTTCCCAATAATCTCTCACAGTGTAAATAAAATTTGCTAACTTAAGTAATCCTTCCAATTCTTTTACTTACTTCCATAAAAAAAAAAAAAATAATAATAATAATAAAAACCAACGTATTTAAATTAACAGAGACAAATGCTCATTACTACTAATACTATAAAATTCTTTCATTATATTAAACATTAGGGTGTTAACGGCTACCCCACTCCCCATACAGCCTCAATTTAGCGCTGAGTTATTTACATCTTTTTCCGATGTTAAAGTCTGCATTGCAAGGTGAACGTTTCAAAACATATGAAGAAACGAAGCGGAATGTGAGAAGAGTGCTAAATAGCCAGAGCCCTGATTTTTTTGCAAAGGGTTTGGACAAATTGGTGCAATGGTGGGACAAATACCCGAATCTTAATGAGGATTATGTTGAGAGGTGAGAAAGGACCAATCTACACATGTATGTATAACTTATAAATTTATCTCAATAAATATTTTACAGCTTAGGAAGACTTATATTTTGAACGACCCACATATCTTGAGCGAACGGTGAAACTCATCGTATCGTGTATAAAATTGGTATGGTATTAAGAATTTGAAGACTTTAGTGAGCACATGAAATACCAAGTTGTGCAAACATTTGTTTCCCAACTTGTTAGTCATTAAAGTTGGGTGTGTTTTTAGTGAAAAGATATTCAACACCGCATGCTTTAGGCGAGAGTCATTCGATCTTAACGTAACTTATCATGGTGGTAGACGTTGACGATGTTGCTATGCATTTAAAATGTAGTATGCAGACGTTTGTTTTCCGAATTACCGGTCATCAAATTTGGTTTTTGAACTCACTGGTATCAAAAAATTTCATTAAAACGAGATCAATAATACTCATCCGATTTTTACCAAACTTAGTACGGTGGTAGACTTTGGCGAGATTATTATACATATTAAGGATTATGCTGTGTAGATTGGTTCTCCAGTTACTGATCATAAAATTTGGGCTTTGGATTTATTTTGTGATTAAACCTAAACCTCAGCTTGGCATTTGTACTGTATCGCCGAACCACACGAAAATCGAAAACCAAAGTACCAAAATATACTACAATTGGTTAGATTAGATTACGTTACGTTACATTAGGTTAGGTCAGGTCGAGTTACAAATCAGTTACCTTCAAAACAGAGGCATGTAAACTTTTACAATTTGGAACAGAAGAGGGTACCGGAATTTACAATTTGCGTAGAAATATACGGCGTCGGGATGTACGGCACACAAACTACAGAGCAAAAACACAAACTAACCTATGTGCCCACTAAAAAGGACGAATACTATCTAACCGAGTCAGAGGAGGGCGAAGCTGTTGTGCTCGCACGACAGCGGGCGCGTGCATCCGAAGGAATCAGGCGCGTCAGCGATAGTGGGCACGCGCGTAAGCGAAGGTAGTGAAAACGGGTGGATTTTGGTAATGATACGAGTTTCAATAGCACTTGTCATTGTTTCATACTATTAATGCTTCACTTGTAAACATAAAACACGGTTTCTGTACACTGTGCAGAAATACACCGCCGTGTGACCACCTAGCATTTAGGTTACACGCTCGTTATTTTTGTGTAATTCTATAAAACTCAAAGACGATATGTTAAATCTTGACATATACGCGCCATTTCCACACTGGCTTTCCCGCAACTAAATCATAGGAAGTGTACCTCTCCGCCAAATAGTCCTTTCCGCCTCCAAAAACAGTGCCGCTTACAAAAACAGCCTACAACAACTACCATCGTCGTAACTTCAACTATTCCCGTCACCTGACTTTCACTCACTCTTCACAAACCAGAATAAATTTTCCAATTCGCCCGGTAAATTTCGTAAAATTGGTGTGGCGATATTGCACTTAACCCCTCAATTTTGATAGCCAATGTCTCGGCAATTAAAATTCTGCGGAATACATTTGATATACTGACTTATCAAGGTCTATGACCATTTCAGATATGGTCCAGTGGAAATCTTTGGTTCCCCAGTTATTGGTCATCATTGTTGGTGTTTGGAGTTCGTCAAATTTTCACGAAAAAAAAAAATCATTAATTTCTGTTTAGATGTGTTTGATGGAACTCACCCAATTTTGATCAAATGTGGTATGGGATGGGGTTTTCAGGATCGTCATGAGCTTAGTACACATATGAGATACTATGGTGTCCAGTTTTTCTTTGTGAGTTACTGGCCATCAAATGTAAAGTTTGATTAAAAAAAAAAAAAATAGTGATCAGTAGCTTTTCATGTTGATAACATCTGGAATATTTGTAATGTACACTCATGTCCAAAATTATTGTCGCATGTCCATAAATATGTTGTTGTAGGAATATAATTTGATAACGAATTCGCCCGGTATTTCTTAAAATGTTAGTATGTGTTTAATCGGTAAAGATATGTATGTGGCAAATTGCATCTCAAAAGAGCAGTAAATAAGAACAATAAAACGAAAATAGAACTTTTTTTGTCCATTTAGCAACATTTTGTTTTACTCATTCTAATTTTCGTATTTGTAATCCTTTTCCTCTGAAATGTACCACAAATATACATTTCCCGATTATACACATAGTATCAGTATTAAAAGTACCCTGCCAAACCGTTATAAAATTATATTCTTTCAAGAAGACAGTTATAGATATGCAACAATCATTTTGGACATGAGTGTACATTCAACCAAGCAAGAAGAATAGAAAGAATAAATATAAAAGGAAGAAATAAAATTACCAACCAAGACTGAAAGATGTGTGTAACACAACACACAACACATCTCAACATCAAAAACTTAAGCTATTAATTTGCAAATAGCATCTGGTTGAATCTATTCATTCAGATTAATAAACTAGACTAACTGCATGCCATATGCCCTATAAAATGAAAACCATTCTTGACGAGGCAGTAATAATTGTCAATTTTATTAGGGTCTGTCCTCTTAACAGCTTGTTATTTTCTGTTCCTTGTAATGAAATGGAAAGTGATTAGTTACACTTCGTTGACTGGGTCGGGGTAAGGTTCTGATGCGGTTGTTTGAGCTTCGTGACGACGTAAGGTTTTTCTTCATTTATTTTAATTTAACATACAGTTTGAACGATTTCACATAACTCTCGTCTCTTGGTTAATTTGGTGAGCATTTTTAACATCCTGTCTACTCTTAAGTCGAGCCCTTGGGGTCCCGGGTTCGATCCCAGCCCCCGCCAAGTGAACTTTGTGGTGGACAAACATCGTGCTCGTGGGTTTTCTCGGGGTTCTCCCGTTTCCTCCCACTTTCTTCATTCCACCATTTCACTCATCTCTCATCATCACCGTCTCCTTTAGCCTAACCGGCATAACCGTGGGACGTAAAACTCAAAGATTTCATTTTTTTTCTTAAGTCGAGCCTTCAAGGTACATCTGTCATCGTGTTTTCTGTGCAAGAAGTTAAATTTCTGATGCTACCGTTTGGAGAAAAGAAAATACAATTCCTTTAACCTGCTGAATGATTTGACTTTAGTAAACAACCCTTTTCTGGTGATATTGCTGGAAGTTTGGTTGAACATTTAAGGTTATTAGCATCTCAGCTACGTCTGCATTTATCGATTATTATTATTATTATTATTTTTAAAGAAAAGAAAACTGCCTGTTTAGACTTGAAATATGAACCTTCTTCTGTTAAAGAAAAACAAGTTATGATTCGACGTTAAAATTCCTGTTTCCTTTGTTACTCTTATTGGAGTTTTGGTTCCAGTCTAAGGCTGTTAATCCTAAAATTAGCAAAAGAACTGTGAGACTCTGCTGCCACTACATATCTATGCGAGACACCTCATATATATGAAAAACAAATGTAGGAACATACTTAACCTGGAGCCAGATCTACGTCTACAATTATCCAGTTTTGATCCAGATATATGGAAGTTGACGACTGAAAAACAGGATTAGTCATGATATTAGCAGCGTGTTAAATTCACAATATTAGACCTAACTGGTACGATTGTATTTTTCTAATATCTCCATTTATAACACTATTGCATTGTCATAAATGACACATCAAATGTTGAAAAATTGTAATTTTAACTTCGTTTCTATAATATGTAAAATATAGTTTAAACAATCATTTTGATTTCATGGGAGGCTGCGAAGAATTAGCAGTTGCTAGAAAGGGTCTACAACATCAAAAAGTTCAGGAAACTTTGCCCTAGTGGATATCTTGCTGTCGTTTGGAAACTTATCTTAATTTTGATCGAATAATTGCTTGTATTAGTTTATTTGTAACAATCTCTTCATGCTTTATATTTTTCTTTCTCAGTAAAAGACAAGAACATGATTCGAACGAGATCTGCGTCCCAGTTGGAGGAGCTGAAGAAACTGGACTCTGTAAACACCTCGGAAGAAGTTGAACCTAAGACAAGGCCTCTACCAGTGAAGAAGCCGATCAAGAAGATTGTGGTGAAGAAGAAAGGTGCACAAGCATTGAAAACTGTGATAAAGAAGAAAATAGGATCTTTAAGGAGGTATTTGTTGTTGTGTGCTATAATGATGTGGTATAGATTTTCTTCCGAAACTTACGGGGTAAATGGTTATTTTTCTAACTAATGCAGCCTGTCTTCATATTAAGTTAGCAGTGAAAGCGTTAATTTATCTTTTTTTAAAGTTCAGTTAATGTTCAGACTCTTCCTTAATTCTGGGAACTACTTGTACCCATCTTAATCAACTACTATGAAAAGTTCATAAATTTTAGATTTACAGTTTAAGATGAAATCCTCACCACCGTCGGAAATCTAATCCGCAACTGTGTGCACCAGAGGGGTACTCGCTAGCCACTAGACCAACGAGGAGGGCTGTAGATAACATGTGCAAAACGTAAATGTGCTACTGACAGTGTAGGAAATTCAGACGAATACATAGGAAGTGTACAAAATGATTAAGTCTGTTATTCAGAGGGGAAAAATACTTACCATTTCCGTCTTATCGTAGGTATTGTTAACAGAGTCTGACACATTTCAGGTAAAGTAGGAAATGAAACTTTCCAGTGAAATATTGTTGCTTAAAGTGTGATACTAATCTACTTTATCCCACCATAAACCTGCTCACCATACAAAATATTATTGAGAAATCTGGTTATCTAATTTTAAGAAGTCGTTGTAGAAATTATCATTTTACGACGTTCAAAGTGGAGTACGGGTTGTTGAACTTATCTTCCACCTCGCAAGGTATCATGTATACTTCCTGGCCATTGTCTACGATGCCTCTGTTTCTAGTTTCTTGGGAATTTCATCAAAATTTAAGGATGTTCCGATAATTTAAAGCTTTTGATTTTAGTGTAGAGTGCTCTCATATAGTCACGTGGTTATCGCTTGTTGTCTTAAAAAAAAATCAGTTTATGTCCTACGGTTATGCCATGTAATCCAAAGGATTCGGGGGGGGGGGCTCAGTGGTAGAGCGTTCACCCCCGGTGCTTGGGGTCTCTGGTTCGATCCTAGCTCGCGCTGTGTGGACTTTGTGGTGGACAAACATCGTGCTCGTGGGTTTTCTCGGGGTTCTCCCGTTTCCTCCCACTTCTTTCATTCCACCATTTCATTCAGTTCTCATCTTCACCGTCTCCTTTAGCCTAACCGGCATAAACGTGGGACGTAAAACTCAAAGATTTCATTTCATTTTCCAAAGGATTCGGTGACGATGAGTACTAATGAAATGGTGGAATGACGAAAATGGAGGAAACGGAAGAACTCCAAGAAAGCCCACACACATTGTGTTTGTCCACCACAAAGCGCACTTAGCGGTAACTGGGGCTGAACCAGAGATCCCACAGACCAGAGGTGAACGCTCTACCGCTGAGCCATCGCAGCTCGTGTATTGTCTTGAACTCAATTTTGTGTGGAATATTGAGTTTTCAAGTTTGAAGAAACTTCCTGAGGATAATAAGAGGCTACTTGAATTAAGATATATAAGTACGGTTTGAACAAGTACAAGAATTATACACAGGGAAGGGAAGTAAGCATGTGTGTAAGTTATTTTTTAATTATATTTGATTATAATCCTTTTTTTTTTTTTTTGTTGTTGTCTCCCTTTTAGGATGACAAGAAGAAACATCTTACATACGAAACACCCGAAGAGGCAGGCACTTCGAAATCGACACGTGAAGCGGTTTGGCCTTCGGAGTGGTGGACAACTTCCTCCTGGGAGTGAACTCGGTCTAACAAGCGAAAGGGAACTTCGTCAGACGGAACAACTGGTGACAAACAAGAGTGAGAAGGAGACGAAGAAATTGGACAAGGGGAAGGAACAAACAAAGGACAAGAAGCCGGCTACTGTTCTTGGTCAGATGAAACAATCAATGAAAAGTAAGAATTTCAAAACCACCAGTGTTTATTTATACAGGGCGTTACAAAAATTTGTCACGATATTTTGGGAATAGATTCCTTACATCGAAATAAGAAAAAAAATGTCCATATGGCCTTGTGGTCGGAAGTGCATAGTTTCGTGGTTTAGGGTCCCGAAAATGTGAAAAAATGAACTTTAAATGTCCATAGTTCCACTACTATAGAACCGTTGGCACGTGTTCGGCACCGTATAACTCAGAAGCTATCCAATTTTGAGCAAAGGTCCATATGAAACTCATATGAACCCGATTGGAAACCATCTTTTTTCTTATTTTGATGTAAGGAATCCGTTCCCAAAATGTTGACACATTTCTGTAACACCCTGTATATAGTATATATGAGGCGCTCCTTGTAGTAAGGGCAAACTCAGCAGAAGTTACGTGCAATCTGAATGCACGGAGATTACGTTTGAGGCGTTCCGTTGGTGATACGAAATTCCTCTTGTGGTATCCAGTTCTCATTCCTGTAGTGCAAGCCATTCCCGTTTGCCTTAGAAAATACGGTATCAAAACAATTGGACGATTATTTTGATAGTTGAGAGTGCCCAAAAACACACAAAATTTGGAATCGACCAGTGAAAACGGCATGTTTCTAGCACTTGTCGTTTTCGAGATTTCGTTGTCGAAAGGATTGGAGACAAACATATAAACTTAGCATTTTAGTGTATAGACTAGCTGAACCTGCACTCACTACACAGCGCATCATTCACATATGAGCATGAATCTCCTTGTCATTCCTCACAATATCTCTACATGTCCCTTTACAGACACAAGTGATAGACGTCTTGATAAAAATCGGCAAGGGGTACCACATAAAGGGGGATTTTTTCAATATCTCGCACCGTTTGCAAGATTTGAGCCTACTCCCTGTTGGAGTTTCTAATTTATGTATTATCAATGTTTTCTTTCTTCTTCCATGTAGTATGTAATAAGCAAAAACATTACATACACAATTAATTATAATGTCAGTGATATGCGGTGTTTATTGGGCAAAAGACTTCCAGATAATAAAGATTCATCTTAGACTGGAGAAGTGGTTATCTTTAGTTTTTCATTATCATTTGGTCATGAAATAAACGCCTGAGAGACATGTAACCCCTGTACACAACTATGTGGTGTTGGGATGTCTAACACGTAGGATATGTTTTATTATTATTTTTTTTAAATTTCAACGTTTTCAGTGTACCCTTAAAAATGTAATAAAGAAAAAAACGGCCATGTTTTTTAATATTCAATTAGAACTAGACAATCTACACAAAATTTGCAATCGACCAGTAAAAACGGCACGTTTCTAGCACTTGTGGCTTTCGACATCTTATTGTCGAAAGGATTGGGGACAAACATGTAAACCTAGCATTTTAATATATAGACTAGCTGAACCTGCGCTCTCTACACAGCGAATCATTCACATATGAGCATGAATCTCCTTGTTATTTCTCATATCTGCACATGTCCCTTTGCAGACACAAGTGAAAGACGTCTTGATAAAAATTGGCAAGAGATACCGTAAAGGGAAGATTTTTTCGATTACTTTTTCAATATCTTGCACCGTTTGCAAGATTTGAGCCTACTTCCGGTTGGAGTTTTTAATTCATGTACGATCAGTGTTTTCTTTCTTCTTGCATGCAGTATAAGCAAATACATAAACTAACTCTATTGCTTACGGAACCTGGAGGTTCACAACGCCGCGTTCACAAAAGTTCTCCACTGACTTCTATCCTTAGCCAATTGGATCCAGTTTCCACTTTGTATTCCTATTTCTGCGAGATCCATCTTAATATTATCCTCCCATCTGCGCTAAGGTCTTCATGTTGGATAAACCGTATAAATCATGAAGTTCCTCGTTATGAAGTTTCTGCCCTTCCCTATTCCCGTTTCTCTTGGGTTCGAATATTCGTCTCAGGATCTTGTTCCCAAATACTTTCAATCTATGTTCTTCCTTTCGAGTAAGCGACCATGTTCCGCAACCATACAGAATAACAGGCATGATTATCGTTTTATATATTTTAAAATAAGCTAATACATTACACATACAATCAATTATAATGTCAGCGATATATGGTGTTCATTGGGTAAAACACTTCAAACAATAAAGATTCAACTTAGACTGGAGAAATGGTTCTCCTTCGTTCTTCATTATAATTTGGCCATGAAACAAATTCTGATGCAACCCCTATATACGAGCATGTTGTGTTGGAATGTATAATGGGTAGGATATGATGCTTTAGTTTTTTTTTAAATTTCAACACTTCCAATGTATCCGTACAAATGTAATAAAGAAATAATGGCCATGTTTTTTTTTTTTTTTTTTTTTTTTTTTTTTTTTTTTAATATTGAATTAGAACTAGACAATCTACGCAAAATTTACAATCGATCAGTGAAAACGTCATCTTTCTAGAGCCTGTAGTTTCCGAGATCTCGCTGTCGAAAGATTGGCCACAAACATATAAACTCCCACAAACGTATAGTTTAACAAAACTCTAAAGATGGCAGCACAATTCATCTACATTAATTTTGGAGAAGGTTTGTTAAAATGGAAAGACTTTGAACAATAATTTACAAGGATAAACTTTATGAAAAATACCTCTTTAAATAATTTATTTAAAGTACACATATTTTAAAAGATTTGTCTTTGTTATAAACGTGAAATCACAAATAACGGTAAGTCGAAGGAGTGAAATCAAAAGTTAGAGGTTTGAACTCAGGCGCTTTTATTGCTATTGTATTTTAATAGATAGATAGAAACCATACAGTGTTGTAGTCAAGAGTTTTGTGTGGAGTCTAAAATGAAACAGAGAGGCTGGTATTAGAAAATGCGTTCGTTTTTTCAAAATATTGAAAACTTGAATGTAGATATGGTTTGTTAGTAAAGAATGGGCAGCGGTATGGACACAAAAGCATCAGCATGTGTTGCCAAGCTCTCCTTCTTCAAACAAGAGAACGCACAATTGACCCCGCTATTTTACAGTTTGCCACACCACCCTTGACAAGTGGCAAGCAGCAGTTGATAAAATGTATCTTTCTTTCTCTTTCCCGGTAAGCCTGTCCCTTTTTACGAAAAAAGGCATTCTATGGCTAGACTCATGTCAATTAAACTGACCCTTGATAAATATGTAACTTACAGCGTAATTTTGAATTTTGCTTGAAGATTTAGGCATATAACTTTGAAAATACAAATGAGAATTGCAGTTACTTTTGAACATAATTGTAAAATGAAAAATGTCCTGAAGTACTGATGAGCCAGAGCTTGTAAGTAATTTTCTTGTTGATTCGTGTCTTTTTAGGTAAAAATGATCGTGCTTTCGCAAGCTCTGTATCTGACTTTTCCTCGGATGACGATCAACCATTGGTGAAGAGATTCAAGCCTTCCATCCAAAATCTGAGAAGAAAGAAGATAGTAAAACGAGCTTTAAGGAGTATTGTTCAACAAAAGAAGAAAGCTGCGGCTGCATCGAGGATGATGACACGCTCTCAGCAACCACCAGACTTTCAAGAAGTTGCGTTGGAAACGTATGTATTTTTCTGACTTCTTCTAGTTTGTACATAGGTTTTCATATTGCGATACGTTTTGCATATAATCGTATAGGGAAACCCTAGTGGGTGTATGGCTTAGGAATTCCATAGTGGCAAAGTTGAGCTCTTGAGATCGAGGTAAGGTTGGAAATTTGTTCAGTCACAAGGATTATACGGAAGAAATTAGAATTTGAGTAACTTTTAAGTTAACAATATTGATTTATTTATAAGTGTTGTTTTTATCTGAAACTAGGCAAGGGTTTAATGAAGGTCTATAAAATTTTGATTGTGACTAAAATGTATTCCTTTGTTTATTAGAAAATATGCCCGAGTTTACCGTAGACAATAATGTACTCCTCCTGCGTTTGTTCTCCTGTGTCTTCTATATTCACTCAGATAAATAACAGGGGGCACGGTGGCTCAGTAGTAGAGCACTTACCTTTGGTGCGTGGGGTCCCTGGTTCGATCCCAGGCCAAGTAAATTTGTGATGGACAACATTGTGTCCGTGAGTTTTCTCACGGTACTCCTGTTTCCTTCCACTTTCTCATTCCACCAACTCTTTTATCATGCGTCATATGCCTTCGTCATCCGTCTCCCTTGGCCTAACGGGCATAATCATGGGACCTGAAATTCAAAAATTTCATTTTTTTCTTTTTTTCTTTCTCATTTCGCATAAATAACAGATACGTATGTTCTAAGGGTAGAAAGAAAGAAAGCATTTCTACAGATTTCTGCCTTTATGTCTATCGGTTCACTAGAATAATGTATTAGTTAAATTCCGTCTTTTGAAGAAGTTTGGAACGTAATTTTCTAAATTAGTACATGTGAAACCGATAATCATTTCGTGTGAATCAACCCCTCCCCCCATATACAACTTTCTGTTTTTATGTGAAGTGGTTTAAAAATCACCCTCTTTGTCCACCATATTGAATTCAACTATTCTGGAGGTTAATAACGGTAGATTCAAATTCGCTCGTCTCATACTATATTCTTCTGTACGTCAATCCTGAAAATTCTTGATATGCCTTACACAACCCGTCTTTCCGTGTAACTTTATCCATCTCCTCTTGCATCAGCCTTCCTACATTCGAAATATGATTTTATTTTGGTGATTCCACGTTTTACTTGGGCCGAAATTAACTCGGCGGGTCATAATTCTTATTCTTGCATGAGTCGCGGCACGCCAAACGGTAACTTTGTGTTATAAAAAGGTTTTTCGTGCACATTGCGAGGATTTTCTCGACCCCAGGGTTTTGCTAATTGGTGTAACCAGATAAGTGAAAATGAGCCTCATCTGACGAGATTAGGTGTTCAGGAAGTGTTTCGTGGTCATTGAATTAAAAAAGGGAGCCGCGGTGGCTCTGGTAGAGCGTTCAGCTTGAGTGCGTGGGGTCCCTGGTTCGATCCCCGCTTACGCCAATTGAACTTTATGGTGGGCAAACACCGTGTTTTTTTTTCCCGGGGTTGTTCTGTTTCCTCCCAGTTTCTTCATTTCATTCATTTCTCATCATCAATGTCTCTTTTAGCCTATACAGCATAACCATAGGACTAAAATTTCATTTTATTTTCACTTTGAATAAAAGAAATTAAAAAAAAAAACTACTGAAACTTTCCGTTTTTTTCCATTAGTCCGACTTTTTATTGAAAAAAAGCCTTCATCCCAAAATAGCCTTCTTATATATATATATATATATATATATATATATATATATATATATATATATATAACTTATAAACGATAAGCTTTAAAACAAAACGTAATGTTAATTAGGGTATACACAAATTTCTGGTAAATAAAGGTCAACAGTTATGGTAAAACTTTTGTTCTCTATCTAATAGTTAAGAATTCATAAGTTTAATTTAAATGTCACCAGGGTAAATTAATACTTGTTATTTCTATTGTATAGGAGATACTACTCTCGCCCACGAAAGTCAAAGGAACCAGCTGCTGGTACTGCCTATATTGATCTCATCGGGAAAAAATTGTCTAAGCAAGATGGTGAAGCTGAGGAGGATGCATTGTCTGAAGCCAGTTCGGTTGGGTTACAGGGTACTAGAAAACAAGGTAATTTTATTTTTGCTTTTTTTTTTTTTTTTTTTTTTATTTACTGATTTCTTTATTTTAATGACTAATCATTAGGTTAGAAATGACGGTTACGTACAGAACCGCTCAAAAGTTTTCGAATGCACCTGGCTTTCGGAGAGAACCGATAGCATGCATGACTGAAATGTAAATATAAGTGTAGAAATGCGTAGAAAACCGTAAACATCCACAGGAACGTAATGACAAGTCACTCTGTTGTGTAGGATTAAGTAAAATAAACGGGTGGCAGCTGAATCATTGAGGTTCTGGTATGAACCCTTCCCCATACGTTGCTGTGGAACAGGTGATATGTCTGTGTAACACTAGATGGCGTTCACAGTAATGATGTACACACGTAAGAGCACATGTTTGCGCAGTGAAAGGCAAGTGAGTGCTACAGAGGCTAGTATATGGGTGCCAATGTGTTGAGTGGTGGAAGTTGAAATGGACAAATTAAAAGAGCTTCAACAGAAAAGCGGACTGCAATAGTTAGCTTATACAGAACAGGTCACAGCATGCGTGAAATAGCAAAACAAGAGTATGTTTCCTTGGGAAGTATACACTACACTCTGAAGATTTATGTATCTACTAGAGTAATAAGGATCGGTATCGCATGGGAAGGCTTAAGGTTACGTTGCGAGGGGGGATACATATGTAATAGTGACCAGTAAACATGACCGCTTTAAAACAGCGCTCATGCTGACAGCGGAACTGAATGTGGTAGGGATGAATCTGTAAGCGAGTGAACAGTAAAGAGACGACTTCAGGATGCAAAACTTAAAGGATGTATTGCGGCAAAGAAACCTTTACTGCGGGCTAGCTATAAGAAGAAATGACTACAGTGGGCTAAACACCGTGCATATTTGGCTGCAGATCTGGGGGAAAATGTGTTATTTACGGATGAGTCGAAGTTTGAGGTATTTGGGACAAAACGCCGCAAGTTTGTATGCCGTGTAAAAGGCAAACGATGGAAGCTCAGGGTGTTGCCGCGACTGTCAAACACGGAGGGGGTTCAGTGATTGTATGGGGTTGCTTTGGAGGCAATCGTACGGGTGATCTTGTAAAATTAGAGGGGACTGTGACGAAGAGACGGTATCACGACATTCTCCAACGTCATGCAAACCCATGTGGTATACGTTTAATTGGCAAAGGTTTCATCTTAGAGCAGGATAATGATCCGAAATATTCGTCTGTTTTATGAAGAACATATCTTGAACGTTTTGAGACGCGCAAAGAACTGAAAACCATGATATGGCCTCCTCAAAGTCCAGACTGCAATCCTATAGAACTGCTGTGGGGTCAGTTAGATAAAATGGTCCGGAAAAAAAAACTGACGAATGTGAGACATTTGCAGCAGGAATGGTAGGCGATTTCCGAAGAAACGTTTTCGCACTTGATAGAAATATGAACAAAATTGCCTGAGTCGTTTTTGAGATAGTCGTCCGGGAAAAGCTCATTGCCAAAAGTGAACTTCCCCTTCTAGATTTATGCCAGAGAAACGACTTACAGGATTTATTTTAAAAGTATTGATTTATGGGAAATAATAATAATAACAATAAAAATAGAACCGTCTTCTTTTCATGTTACGAATCATTTCCTGAAGTATGTGGATATCCTTCTGTTCCGTTCCAATTGTAACGATTCAATTTTCGATTACAAGTTGGCAACCCTGTCACTCTTAACAAGACGCGGAATTCGACAATATGCAAGAAGAACTTCTGTTTTCTTTTTATGTCACGAATCATCTCCCGAAGTTTGTGCACATCTTTCAGGTCCACCCTATATATATAAGGTACACCCTTGTAGGTTTGCACCGGCATGGAACAGCGAAGTGCCATTAGATATATATGAGTGTGTCTGTGTGCATTCGCGCATAACTGCACCGATTTTTATGCTTATTTTTTGTTTTATAAAAAATTATCAATAATAGTTGTTGATAATGATCTTTTTTAGCGCTCTTTTGAAGTCGGTTAGCATTTTTTATAAAAAGTTTGAGTTTTACGTCGAAATGCAATAATCTTTAGGCTGAAGGAGACAGAAAGAAATAAATGGCGTGAAGAAAATGCTAAAATGACAATATCTAACACCTATGCCCTGACGACAGTTATCAGAATGTAGTGCAGTGTAATTTGTTAACATATTTTAATTAGATATGGTTGATGTATTAGAAAAACAAAATCTATGCTATATTCAGAAATATTGTAATTGGCATAATCAAAGAAACGTTCATTACGTGTTTGAACAATTTCTGAAAGCTAAATTGAATTGAATTGAAGTTGGTATGCAATTCTTTGTATGTAATACTATTTTTGTAGTCTTTTGAACATATCAGGACCTCGGATGAGAAAGGGCAAAATCGAAAAATAGTTTTTTTCTCTCTCTCTCGCATCAGACAGATCTGGACAACACATAGATACCGCGTTTGCCCTGGCTCAACCTTAGTATTCTCAGAGTTTCTAGATAAACAAAGATTCGCCCTTGCTATCTTGAAGTACTTACAAAACTTTCAGCTTGATTTCCCAACAACCCGATTTCAGGATTCGCCCTTTCTCTCCTGATATGTGAATTGGGAGACTATTTTCCAGTTTGTAGAGAAACAGTTGGGAACGATGAATTAAAGGTTACTTACAACAGTGTTTTCAGGCTTTCAGAACAGTCTTATGTAATACAGCCTGGTCTTAGAATAGAACGTGTTGTCTTATTGTTCTTCAGTTTACCAATAGCACTTCAATTTCCTTAACTGATATGTACTCCAAGCCGATTGGAATTAGTTGGATAAATTCACTGATTATAGGTTACAATTTATTATTGTAGGTGATAGAATTCTGAAGATGTGTAGAGTGAATAGAATAGCTATGTTGCAAAGTTAAGTTAATGTTTCACTATAATAGGATAGTATTGGAGGTACTTTGTTCTGCGCTTTTGCTTTGCATGCGACAAAATACTATTAGGATCTCTGTAAATATCATATTGAATAAAATCTGTATAGAGATGTACAATATACAACGTTTTACTCCGCAGATTCTTTCAATCTGACCTACATAGCAAGTACGATAGTCAATGTGACTTATACAGGGTTACTATAAATGATTGGAGCGATTTCACAGCTCTGTAGTAACTGTATTACTGTATATATTGCGATAATTTTTTATCACACACACAGAAAAACTCAAAAAGTTTCTGTTGATAATTACAAATGTTCGATATGTGCCCCCTTAGTGATTCGACAGACATCAAGCCGAAAATCAAGTTATTCCCACACTCGGCGCAGCATGTTCCTATCAATGAGTTCAAAAGCATTGTTGATGAGGACTCGCAGTTCTGGCAGGTTTTCTGGTAGAGGAGGTGTAAACACTAAATCTTTCACATAACCCCACACAAAAAACAAAGTTTTACACATGGGGTTAGGTCAGGAGAGCGTGGAGGCCATGACATAAAATGCTTTCTTGGCGCCTGTTGCCATCTTGCCTCACTGCTGCGCTCTTGTGGGAGAAATCTGAAGTACTCCTGCAACAAACAAAACTTTTTGAGTTTTTGTACGTTACTTTTGAGTTTTGTTACAATATCAGTTATTAGAGTTACAGTGAATTTATAAAATCGCTTCAATCACTTATAAAAACCCTGTACATTTGATTTTAATGAATAATTGTAGTGAGTACATATGTTCACTGCTTAAACCTTTGCAGAAATTTAAGTTGGCCACTTGTATAATCTGGACTATCTTGTGGAACAAAGGGTGGCCAGTTAGATAGGACTTAATGTATCGTTGTACAAAGCTATTTATAAGTTTGTAAAATATTGTTTTAATTTTGTTTTATAGAAAGAAGATCCACTCCTAGTAACGTAAAACTAAAAGTAACGAAGAGCTCGGAGTCGAAGGAAACAGTGGTCGGTAAAAGACAAAAGGAAGTAGTCAAAGTAGCAGAAGACAAAGGTAAATCTCAGCAGAAGGAACGACCAGAGCCAGCAACTCAGAAGAGCTCCGATGAAGCTAAAACAAAACCACAGAAAGAAGAGAGCAAACCGAAACCATTACAAAAACGCGTCAGGACAGGAGCAGACGCTGCATTAATAAAAAGGAATAAAATTTATAAAGATTACGTGAGCGTAAAAAGAAAAGTAATCAAAAAATATATTCCGAACAATATCCAGTTTAAGAGAACCACGCGTTCTATGAATGTGAAGATGGAGAGTAACAATTTCGTGCATAGACTGAGAGCTCGACGAAGTTTGCCAATGACAAGACGAGAGCTGGATGATGATGAAGAGGGTGATGGCGACGCAGAAGAAGAGGAAGACGATGAAGATTTTGAGATTGGCCACCTCGAAAAGCGATTGATGCGGCCACCATTGCCACGGCGGACGCTGTTACCTCGTCGAGCATCTCGTGACGCGCAAGGCGTGTCAGATACCGAAAGTGTTAGCAGTTCTCAGTCGGATTTATCAAAGGGACAGGTGCCTACTAAAATCCACAGACAATCGTCATCATCCGCATCAGTGTCGCCGATAAGGCGACAACTAGGAAGAATGTCTGCTATTAGAAACAGTGCTTCGAGCCTATCGGAAAAATTTAGTGAATCAGACGACGAGCCTTTGGGGAAGAAAACTGCAAAAGTCAAAGTAAATCATGTAATTAATAGGAAATCTATTGGTAAAGGTAGGCATCTAGAAAACTCTAGAATTTCTGCCAATCAGGCAAGTCATAATAGAGAACTTAGAAGTGAAAGCAAAAAGAAATCAGTGGACGATCATGATAAGGATGCAAATACGCCCACAACAAGAAGAAAAAGTGTTCAGGGTGGCTCTGCAAAGATCGTGAAAGGTGAAGATAAGAAATCTGACGTTGAAAATCAAGACCGATTAAAGACGACTAAGCAGCTGAAAGTTACTAGTACTGAAAGTTCTACTGTGAAGAAGACAACGGTAGATACGAAAACGAAAAACAGTTCGTTGAACGACCACGTTGCCGTATGCAAAATGCGAGGCGCGGGCAGCAAGCAGAAAAGTAGCAGCGATAATACTTCTGCTTCACGAAGAAGTGAATCAGAATCTGTTACGGAAGCTGATAAGGAAGATGAGAGTTGTCCACCACCGACTACCAGAAGAAGAGATTCAGAAACGGTCAAGAGTACTAAAACTACTAGCTCTAGCTCTATTGATACTTCCAGCGGGTCAACATCAGAAAATACGAGCTCAAGGCGGAAGGACAATAGTAATAGCGTGGATAATGAGAAGAAGTCGTCTGCACTGAATAAAAGTTCGGAATTGAAAAACAGCAACAAACTTAAGAAACCTGAAAGAGGGATTTCACCTGCGAAGACTTCAGATAGTTCCAAGACAAGTACGGCGTCTTCAAAAGAGTCAGATGTAGATAAAGAAAAGAAGGATGTAGCGCCGAAAAAACAGCCCAGAAGACGCGAAAGTTTAGCAAATAGGAATGAAAGTGCAAGTTCTGACAAGAAAAATGAAGTGAACAACGAAAACATTGCTAGCAGTAGTGACGAAGAAACTGTCCCTCTGAGTAAAATAGAAGATCTGAAAAAGCACACAGCTTCTACAACAGAAACCAAGGAAATTAAAGAAACGAAAAAGGTCCCAGTTGTAGCTCTGACTAAAAGTTCCGAAAAGAACCTACTGAACTCTTTAATGCCCAAGCCTGTTGTTGTGCTGAAGAATAATGAACAGCTTCTGTTACGAAGACGATCAGAGAGAAGATGTAATAGTGATGGAGACTTATACAGGAAGAATGAAATTAATATTTCTTTGAAGGAATTAGGGAATAAAGACGGAAAGAATAAGGTATCCGAAAGCAGCGATAATGAAGAAGATATGAAATTGGTTGACCTCAAAAATAAAACTCTTACAAATGTGACTTCTAAAGAAACTACTGGTGCAAGTTCATCTAAGTGCAAAGAGGAGAACAAGAAGGACTCGAGCAGTAAAGACAGCGAATCTGATACACCTGAAGTCGTACGCCCAGTGAAATCAAAAGGAAGCTCCGCGGAAGATCAATTAGTGGAAAAGTACATTAACAAACTTAACGAAAGTAATGATTTACCTGGCAGGCGCCTAGTGCGTAAAGGAAGCTTAACTAACTGTGAAGTAAATATTAAGCGTATTAAAACAACAGACGTATTGTCCGCCTCAGAAGTCCAGCAACCTGTTAATGCTAATCAAAGTCAAGAGAAAGCTTCCATAAAATCAGTAGACAATGCAACCAGTAAAACTCATACGGAAAAACCTGCCAAAACTCACACCGAAGAGAGTGATAACAAGAAACTTTCGTTGTTACATTCCAAGAAACCTAGCAATAAAGATCAGAGTAATTCAAACAAAAAATCTGTTACTGACACTAGCAAGAATAATGAAGTTACAAGTTCTTCCTTGGTAGAATCTAAAAATAAACTTAACACTTCCATAGGAGTAAAGAGAGCGTCTAAGAAACAACGAGATGAAACGCCATTGTCTTCAGTCAATATGGACAAAGCAAAGCCAGTACAGAAGGAGAAACAGGCTAATGAAATGGATAGTGGTAGTCGCAAGTCGTCCACAGAAGATACTGGAACAAGAAAAGTGGATAACATGTTAGAAGTTAAAGAAAATATTTCAACAATTGTGGAGAAAGTCAGTGAGAAGAGCAAGCTAAAAGTAGCTACCGAGTCGGTTTTTAGTAAACGTGAAATAGTTTTGGTGAAGAAATGCGATGCTGTCGCTAATAAAAGCAAGAAAGTAGAACAATTTAATAATAAAATTTCTAGTAAAAAGTCAGTGTCTCACAAAGCGGATGACACTGGAAAGAAAAATAAATCCGCAATAGCAAACAAAGCTATAGAAAAGAAGAAAAAGCTTGATAAAGAGGATGAGGAGCCTGTTTCGAAATTGGGTGAAGAAAAAGTAGATTCACCCCAGCAGACATCTTCGGGAGATACGAATGAAGGAAAAGATGATGAGAAATCAAAATCGTTAGAAGATACGGAGAAAAGCTGTGAAGATAAGAAACAGCAAGATGATAAAGAAGAAGAAGGAAGCGTCGAAGTAGAAGGACAAGAAAACACTACAAGTAATGTGGAGTATGTAGAAAGCGATGAAAAGGATAAAAAGAGTGCGTCTATATCTGAAACTGTTGTAGATAAAAATATTGATGCAGAAGAATTAGAAAAGGAACACACAGAAAACCAAAATGAAAGCACAAGTCATCAGTTTGATACAAGATCAGATTTTTGCGCGAAACATAGCGAAGAGGGTGAATCGAAGCTGGAGGACCAAACGTTTCCTCAATCCCTTTCTTTACCGAAAAACAATTCAGGTGCTGCGGACTCACCTAGCATATTAAGCGAAGACGACAATTGTATTTTAGAAAATATTGCAATGCAAGTTCTTGCTGCTATTAATGATAGCGAGGAGATTGAAACGGAAACTGAGCACTCCGAAGATGAAAGAACAAATGATGGTTCTAGTAAGAATGCTGAAGAACGTGCTAAAACTTCTTTCGAGAAAAGCCTGTTTGTCACTTCCAGACCCGTTTTACCTGTTGATCAGCCACTTATGATGAAAGAATGCAACCAATTGCCAAACAGTGATAAAATCGCAGAGGCTACCAAACCCAGTGCTGAGCAAACCAGTAGTACTTTTGTCCCCGAAGAAAAGTTACTCAATGTTCCTAATATATTGACAGAAGAAGGTATCGTTGAAGCTTATGGTAGGGCTTTGGCTGATCTAGGGTATTGTGAGTGTGACGATCAGGTTAACGAAGATGGGACAGGCTCAGGTGTATGTCGGGAAGTAAATCCTGAAGATGAGGCGGATATTGAGTATAGGCAAGGTAGTGAGGACAACTTGAAAAGTAATGAGGAAATAAGTAAAAATTGCGAGTTAATAGAAGGTGATGAAACTGTGCCTGTTGAACCAGAACAGATGGTAGCCGAGGATCTTAGTACAAAACCAAGAACTGTGTCTCCGGAGCTACAACAGAGTAGTATTTGTGATCAGCCGTCTGAAATTCAACCTAGTCATGTAACGGAAAGTGAAGATGTATTGGAGGCCCACACTGTTGTATTTACAGACAAGCTAAACGTGGATAGTTCTGTTAATGAGTTGAGTCATGAAAGCCAGCAAGAAGAAGTATTCGAAGACGTAGAGGAGAGTGCTCAAGATCTGAGAGTGGCTGTAGATGTCCCCCGATGCTCCACTGATCTTACTGCATATGAAGAAAATAGTAAAAGTCCCGATAAAGCTGAGTTACTGGCATTAAGAGACGGCGCAGTTGTTTGTGATAGCAAAGATGAAAGTTCTAAAGAAGGCTTTATGGACAAACTGGACAAACCGTTGGACGACAATTTTATGCATAAAATTAAGTCGTTACCTGATAGAATTGGGGAAAAGAAGCCAATATTTCCTAGGAGAGCGTTTCTACATAAAATCAAAGAAAGGAAAAACCGAACACCAAGTGCAAATGCATTTTCTCCTGAGAACGAAAGCAGTGTGTATGCTTTTGAGTCGGAGCCTGAAATGCCTGTTAGTACTCCATTCAGAAGTAAGTCGAAAGACGCGGCGAAGCGACGATCTAGTTTGACGCTTCCACCGGAAGGCATTACTGTGAGCGAACCTTTGAGTCTTGAGAAACTTCCAGAATCGGTAGCTTCTGTTAATGTCGTATTACGAACGGAAGAAGAATCTCAGGCAGAGAAAACGATCCCAAGAATCAACGAAGATAAACCTCCGCCACCTCCGCCTCCTTTACCGACATCCTTACCTCCAGTGATAATACCATACGTAGAAACGAATCTACCAGAGGTATCAGAAAGTGGCCAGTCTTCTCCGGAGGCATATGTTACTAAAAATGTGAGCAGTACTTCAATAGCTGTTCAAGTGAACTTGGATGAAATGATGGACACACAGTACACTGTTCTGGAATCCGAAGTAACATCTAACTTGATGCAACGCAGTATGGAATGCTCTACTCAGACAGATGATGACCAAACCCTTTCTGACACGGAGGGTCATTTGTTCTATATTCCACTACAGCCAGCTGGTCCGTCGCCGACAGTTACTTCCCATCAGGTAATCCAAGGTGTAGCTGTGAAGTTGGGGACGGAGGGTCCAACCGGACCAAACCAGCGAGTGATTATGAGAGCGAAGTTGGTGACAAAACCGCCTGTATTTGCGCCCCAGTGTCGACCCACCACCACCATTTGTGCCAACAACAGTACCGAGCTGAAGCAACCAACAAATACAAGGTATGTCAGTTGAATAGTAAATTTTATTTATGGTAGTTAATGTTCGAATGCCAAATATAGCCAGTAGTCCTTTATGAACCTTCATATTAATATTAATACTATTTGATTTTCGATTCACACAGAGGCTTAAAATACGAGTGGCAAACGTAACAAAAGGATTCACTTCTTATGGCTATGTGTCATGTGTATATCAGCTCAATTATGTCTGATATACATAATGATAATGTTTTCATATATACAGCCAGTTTAATATATGAAAACATTGTTTTGATCAAAACATCTGTAGGTAGTTGAAAAGAAGTTAGATTTTTATATTTTAAACACATATAAATATAAAATTCTCTTCTCACATTCTCGTATGTTAACAAAGTTTCGATTCCCCGCGGAAATGTTGTCTACATCAAAATAGAAGCATGGATTACGTAAAATATAAGACCAACTAAAGGGAATTATTTGTTTTTCCAAGAGGCTAAAGTAACGGTAACAAATAACATAATATGAATAAGTAGCTCACACAAGTTAAAGATTCTTTTTCGAAATAATACTCAAGCAACTAAATACAGAACTTCAAATTAAAAGCGACTAGCATCCCATTGTATCCCCGATTGACAGAAGACATTATAAAAGGTTTTTCAACTTATGGATCTCCCAACTTCGAGAAACCTCGAAGATAATATAACCAGTTACTAAGTAAAAGTTGCTGTGGAGGTAAGCCCTCCACACTGTCTTGATTTTGACACTCGTGGAAGTCATGTAGTCAGCACGATGCACTTGCCTCGTTGACTTTCCCAGTCTGTACACGATACTCATTCTAAAAGATTTGGTGTTTCAGACCCATATTGAGACGAGAAGAATTTCTTTCCCTCATCAGGCAAATAATACGCCTTACCGCACTGTAATGTAACGAGTTGGAAATGTTATTATACGGACAGGGAAATTCACTCTGGAGTGTGTGAGGTAGTTTTTCACTGGAACAAAACCTGTATTATTATTATCATTAAGTATTCTGCCTTTTGACAGATTCTGGGACTAATGAGGGATTTTTTTTTTTTTTCAGTTTAGGTTTTTGCCTGGAAATGTTTCTTCCAGTTTCTTCATCTTCACCTTCCTCTTTTAATTCCCAATATTTTCTTATATTTTCAAATCATCGATCAGTTGTGTTCCTACTCCTCGCCTTCCTTCCATCTTTCCTTCTATGGCGGTGTGAAGAAGACAATTTCTTCGCAAGATATGTCCAATCCAATTGGCTTCCTTACGAAGGGTGTTGGCTAGAAGCGTTCTCTTCTCTTCTATCCTTTTTAAAACATCATCGTTTATTACTCTCTCTCTCTGTACATTTTACCTTCTCCATCTTCCTCCAACACCACATTTCGAAGCTCTCTAAATGTTTCTTCTCTAACTTCTGTAATGTCCAAGTCTCTGAACCATACGGTCCAATACACATATAAGGGTTATTCAAAAAGCGCACCAGTTTTTGGATCGTCTGGTAAATTTTTGTTTCTCGGTTGCCGACATTGTTTTGTATTGTTGCTCTACACATAAACATTCCGATTGTCACCTTAGTCTGAATTTCTCGCATTTCTTCAATCTGTGTCTATCCATGGAGCAGTTTACTATAGTGCAACGTGTGCTAATTGTGAAAACTTTTTATCAGAACGGAGAAAGTTATCCGGCAACTGTCAGGCGACTTCGCGCGGTTCTAGGGCGAAATGAGGCACCGAATAAATCAAGAGTTCGCAGACGTATGAAAAAGTTAATTGAAACGGGTTCAATAGTGAACATTGAAAGCTCTGGGCATCGTCGTAGTGGTCGTTCTGATCAAAACGTTGCGCTGGTTCGTGACAATGTGGCTGTTAGTCAGGCAGTCATAGAGAATTTCACGAACAGAATTATTGCATGCCAAAGCAATAGAGAAAGTCATATGCCCGACTTCATTCTTCGTACGTGAAATCGGAATGTGTGATGAACGTGTTTATAAATTTTGTTAGTGTTTTTTGAAAAACTAAAGTTCAGAATTTGATGTAATAAAACCGGCGCGTTTTTTGAATAACCCTATATATAGGACTTGATCAAATTCTTTCTTAGTTCAATATTAAGCCTGTTAGTTAAGAGTGATCATTTCTAGTTGAATGCTTCTTTGACTATGGCAATTCTTGTCCTAAACTCTTTGGTGGAGTAAGCGTCTTTCGTCAAAATACTTTACAGATATTTGAAATTATCGACCTGTTCAAGTTCTCTTTGCTCTACTCTGACCCGTAACGGTGCGTTCGCACGGGATATTCTCATGACTTTCGAATTTTTGTTGTTGGTTTCCACTCCATGTATCGGGATGATAAAAGACACCTTAAACGATACTGAAAGAACATAAAGTCATTGCACAGTATACTTAAGTGAGGCTAAATATATTAAGGAAACTAAAATAAAACAATGAAAACTTTTCGGACTTCTTACATTTAAAAGTCACAAAAACTACGTATTAATGTGAATTCTGACACTACAGTTCGTGGTTTCCACTAATTTCTTATTATATTTATACACATCCTGAAAAAAAAGTGTAAAGATTCCCATTACTTACGGACTTGACACATACTTATCGTTATTAATTTGTTTTCGGCATGAAGGCTCTTTGTGAATTGACAGTTCATATTAAAATTATTTTTCCGAATTTTCGTAAGTTTACGGAAGTCATGTTAATGATTGTGCAGAATATAATTCCCGCGAGGAATCAAAGATTTGCCACCCGAGGAAAATTACGAAAAACTCGGATGCTCGATCTCCAGCCAAAGTAAGTTTAAGGTGGACAACACTGTATCCGTGGATTTCTTCCTGCATACTCATTCCACCAATTCTTCTATCATCATTCACTTACCTTAATCATTCGTGTTCCTTCGCCTAAAGAATATAATTGTGGAACGTTAAATAGAAAGATTTCGTTTTCATTTTCCCATTTAAAAGAGTTAAAACTTTCTACCACTCAAATTATATTTTTATTTTGTAAACTTTTTTACGTTTATTTCTCGTGTATAATAACAATTTTCTATATACTAAGAATGCGCTAAGTGGACGAAATACACATGCATTTCAAACGGATACAGCAGGCGCAACAAATAGAGATAATGCGTAAGAGATTTTAGTGTGCCGTTTGCAGGAAGTTTGCGAAGTTTCCCTGATGTCTCAATGATGATAGCAATAATACATAGTATCTGTTCGCTAGCTTTTTGCGTCAATTCGAACATTTTGCCTCCTTCCCCCCCCCCCCCCAAAAAAAAATCCTGTGTATTTCCTTCTCGTAAACATGTTATCGTATACTAGCTAAAGTAAACACTTACAGATTTTCAGGATACGCCACTATTGTTAACTTTTAACTGTAAATAACTTTCATCATTGTAGCTCTACAGGAAGGGCGTAAACATTTTGGGGTGTAGAAGATGTCCCATATAAATCACATAGGAAACATTTTTCAGTTTCCCGTAAAAACCACTCTAAATTTGGAAATTATTACTTTTGGTGGTTTATTTTTTTAGCGCTGACAAAAATGTACAAGTATACCGAATATCAAGTTTTTAGTTAGTAAGTACTTCAAATGATATGCCCGTAGCCAAACTCTGTTATAAAAATTGTTGCGTGAGTACCTTAGGATTCTGAAACATGGATTTCGGATAGGGCACATACTAGTTCCTAAGGGAAGTCTTGACCCGAGTACGGTAGGTGCCATAGTTTTGGAGCTATGAACCTTTAAAATTCATTTTTTCATGTTTTCGGCAGCCTATAACACGTAAACGATGAGGTTTTCGCCCTAGGTTTATTGGAACTTTTTTGTTTGTTTTACCCTCAGGAATCACTCCTCTGCTTTTGTACAACGAATTTAGCGCCATACTGTATACACACACACATATATATATATATATATATATATATATGTGTGTGTGTGTGTGTGTGTGTGTGTGTGTGTACCCAATCTAACTCTCTGGTCAGTTTCAATATGTAAAATCGATCCAATAAGACGGATTTCAACGCGTGCCTCGCGTAGCGTAGTTGATAACGCTCTCACCTTTGGTGCGGGCGACCCCCAATTCATTCCCAGTGGGGACACTCGGTCGAAAAGATGTAACAACTTCTTCATGCCAGTTATCCTGAATGGGGTTTTCTTGGATGTTCCTCACTCACACCATGAAAATGCCAGAATGGTACCTAACATACAGACCGCTTTCTTTCTAGCCCCTTTACCGGATAGTGTGTTCGCCGAGGGACGTCCTCTACCATACGCGATGGGCTTAAGGCCACAGATGCCGGTAATGCCCAGAAATGTGTATAAAGAAAAGAAAGACGGGCTTCAACATGATGACACCCATGACTCAGAAATGCCGTAAATCATAGTCTCTCTAACTCGATTTTCATGGGTTAAGTCGGATCTGCCGTAACTTGATCACTATCGGAGAAGAAAAGGGCATCTTACGATATTTGGATCACCCTGTATATTCTCTCTGCCATAGCCCAGCCATACTGTATTTGCCTCCCACTCCTTCGGCAGAATTTAAGACATTCGTGCAATAAGTGACATACATATTCGGTTAATGTTTAAAAGTTCCTATGTACGATATTTTGTTTCTTTATGTCAAAAGATTCAGGATTCTTTATGTCGTCAGAAACCTCTTCCTTGTCTGCCATATTGATTTTACCCCTTTTTCTCCACTCATTTAGAGTGCAATTTCCAAAATTGATGTAGCTGGTTATGATGTTCACAGTCCATGTATCGAAAATCCCTCGTGTATAAAGTTATAGGCCCGTACATCCATCAGTTGAAAATAAGGCCTTTTTGCTACCTGTGTCCGCCATATTGAATTCGTGTAAATTCGTATTCCATGCCTTGAAAGGCTTTTATGAGCTAAATTTTGTAGTTTCATACTTTAACGGATGTTTAGCTATTACAATAGTAATAAAATGCTCCCTACAATATGTTTTTCACACATCTTGTTCTACCTTTTACGCTATTGGTCAATTCCATTGAGGAAAATGAGGTTGACAGGAGTACTGTAGCCACATTGAGGTTCCAGTGAAGACATTGATAAAGTTTTCATTGAAATGGGTGAAATATTTTTTGAACCACTAAGGGTCTAATATACCTACTTTTCCTTGTTAGAATTGTATTACACTAGATAGGTAACAAGCTTTTTTATGTGATTAATAGATGGCACCACTTTTGTTGTAGGTAGAAATGAACAAATTTGATTAGATGAGGTACGGGGTAGGGAGAATATGTCGATGACGAATAAAGCGCTATATAAACGCCACAACACAATAAATTTTGGACACTGAAATATACTGTAGTGGCGTGTTATTAGATTTTGTCTTCAGTACTCCACATTTAGTTCATATATATTTAGCTATATAACAGCTCAAAGGGGTTTTGAGGTCATCTATCGCAGTAATGTATTGTATTGCATTTGATTTTTCTTTTTGGAAGAGAGATTGCTGACTTCCTTCTACGAAGGGAGATGGCGACTCACTGTTAATTAACATAACAAGAGAATTAAAGTATTTCCAATGACACAGTATTGGCGAATACTGGACTTCTAAAGCGAATTGGTAGTTTTGCGTTCCACACTTATGTTCTTTAAAAGAATTTCTGAAATAAGAATATTAGAGGAAGCAGAAAAACCCACGATCACGATGTTGTCCACCACAAACTCTCATGGCCTGGGATCGAACCAGGACCTCTGGCAACAGAGGCGATACTGGATTTCTTCACTTATGTGTAGATGGAAGCACTACTGTGAAAATAGTATTTAGTTATAGGCATTAAGTATAGCATTTCCAATGGGCATAAGTATCGGTACTCGTCTGAAGTTACATGATAAGAGTCCATTCTCACTGAAAATGAACACCATGTCTGATTTTTATAGAGAACTCGCGGGCCATATTGGATACATTGAACTGGGGAATGTACAGTCAGCGCATAGATTCTAAACTACATTATATTGGTTTCCTTATCCCATACTTCGTTACTTCTTAATTCAAGCATTTCCCCAATTCCCTTATGATGCTTAGTCGACATTAAGAATTCTTATTTCCACCGAGAAACAAACCTTGACGACGCACGCACACTATACATGTGCATTAATAATTCGTTTAGGACCAATAATAGTAGTAAATTACGGCGATTTAAATAAGGGCGGTTATTTTAGTTGATTTGAAACAAGGAAACTGACTGAGTAGCGACAATCAATTGTTTTAATTCATGGATGTTTATAGCCAGCGATTCAAAAGTAACACGTGAAAGTGGTTGAGAGTAGTTAGTTCTTATCTTTGAAAATATACTGTAAAAGACCTTATGGGGGAAGTAACAGCTCCCGCCCTTTATTTGGTACGGAACATATAGTTCAGTTCCTCTGTTGAGTTTCTAAAATTCTTTCCTGGTCATGTCTAAAGAGAAAACCAGTATTTGCTGATCAGGCATTGGTCGAATTGGAAATAAATTAGTGCTCGTATGTACAGATCTGCCTTACATAAACTTTAATATAGTAGAGCTTATTTGTAAATTCTTTACAGATGGTGTGGTTTCTGGCATCTCAATCTACTACCGGTATGCCACACCAGCTCGTACCATCCCAGTTCGGTCATTGTATCCGAGAGTTACGTTTTGGGCATTTAGTCAACGCGAAATCATTTTCATTTTATTATTCGTTATGTGTAATAACAGACTTAGCAGTCAAAGGAGGTGATCTAAATTCTCTTTGATAACTATTGACTGAATATGATGGTAAAAGTGTATTTGTACACTTCTAGAAACGCATTTAGGAACACTCAGTAGGAATGAGGGGTTAAAAGCTAGGTCCAGTAAGATTCATGAATTTGGTCAGAAGCTGGTAGATAAAGTGTTCTGGGTAGGATGTAGTGATCCCAAGATGGCACCCATTTTATACAAAGTATTCAAAAGCCATACAATACTCATTTTAAAAGCACGCGTAATACCCCAAGCGGCCATACAAGCGGTTAAACATGTAGCAGGTTCTACAGATGCGGAATGACTGTTTGGGATATGGTACTACCTCACACTTGCTTTAATTGGTAGACGCTCGTTACCGGAGCCCAGCTGGCTGTCAAACATCGTCCCACCATGCTTTACAAATGGTTGATAGGGTTTAGATCCGAAGACGAAACAAGCCAGATTAGAGAGCACATACAGAGTTGAGCATGCTGGGGTGCACTGACGGTACTGGGACGCGCGTTATCATACCCAGAAGATGCCAATAACATACCCTCTAGAAAAAGACCTTCTGTGGGCGAATTTCCTTCCAATCGGAAAACGTATAGAGATTGGTTTTAAGTGCGTTTTCAACAATGTAGTTTAAACAGTATTCGACAAATTTTTGTAAGAAAAAAAATTAAAGAAAGCTTCTTTTATATATATTATATATATATATATATATATATATATATATATATATTGCATTACTTACACATACTTAAACATCTTCTTGTTCACCTCAACCGTAGGTTGATAGGCAACATGGATATTTTAAAACTCTTCTCTCCCTTGGAAGAACTGTTTTATACTTTCATAAGGTCTCTTCTTCGTAACTGCATCTAAATATTCTATCCTTGTTCTTCCTCTTCCTGGTTTTCCTTCTGACTTTCCCTCTGTCAGCACGGTGATTCAGTCAGGGTGCCGAATAAGATGGCCAACCATGCTGTTTCTTCTTTTCCCTATTGTCTTCATGGTCTGTCGGCCTTCATTAGCTTCCTTTAGTGTGTCTTCATTCCTTTTCCTTTCGGTCTATGATATGCGCAGCATTCTGCACCAACACCACATTTCAAATGCTTCCAGTTTGGATATTTCAGCTTTCCTCAATGTCCACGTCTCTGATTCGTAAAGCGCCACACTCTATACCAATGTCTTAATAAATCTTATACAAACGTTCAACGATACATCTCTTGATGTTAGTAGTCCTCTTTTCCTATTGAATGCGTGTTTAGCCTGCGCTATTCTGGAACTTACGTCTTTTTCACATAGCATTACATATAATTAGTTATATTTGTCAAATTTCCAAAGTATTTAACGCATAAGGAGGGAAAGTCTTACAGAAACAGATATGTGCGTCCATCTGTCTGTTATATATATTTCATTTATATGGGCAGGATCAACACCAAACGCGTTACTCTTTGTTATTTGCTTATTTACTCATTTTTTTACCTTCAAATATATTGCTAAACCTTTTTCTCCCCGTGCAAAGAACAGGCATTTCTGCTATACTTCAGGTCACCCGAATTGGCGTATGGCGTCAGCCAATAAGCTCGCGTTGCGCTGTTACTAAACCCTTAGGGAGGAATCTAATAATTCATAATTGATTTTGTTCGTATTTGTAGACAATTATGAATGATTAGATTCGTCACTGAAGGTTTGGAAACAGCGCACTGCCAGCTTATTGGTTGACGCCATACGCCAATTCGGGTGACGCGGACTATAGTATGGTAATAATTGCATGATAAAGCAAGAAACTGTTTTTTATATGGATTCAGATGGACAGGTTCCATCTCTCACATTATCCCTCTCTTTCAGCCAGAAGTTGTGGATCTGTTTAATTCTCATAGTATAGAAGTTTACCATAGTTTCTCAGCTGTGGAACGAAATTCACTTGTTGGAATCACGGAATAATAACTTTTTTTCTTTTTAAGCAATATTTTTAGTTCCTGGCGTAAGGATACGAGAGTTTGTAGTTTCACTCTAATGTGTGTATGTATGTGGCATTTTGGTAACTACTGGCTGGATATGAACGGAATTTGGCGGGCAAGTAGCGCATCGTCTAAGAAATGAAGATCACCTTATTTGGTGGCCGAGCGTGGCCAGGGACAGAGTCTGCTTACGAAGAGAGGCTGTATTCCACAGCTGTAGCATGCTGGGAGCTTTTGAATTCGGTTCAATGAATGTTTTTCCCTTGTTTCTAAAGTACTTACAAAACTAAAGAAAGAAAAACCACGGTTATGTTCTTTAATGGAGATGAATGATTAATGAAGTGAATGACGGTGAAATTAAATTCTTGTGCCCTGCCACCGGGAATCGAACCCAGGACGATGTGGAACAATGCGCACGTACTAACCACTAGACCAGCCGGGAGGGCTTAAAGGTTAATGTAATATGACTCTACTATACTAGTTACTCAGCTGAATTTGTTATCCTAGTGCTTATGAGTACTCTTCAGTTTTTCTCTCTCTCTCTTTCTTTCTTTCTTTCTTCTTTTTTTTAACTATTTCTTCAGTCCTTAAGTCGTTATCGCTTGCATTTATCATGCGCTTCCCTTAACTTGCAGAATATAGTAATTGGACGTTAAAATAAAGATTTTACATCATTTAATAATTTTCTGTGTGTACTTTTCTTGTTTGTTTGTTCAAATTGTGAACTGTCATTATTTATTTTACAGAAGTTTATCTCAGCCGGAGAGAGTGGTTTCACCAAAAGTGCCTCTAGCATCTATACCTACATCTACTCTTACTTCGACGGCCACTAGTCCAGTCAAACCTACCAAAGTTTGTGAACCAAGTCCAACGTGTAGCGGAGTATCATCTTCTGGTAATACAAAAGCTGCCAAACCTGTGGCATCTACTGGTATGTCGGTCTCACCTACGGTAGGAGCAAGTGTTGGGAAAAAGATGCCAGCAGCGAAGTCTGGGAAATCACCAGGAAGTTCCAAGAGTCCGTCTGCATCGACGTCTTCCGGGTCAGGCGCTCAGAAATGTGGAACCAGCGGGAGTAAAAGGTAATGTATTATTTTCGAAGGAATAGCGTTACTAGTTTAATTCATAGTATGAGAAGGCTCGCACTGAAGTGGTTTAAGCTAAGTGTATACATTGAAAAAAAAGTCAGATTAAAATTGCTAGACCGTTTTGAAGAAATTTGTTCAAGAAAATTTACTCTTCTAAATTCTCTCAAGACAAATCCAGTTATGTATATTGTAGAGTTGTTAATGAATGTTTATTCATGAAATATAAGGTAAATCACCCCAGCCGTTTTTGAAAAAAGTTCACCTCCAACAGCAAACTACACACACACACACACCCTCCGAATATTTTTTTTTTTTTAAATCATAAGATCCAATATGTTACAATCAAAATTTTCATGTAGGCCTTATATCTGGAGAACTACATATAATGTAGCCAAACGCAAACTATCACTTAACTCAGTATGATGAGCTTATTCCGTAGAAAATACGAAAACTCGATTTAGGGACCGTTCAAAAATTTTGTAGCCCTTGATCCAAAAAGTAATTATTGGCCAAGATCGTAATCTTTTGATCCTTTTTTTTTTTTTTTTTTTTTTTTTGGCTCATTCGTAAAATTCTTGTTGATAAAGAGAAATTACTTTGCCGATTTTACGTTCACTTCATACCACTACTGTGAGTTCATAAGGAAGAAACAATGGTAAATGAATAGTAAAAGTGCTGAGAAAGACCACCAAAATCAAAACAAAATGATATCATAGAGTAAAATTATAGAACATTTGATAAATGCGGGGAATTAACGATGCTTAAGTTTTTCCAAAGCCTGAAGCAATTAAATCACTTTCTTGTACCTTAGAGCAACAGATTGACCCCATTTTACGGCGGAGCTCCTTCATGGCTAAGTGGTTAGCGTACGTGCTTTTGGCATGGGAGAGATGGGTTCGATTCTCGGCAGAAGCTCATGCTCGGATTAATCAGTAGGTCCACGTCTCATATAGCCTCGTTACTGAAAGGGACGTTAAACTCAAATCAACCACCTAACCATTTTACCGCAATCGGTAAGCCCACACACTACATATGTTTACCGAAAGTCGAGACACAGCTATGAATCGCTGTGTTGCACCTGAAAGACAGTATATTTACCCATTTCTTGGAAGTTTATGATTTCTTCCGTTAGTGGGTTTTACCAAACAAAATGACTTTTCAAAAGTCGAGACGTAGCTAACAAGTAACGCTTCCCAATTTTAAAATGATTTAGAAAAAATGAATAGTAAGTTTAGTAGACTTTGTGAAGGTTATAGCTGTTAATGAGCATAAATAACAAAGTTACGACTGAATAATAATTTCAGGATCATGAATCTAGACTTCTTTCTTTTATGATAAATCAAAATTGGAATAAGAAATTGTGATTTTATATAGAATCAAATTGAACTTAAACACTCAAAATTCTTACTTTGCTTTTATTATAGAAACCGCAAGTGTGATATTGGAAATTTGAAGAATTTATTAGGTTAGTTCTCGCAGCAGCAAATGAGAGTAATTTTTGTATTGCGGTTGACCTTAATCTTCTTGTAAATTTAATCTCAAATACCTTTATGTGTGGGAGGGGAGGAGGCACGGTGACTCAGTGGTAGAGCGCTCAACTCTGATGCGCGGGGTTCTTGGTGCGTTCCCCGGTCAAGGAAGTTTATGGTGAATAACATTGTGTCCGTGTGTTTTCTTGGGATATTTCCGTTTCCTCCCACTTTCTCATTCCACCAATTCTTCCATCATCATTCACTTGCCTTTATCATCACCCCCCTTAGCCTAACAAGCATGAACGTGGGACGTTAACCTGAAAGATTTTTCAAATTCCTTTCACCGTTGCTCTGATACAGCAAACAAACGGTTTATCATTTTATTCAGGATTTAGAACTGTATCGACATAACTTGTTTCCAATAAGAGGAACTTACAGCATTAGATTTTGTGCTTTCTAGTGTCAAAAAGGCCAAGGTCACGATAGGTGGAAACATCTTCGACCTACCAACTCATGATTCATCGAACATAGAACTAAGCCTCCTTTTCTTTATCTGCTGACAAGTGTCACAGCGAAAATATTTTTCATAGAATGAAGTAGATCGGAATACAGCTAATAGTGTTATAAATAACGTATTGTTTGGTATGTTCTGGTCAGGTATATGCTGTTGATTTGTTCGTACATGTGTATGGAAGCAGTAATTAGAGATTATATTCCAGTCAAGAAGCCAAAATCACTCAAATTATCTTTTGTGATATAGCAATGAACCTAAATAAGCTTTAGAAAATAAGAAACACGCGTCGCTTATTTACTTTTGAAAACAATTTTCAAATCAGTTCACGCATGGTGCGTTGTGGAACGACGTAAACTAAGTAAAATTATTCTTCGTCGAGCCTGTAATATCATATCTGTAATCTCTTTGTGTTAAGTCTGTTAATAATCCCAAAAAAGTTTTTCTCTCATCAATTCCCGCCGGAAAAAAAAAATACTACAATCCCATTATTAACTTCATATAAAGGGGACACTGAACACTGTTATCATCCATGACCGAGTAAAGATTTTTAACCAGTGTTTCTACTTCAATTTCAGGCAGGTCATACAACCTACTTTATCCTCCATTGATAATTGTTTATTGTCTCTCATATACGAGCATTACTACAACTCCCCATAATTTGAGCATTTTATTGTCACCATTGAAATCATGCAGGACAACGAGAGCCGGATGAGTTGCATACTATCTTCCTTATTAAATTGGTTGACATTTTTCAAGGGATGCCTCAAAACAACTGACAAAACATTGAAAGAAATAACGTGCCTTAATCAAGGAAGTGATCGTCTTTTTGAAAGTACTGTCCATTGAATTAAATGCAAGTGCCTCAGAATGCCAGCCGTTTCTCGAACGGTACGTGACGTTTGGGCGCGGACGTTTGGGCACTGGACGTTTGGGCGCGAAGCCATTTGGGCGCCAGACGTTTGGGCGCGAGTTAAATTATAAAGTCATTATGTTAGGCGCTGAGTACTAAGTTCCAATCAAGATATCACAAGGTGTCTACTGTAGTAGAAGTCCTTGAATTATACTGGATTTTGTTTTACATATTAGAAATACTGGAATTTCAAAATTCTAAAAACTGAATTAACAATTAAATTTTGTAAATTTAAGTTTCAGCCAAAGTTAAGTGTGCTTTTTATTTGATAACTTTTCAAGCCAAAAGTAAGTAGACCAGACTAGATATGATTGACTGCATTACATACATAGTGAGCCTATTCCATTTAAAAATTTAAACAGGCCTTCTACTGTGGTTATGCAATAAGTGTGAATGTCAAACACATTTCTAGTGGCTAAATGACCAATATATGTACACTTAACAATATTTTTCACTTTGAAATCGTTCTTTTTTCCCTTTCTCCACTTTCTTTAATGCAGATTAAATGCTTACAATGGGACGAAAAAAAAGTGTGTTAAGTTTTGATTTTTATATTGGAATGTTAATATAAAAAAGTGATACCAGAAATACGGCATACTGCAGTTCCTAAACTCAATGTCTTAGACACCCTGTATTAACATCTTTCCCTCAACTCGATTAGGATTTAGGATTTTTAGATTTCTGGGTTCTCGGCATTTAAGGCCATTTAACCCGTCACGTTTGAGGGAGCACACTATCCGGGGAAAGGGAAGGAAGGAAGCGGCCTGGACCTATAAATTAGATACCACCCGGGCATTATTAACAGTCGTCTGATTCCTTCATTTTCTAGCTTTCTTATATAATACAAAAATTAGATCATTAGATCAGAAGTACAAGAATAGTGAACAAGCGAAAAATCAGTCCATGACGAGGTTAGGCAACAAATACCACAAACGAATTAAACTATTTAATTTAGAAAATATACAGATAAATGAGGTGAGATAAAAACAGAAGTATAGGAAATGTATATATATCTTGATTCGCGCTTAGTTTTCAGTGCCTAGCTTACATTATATGTCGTAAATTGTGATTTTTACTATGTACCTCGCGCCCAAACGGCAGCGCCGAAACGTCCGCGCCCAAATGGTGGCGCCCAAACGTCCTGTCCCGTTCTCGAACATCATCTGGAATTTTTCTTGTGGAATGCTGTCTAAGAACCCCTCACAAGCTATTATAACATGTTGATAATAGTTTGTTTCACATTAACAGCTTTTCTAAATTGGAAAATAAAAGTCACATGGAAACAAATCTGGACTACATGAAGGTTCTTACACTCAGCTCCTATAAGTAAGAAATAACTGTATTGACCATAATGCTCTGGGGTTATCGTATTTTAACACCCAATTTGTTTTGATGTGTGACACCCCCCATCGTTTTCGTGCTGTATGTTTCCTGAATGTCTACAGCCCTGCTCTGCAACAATTAGCATTTACTGCAATTGTTGATGAAACAATGTATTGATAAATCGGACCTTGACAGTCCAAGAATGCAATCAACGTGATTTTGATTGTCGAACCTTTCTTGCCGTAGGCGATGAAGGCGATTTGCAAGTGATTCATTCTGCTTTAATCCGTAGGTCTACCTTCAGAAGGTGGAAAGCTTATTTTCCAGGTCTTCAGCCAACAACAAAATTTAGTGGCACACCTCTGCTCTTCACTTCCGTTTACCAATGTCGTAGGAAATACAGCATTGTCAGCTCGGTAGAAGCTTATTCAAATGGCGCTACGTGAAAGTCATTACGTTTACAAGATTATTTCATAGTGATGTTCAAAATAAATGTGTTTTGCACGAAACAGCGTTGCTAATTTTGAGAGAAACAGTTAGTTGCCGACCCATAAAGTGTAAAACACACGAAATAAGGTGTTCGATATTGACGAAAGTACTTTCGAAGAAGTTCGATTTAATTCCGCTTACAGATATATATTAGGTATGGGAAGTATTCCTTGTAAGTCACTTGCTTGCATCTAACAACGATATTTAGCCACTTTCATGACAATTATTAACATTAAGAATTGCCCGCTTCAAATAATAAACAATCATTGGTTAGACTTTGAATATGTAATTAGATGGAATACTTAGTTTGCTTCCCGTAATACATGAGACATATTAGATAGCTTTTTATGGCTCGTGTGCCTTTGGTGCATGGTTCCCGTACTCAATTACTGGTAGGAGAGCCTTAAAATTTGAACACATTCCTGCATTTCGGACTTGACCTTAAAACTGTAGGTTCACGTCCACGTCTCATATAGCTTCGATGCTTAAATGGGCGCTAAACCCTAGTTCAAGCAACCAATATTAAGGAACTTCGTATAACAATACAGCAACAGTGGTTTTCATATAAGCAAAATTCTATCTATATGAGGCGTTCCGGGTAGTAAGAGCAAACTCAACATGAAATTTTCCCCACTTTGTAACGACAATAGAAAATAAGATTTTAAACTTAAGGTTTCTACAAGATCCCCTATAGAAAAAGTTTCGAATGTTCTTCCTACCCCTAAAAATAAGGTTAGTTTACTGAAGGGTGAAAAAAAAAATCGAAAACGGCTCAGACGATTTTGTGTATATTTCATACATCAATATTGCATTAACAACCGTATACTGTGGTGTAAGTCATTTCTCTTGGAAGAATTCAGAAGAGGTAGTTTATTCTTCGGAATAAATTCTTTCTTTACTATTTTCTCAGTCGATTTAACCCATTCTTCATAGATAAATATTTCATTATTAACTTTGCAGTATGGTATAAGTTATTTGTCCTGAGAAAAGTCCACAAGAAGTAGTTTACTCTTGGGGGAGAGTTTTTACATTATGTTTTGCAGAACTTGTCAACGATTTTGTTCATTTCGTAAATAACGTAACAAAATGGCATAATTCATTCGTCCAGGGAAAAAATCCTCAAGGGTAGTTTGCTCTTGAGGTGAGTTTTTTCCAGACGATTTTCTCGAAAACTACTCCAACGATTTCGATCATATTCCATAAATAATGTTTCATTAATAACTGTACAATACAGGATCAATCATTTCTCATGAATAACACCCACAGTGGATAGTTTACTATTGGAGTTGAGTTCTGTTTGGGTGATGTCATATATTAGGGCTATTAATGAAATATTTGTGTATGAAATATCAACAAAATTGCATGAGTCGCAGTTGAAAAAATCGTCGAAAAGAAAAAAAAATAACTCATTCCCCCAGAGTAAACTAACCCTTGTGGATGTTTTCTTGAGAAATGAATTATTCCGTATTGATGAGTTGTTACTAAAACTTTTATATGTGAAATATGAACAATATTACCTGCTTCGTTTTTGAGGTCGTCAGTAAAGGACTCACCCCCAAGAGTACACTGCCCCTTGTGCATTTTTTCAGGACAAATGAGCTGTTATATTTTCAGGTTGTTAATGAAACTTTTATTTATGAAATAGGAATAAAATGAGTCATGTTTGAAAAAAATCATTCAGGTGGCCGGTTCTGAACGAAATTCAGTGGGCAAGTATCCCACGTCTAAGAAATAAAGGTGGCTGTGTTTGGTAGCCGGGCTCGGCCAGGAACAGGCTTGGCTTTTTTCACCTTATATGTGGTACTCTATTTCTCGATGTCCCTCTTGGCTAAGCGGTTAGCGTACGCACCATTGGCATGAGAGACCCGGGTTCAATTCTCTGCGGGAGCTCATGTGGTTCGGATTCCACATTAATCAGTAGGTCCCGTCTCATATAGCCTCGCTGCTGAAAGGGACGTTAAACTCAAAATCACCTCTATTTCTCGGTGAGTACTGGCCGGATCTGAACGAAATTCGGTGGACAAATAGCTTATCACCTAGAAACTAAAGATCCCTGTATCTAGTTCCCAAGCTTGGCCAGGAACATACTCGACTCGACAATAGAGGCTGCGTTCTACAGCTTTGCACTCGCTGGGACCTTCTGAGGACTGAGTTCGATTCACCTCAGCTTGTTGATTGAAATTTTAGGCTCTTTATTCGCACTGAAGCTACATGACACGGAATCTACTGTGTAAAGTCTGGCCTGAAACATTATTCAACTTTGTATCCACGAAAAGTACCCTATTGGGATCGAAACCGGAACCACGAGTACAAAAAACACGCGCGTTAGCCACTTAGTCACGAAAGGGCACGTTTCTTTTTTATATTACTACTAGCTGCGAAACGTACACCCTTATACGTTTCCTTACTTCAGCTTATAATATCATACAGTCTGCAACCTTTCTACACATTTAAACACTCCATAAATTTGAAAATATCTGCAGTCACAGAGAAGGTATTGCCCCATCCGTCCATCCTCGAATAAATGCACCGAAATAAATGCAAATAAGCTTGTAATTAGAAATGTATACATCGAACTAATTTTATATTTGATTATTATTATGGATTGGTATATTTGATTATTATTATGGTATTGGATAACAAATGTAGTAGCAAATATTGCTTAGAAAATATAGGAGTAAGAGTGCCGCTTTATAGTGTTAGGAAACGATCGACATTGGTAGCATTACATTCAGAACGTGAAATACTAGGAAGGGTGACAGTGTCTTACAATTTAAAATGAACATATGGTAAGAGAAATAACAGAGCATTTCTTACAAAAATTAAACTGTTTTAACGTTATGACAAGGGATCTAACTGCCAGTCTTAATTTTTATGTTATGTATCTTTAGTGTATCTTTACCTTATAATCTTTTATTCAAAGAACCAGTATTTTATGTTGAAATATGACAATAAGTGACCCAAGATTTTTTTACACATCGGATATGCAGTTTTAAGGTTAATTTTATTTTTTTAAATGGTGTTGAATGAAACTTTATTTTGCATAGTTCTGTTACTGATGTATTATGAAACTAACTGACTTTTTTTTTTTTTTTTTAAAAAATTATATTGTTTTGTAAATCAGTAAGCATTTAAAATATTATTATTATTATTTATTTATTTATTTATTTACAGACCTCAGAAGCAGAAATCAGTCCGGAGTTCAGAGCCCAACTTCACGTGTACACCGGTTCGAACTACCACTTTTCCGTCTCCTGGTAGTATAGCGCAGATGGTGGAAGCCCCAACATTCCATCCGACAGAACGAGAATTCCAGGACCCGTTGGAGTTCATCGATAAAATACGTCCAGTAGCGGAAAAATTTGGATTGTGCCGGGTGGTACCGCCTTCTAATTTTAAGGTACAGATTTTTATATATTATTATTATTATTATTATTATTATTATTATTATTATTATTATTATTATTATTATTATTATTATTATTATTATTGGAATCATTGCACCCACAATGAGTAGTTTACTATTGGGGCTGAGTTCTCTTTGGATGATTTGGAAGAAAACTCCCGTAATTGGGTCGTAAAGACTAGTATTCGTAAAGGTATTTGGAAATAGAGTATTTTTGACATACGGCACGTGAAATAAAATTGTACTTACAGTATGTGCATTTCTAGAAGATTAAAGTAGTACTTATATTTCGGATAAATTAAGGATTAGTATCCTTCTTCTAGGTTCACATTAGCTTAAATCATATTATGCAGAAGCGTCTTCACATGCTTGTGCTTAACCATCAGTCGCAAAATCATCCAATAATACATTAATATGAAGTAAGATATTTTAACACAGTAACTTGGCAGCTTAAAATCATCTAGGAATCTGAAAAGATATTTGAGCCAATACAAGAGTTATTTTGTGGAGAGAAACTCTTGAATCACCATTTACGAAATTCCGTGCTTTTGCCAAGATATGTGTACTGGCATGACTAAAAACAATATTAACACTAGAGTGGGAAATGGGGGCCGCGGTGGCTCAGTGGTAGAGCGTTCACTTTGGTGCGTGGGGTCCCTGGTTCGATCCCAGCTTGCGCCAAGTGAACTTTGTGGTGGACAAACACCATGTACGTGGGTTTTCTCTGGGTTCTCCCGTTTTTCCCCGCTCTCTTCATTCCACCATTTCATTAATTTATCATCACCGCCTTCTTTAGCCTAGCCGGAATAATCGTGAGACGTAAAACTGAAAGATTTAATTTTTTCATTTAGTGTGAAAGAGCACTTAAGGGAGTCTCGAGGCAATAAAGAAACTATTTCTGGATTATCTAAACATAAAAAATTGTACAAGGTGTCAAAAGTTTTATACCGTGCTATATCACTTGTACTGAAAGAAACGTTTTTGAGGCATATTTTATTAGGACACACACACAAAAAAAAAAAAAAAAAATCAATACCGAAGAAAGGAATTTGAACAAAGATGGGAATAATATTATTACTAATTTCATAAATAAATATTAGATATGATAGTTATTACTCCGAGATTACTTCTTAGTAAAAAATTAAATAGAGCATGGAATGGCTGCGGTATTACTTTAAATTTTTCATTTCACAATAAACACAAGGCTTTTCGGGCATTTACGAAGAATTGTAATAGCACTAATACATACAATATGCTATGGCTACATCAAACTTCTCATTGGTTTGATAAATGCTGTTTCATGAATGTAGATATCCAGTTCAAGGGAAGTTTCAGAAAAACAAGTATGGAAAGCATAAGCCTTTATTACTCCGAGATTTTTCCTCAGTATCTATCTATTATATATATATATATATATATAATATGGCACGACTATAATAATAACGTTTCATACATTAAATTTAATTCGCACGGGGGCGCGGTGGCTCAATGGTGGAGCGTTCACCTCCGGTGCTTGGGGTCCCTGGTTCGATCCCAGCTTGCGCCATGTGGACTTTGTGGTGGACAAACACCGTGCTCGTGGGTTTTCTCGGGGTTCTCCCGTTTCCTCCCACTTGCTTCATTCCACTATTTCACTCATTTCTCATTATCACCGTCTCCTTTAGCCTAACCGGCATAACCGTGGGACGTTAAAGTTAAAGATTTCATTTCATTTTTTTTTAATTCGCAGACCGCGGTGGATCAGTGGTAGAGTGTTCACGTGGGGTGCACGGGGTCCTTGGTTCGATCCCAGTTCGCACCAAGTGAACTTTGTGGTGGACAAACACTGTCCCCTACAGTCATTCTGCAGTAATTTCTCGTCCTTCTAAATGACGGCCTTCTAGCGAGAAAAGGCCTGCCATGATATGCAGTGATGGCTTCCAAGCATTGCAAGGCAAGCCCACCTCCCTCTTGGAGAACATAGCTTCAACTTACCGAATCTCACTGTTTGACCACAGCCTGACCGAGACCGACCCTTACCCTGGATGCCCCTTATCAGATATCCGGCTTAACCATGCAATGCTTACCTCCTGTACAATTTCAGAATAAGTGAGTTTTTGATGGACAACGGTTTTTATTTATTTATTTTTATTGTTAACTCGTTTGTTGCGTATTTTTATTCCATCTTAATTTAAGTGTATTTATGATTCACGTAGTCTATAACAGTGTTTCCCAAACTTTTTTGACTGACGACATATTTCACTGAGTCACCATGACATTGTGATACACAGATTTGATTTTTTACTACTAATAATATAAGTGTAGTGACATAAGTAATAATAATAATAGTAGTGTAAGGCTAAGTTTCTATGAAGTAGTGACCCAATGTAGCACTGAGCATTGTTGCTGCCACGGAAGGCGTTGACTGAAAATTGATTTTAACCAGTTATTATCAAATGCTTCATGACTTTTGAATTCTAAAATTTCGCGACACACCCAATGAGACTGCGCAACACACCGATTGGGAACCACTGTTCTATAGTACTAATCCCTAAACTGAAAATATTATTTATGAAATAATAAGAAAAGTAAATACAGGGTGTCCATAAAGTCTGGGTACATGGGAAAAAGCACATTTTAGTCAATTTAATGTTAATGAATAATATTTTCAACATGATTTCTGTGCTGTTCAATGCATAAGTTGATGTGCTTTGCAAGATTAAGGTGAGCTCGATGGAATAGGTCTAAATTGCCGTTGATTTGAGCACAGTGACTGGTAATGCTTTCTGTCAGGTGGTGTAAATTTCTAATCTTCATCGAGTAAACTGTCTCTTTCAGCATACACCAGAAAAAGAAATCAATTTTGCGTTACGACTATCCTTCTCGTCCAATTAAGAGTACCAACTCGACTCGTTCTTTTTTAGAGAAAGCCATCATTGAATCTGGAAAAACAAAAACAAATTATTAGAATTCCTTATGTACCCAGACTTTATGCACACATTGTAGTTTAAGTGGACTTGTTTTTTGAAACAAATTTATCACATACTAGCAGCGTTCACCCCGCTTCGCTGCGGTCACCCCGGAACGCAATAAACTTTGTTACTTAGATAATTTTTACTTTTTCGCTTTCAAGTGATATGATAAAAACCATAGAAGATTGCAGTAAATGTTAACATTATATCGCCTGTCATTTATGTTAACCCGCCCCGCTTCGCTGCGGTCACCCCGGAACGCAATAAACTTTGTTACTTAGATAATTTTTACTTTTTCGCTTTCAAGTGATATGATAAAAACCATAGTAGATTGCAGTAAATGTTAACATTATATCGCCTGTCATTTATGTTAACCCGCCGAGTGACACGGTCATGCGGGTTGCATATAAATACGTTTATTTTTACCTATTGATGAACTAACAAAGGATTTGTACGTTATGGACACTTGAATGGTCAATTATCTCAAGACACTGGTAATTAAAAATTAAAGTGATATGATAAAAACCATCTAGGGTCCAAATCCTAATAACCCCCCAAAAATGAAAGAAATTGGTTCAGCCGTATTAGCGTGATGAGGGAACAAAGGATTTGTGCGTTCTCTTTTATATATAAGACTAGCAGCGTTCACCCCGCTTCGCTGCGGTCACCCCGGAACGCAATAAACTTTGTTACTTAGATAATTTTTACTTTTTCGCTTTCAAGTGATATGATAAAAACCATAGAAGATTGCAGTAAATGTTAACATTATATCGCCTGTCATTTATGTTAACCCGCCCCGCTTCGCTGCGGTCACCCCGGAACGCAATAAACTTTGTTACTTAGATAATTTTTACTTTTTCGCTTTCAAGTGATATGATAAAAACCATAGTAGATTGCAGTAAATGTTAACATTATATCGCCTGTCATTTATGTTAACCCGCCGAGTGACACGGTCATGCGGGTTGCATATAAATACGTTTATTTTTACCTATGATGAACTAACAAAGGATTTGTACGTTATGGACACTTGAATGGTCAATTATCTCAAGACACTGGTAATTAAAAATTAAAGTGATATGATAAAAACCATCTAAGGTCCAAATCCTAATAACCCCCCAAAAATGAAAGAAATTGGTTCAGCCGTATTAGCGTGATGAGGGAACAAAGGATTTGTGCGTTCTCTTTTATATATAAGATCTAAATTTGCATTTACTTGCATGTAACATTATTGTTACGTTTGTACATTTTGATTTTCAGCCTGAATGTAAGGTGAGCGACGACATGAGGTTTATGGCATACAATCAGTATGTTCATAAAATGTTGCATCGCTGGGGTCCAAATGTCAAAGAGATGATGGCCATTAAAAAGTACCTGCACACGCAGAGCATCTCATTTGTACATCCGCCTTGGGTAAGTAAATTTTCTTATTTCTTTTGAGGGCTGGCACAGAACTGGAAGGTTAGGGAGTACTTTTTGATGTCATTTGTAAGTCGTGTACTACTGAGAGTGTTAATAAGTTAGAAAATCTTTCACAGAATATACTATTTTCAAACTTTGAAATAAGAAGACACGTGTTATAGTTTTGTAGAGAGTAAATTTATTAATTAGTGTGTAAATACATTTTTAAGAAATCTGCTAGTTTTGTGGACACCTGGACAAAGAAAACCTTGACGTACCGTACTTCGGCATAATAGTAAACAAACTTAATTATCGTAATGAAGGGAGGAAACAAACGATTTAAACTTATTTTTACACACCAAATCCTTTGTAGGTGCAAATTCAATAATACACACAGAGTGAGAAAATGATTGACTGGACCGGGACTCTAACCTAAGATCTCCGGCATTCCGTGCCGATGCGTGAACCACCACGTCACCCAGTCCGCTTTCCAGAACAGCCAAACACTTTCTCATACCTACAGTCGGTGCTCTCCACTCAAACCTCATGGCTTGTACAGGGGTACCATAGCCTAGCTGCTGTGCTTGGACAATCCAGTGTCGATATATTGAGAACACCTTTTGACGGTTGTGATTTCATAAATTTATGAAAGGAAGAAACAACCGATTTAAACGTATTTTTACACACTAGGTATAATCCGCTGTAGGTATGAATTCAGTAACTTACAGAGTGAAAGAAGTGATTTGACTGGACTGAGATTTGAACCTGGGATCTCTGGCATACTGTACCGTGCCGATAAAACTTAATTATCGTCAGTGTTGTCTGTGTTCTACGTCCTACCGATTCGAAAATGTGAAAGACGGAAAAACGTTCAATCCCCTTAGCCCTAAGACTCGCACTTCAAAAACTCTAAATATCCACAGTCTAAGGCTCATGAACGTATGTACAAAATTTCTAGTTACTGTGCCCAATAACTTCGAATGAGTTCTGTTGACAAGTAAGTTAGTGAGATTACACTTTTAGAGATATAGAGACTGCTATGATTATACTTATTATTCGTTCAGGAGGATTATGTTTTATTAGTATGTAGTATTTTGTGTCATAATGCTCTACTTGTACGTGTACGGCTCTGTATTTTTATAAGTCAACATTTTATTTTATTTTTGATTTTTAAACTTACGTTTTACTTCGTCAGTTATTATAATATTCTTTCGTAACCTTTTATATATTTCTAAACTATGTAACTTTTTGTAACTTTATCAGAGTTCTGTCGAATTGAAAATTTTCAATAACAAGTTTCAATTTCACGACATTTCAGAACCAGTCGGAACATATTATCAGATGAAATAATTAAAAGAAAGGTTAAAATGTTGGTAAATCTCCGTCGATAATAGAGCTCTCTTGGTTCTAAAACTTCGTAAAAATGGAACTTGCACTTTGCAACTGTGAGTTTGATTATTGTTTCGACAATGAAAATCCATACGTTTAGTTAAATTGTAGAATGTTATATTTTAGCTTTAAAAATGTCTGATACGTAGTTATCAGGGAAATAAAAATACCTGATGCATAGTTATCGGGGAAACAAAAATGCCTGATGCGTAGTTATCGGGGAAATAAAAATGCCTGATGCGTAGTTATCGGAAAAATAAAAAAGCCTGATGCGTAGTTACCGGGGAAATAAAAATGTCTGATGCGTACGTAGTTACCGGGGAGATTAAAATAAACAACTTTTGTGGCATTTAAAGTGTTGGTCATTGCCAGTGTTAATAGACATTTTTTGTTCTTTTTTTTCTGGAAGAAATTAATTGTTTATGTACTGTAAACTGGGCCTACTTGGAAAACTGACATTTTTGTGTTATATAGTGTAATAATGAAAGAACTGTGACAGATACGCCAGTTTCTTCCAGATCAACGAAAAATAGGGATCTAGAAGAAATAATATGGATGGTCATAAGTGCTATGTCTTATTTATAGACTGGTCTAAAAATTCTCATAGCAATTGATACTTTTTTGCGTTTTCTGAATTTTCTGTAAATTGTCCCTGCGTTTCCGTAATGAAAAGTGATTTTTACCTGGTTGTGCTAAATATCATTGCTTTCAGAAATTTCCTAATGAGACGAACTAGTTTTACATTTCCACTTTCTTTCTGGGACAGTCTGTGGCCATTTTTTTATTTCCTTCCGTTTTTCCACTAAAAATGATTATATTGATCAGGGGATAAACAACGATGACATTATTGAAGATTTGCCTGAACCTACCTACAACCGCAGAGAACAAGTTGTTTTTCCATACGACTTGGCAGCAAAGAATTTTAATATGTGAATTTTTGTCATTATCGTACTGTGTTACATTACTATTATTATTATTATCACAGTACCATGTGATACTTTTGCAAAGAGTTTGTACACTTGTAAAAATGCTACCAGGTAATTTTGTAAACCAATGTAAGATAATTACTAATCTGATACATACATAAATTTCATAAAATTATGTAGGGCATGTTTTAGTGTCTTAAAGAAGTCTCAGGAGCTTATGCGTGTATTGGCATTTGACAAAATTTCCCTTGCATTGTTTGAAAAACTACCGTTTATAAAAGCATATTGCAAAAACTTTTATTTTATTTATTTATTTATTTATTTTTTATTTATTTATTTTATTTTATTTTATTTTATTTTATTTTTATTTTTATTTTTTTTTTTTTGCTTGTTCTGTAGGCCTTCAGGAAGACAAGTTTACTACTGTAGTTATTTTAGATTGGTTCAACAATTTATTGTGTTTAACTAAAATGTTGTGCAAAAAAGTGTCTATTTTATTTAAAACAGCCTAGGAATATATTACTATGAAAGAAACAGGCATGTTGCATGTCAATCGTCTCAGGAAAGTGTGATCTTGCAAGTGGTTCTTTCCAAATAGTTCTATTTTACACACAGCTCTTAGTACTATGAAAAGACATATATTTCCGAAGTAGCCCCAAAAATAATTCTTGGAAACAGCACATTTTGGCTCCTCAGTCTCAAAAATTTTGAAGTAACATGGACTAAGCTCTAGAAACATCATAAGATGAAGAAAAATTAATTGCAATAAGTAACAAGGGGTAGTATGAAAAAGAAAGAAAAAAAGCTCTCCAAGTAACCCCAGTTTTATGCACTGTCTATCTAAATCATACACTGGTAAGCAGGTTGTGTATATTGTTATTTTCTTTTCCAAACTGCACTGTTTTATCCAAATGTATTAGGGGGTGGGATACCTTCATCCTGCAGTTGACTCTAATTATACATATATCCAACTCAGGGTGCTTCTTCCCCTGCCCAAATGACACCCCTTGTTTTAATGGGCGGAGAAGAAGATAGTACCTACTCTGCATCTGCATCAGAAACAACTGAAACAGTGAATTTGCGGATAGTGGAAAAAATTCGTTCTTCATTGTTTTTTCGCAACTCTGTATTATAAGTACCCACTGTGTTTACTTAACATTTATTAGGTTTCGTTTCATATTCATAACAGGTATATACCTCCGAAACGAAAACATGTTCATATTCAGAGTTAAAAAAAAAGCCTCTGTTAACAAAAAATTGAGCTTGGCATTTTTCTGACCCTTGTTTTCGCCATACTTGATTCGGTTTTTAGTCCCTTTTGAAAGGATTTTTTTTAATCAATTCAAATCAATGACCGAGCTCCCTTGTGGCTATAAAGTTACCGTACACGCCTTGGGCCCGGGACCTTAATGTGGTTTGGGATCCTGTGGTAAGCTGTAGGTCCAGATCTCATGTAGCTTTGCTGCTGAGAGAGTCACTAAACTCATACCTAACCAAAAATCAAATCAATGACCTATTCGTGTTCTGTATATCAAAAACTGCTATATACCAAATTTTGTTCACTTATGTTAGGAAATGGAGCATTCTTCCATTTCTCGGAGTCCGCCATATTGATTTTGCATCCGGGAATTTCCACTTTTCGGGAGGGAATTTCCAAAAATTCGAATAACGTACTATTTGTTTTTTGTATATCAGAAAGTCCTTATATACCAAGCTGTGTGCCTATACATCCGTCACATCAAAAAGAAAAAAAAAAAATCATTTTCCCCTCCATGTATCCGCCATGTTGAACTCGTGTAAATTTGTGTTTTGTGCTTCAAAGAGCTCTCATGAACTAAATTTTGTGATTTCGTATTTAACGCATAATTAGATAAAGTAATAGTAATAAAATATTCCATGTAATGATATTTTTCGCACATCTTGTTCTACCCTTTACGCCATTGGTCACTTGCATGGAGCAAAATTAAATTAATAGAACTGTATTCACACTGAGATTTCACTAAACACATTGATAAGGCTTTCATTGAAATCGACCAAGTAGTTTTTAAGCCACTGATGAACAAAGCTATTCATTCTTCCTCGTTAGAATTCTACTACAGTAGGCTAATTTCTGGCCAGCTGGAGCCCTCGCCCAACGGCCTCGCGTCACATGTATCAGCCTTTGCATGAAGAATGAATTTCATGTATTTGCTCTTAATATTTCCTGAACTTAAGAGTGTAGCCCCAAAGTAAAGTAGTTTTTATTTTGTCAACGTCAATATGTATTATATTTTGTCAATGACAACATATCCATAAAGAATAAAAACTGTAGTTAAGCTTTGTTTCTTTCGCTGGGACTCTCATGTTATATTGAATTGTGCTTCATTGTTGATCTGTGTGGATACGACGGAACTTGCTTATTGTATCTTCCCTCGGCATAGAGATTTTTTCGGTAAGTCCCTATGTCTTTCCCCATTCAGTTACAGTAATAGCCCAAACTCATACCTCTAACTTCGAAACGTTTATTGATCCTCGCTTCAAACGATTATGCACATCTTAAACGTGTGTCTGCTGTATTTTAGGCACAAACACTCTTGATTCACTCGATCGAGTTTTACGAGTTGTTAGCATTTGTTGTTAACTTTCTTTTAGGTATTTCCACAAAAATAAATCTGGCTACCTTACAGGCCAATTTACTGTTATCACATCTGCGGATTCTACAAATATTATAGTATTTATTTAGTGCTCTTGGGCAACCATCATGTTGAAACATGTTCTGTCATTCTTCAAGGCGTAGGTCTTTAGGGAATGGTGACATTTCGTTTTCCAGAATGTGTTGGCATCCTGTTTCTTATTGTTAAAAAAATACATTTTTTTAATTTTTACCACAGATGACAGATTGAGAGCATTTCTCTTGAACACGTCGGTAGCGTAATTTATAATGACTTGAGCGTGCATTAGCTCTCGGCAAAATGGGTTCCTGAAAGTCTGCTACGAGATCAAAAGGGTGAAAGAGTGCCGGCAACAAAGGAAGTCTTCACCGATTTTCTTCTCGCTCCAAGTTCAAGACACAGAAGTAGGCTGAGAAAGTATTTGCAACATTGTTCTGGGACAAGGATGAAGTCATACTCATGGCTACTGTACTTGCCCAATGGTCAGATATTTAATGCAGAATCTCTGCATTACTCACAAAACTGAGAGAAAAACTGCAAGTACAACGACACGGAAAACTGAAAAACAAAGAATTCTGCTCCTTCAGGAGAACGCATCTGTCTATCTACCGCGACAAACACAATTACATGATACACGGTTTCAATATCTACATCACCCTCCTCATTCCTCAGATTTAGTTCCGTCTAACTATTACTTATTCCCCAAACTCAAATAATTCTTGAAAGGGTGTCATTTTGGATCTGATCAGTGTAGTGCTACAAACAGTGGTGCAAGAAAATGTCACCAAATTTTTTTAACTTGTCTGCTAAAACTGGAGCACCGTGCAAGGAAGTGTATCGAACTTCGGGAGGAGTATGTAGAATAACTGAAATTCCATCATTCCCCGTGTACTCTTGGACTGGGCTACGAACTTTCAGCAGCTCCTTTCACATTTCTGCTCTATATGACAGACAATCTCGTAGATGTCACGACAGTGCTTTGAAGCAAAAGGGAGCACTAGTACATGCCAATTACTAACTAAAGATGAGCATTCTGACACATTTTATTTGGAGCTAATCAATTTAAACACATACATTTATTATTAGTACTTGCAGGAAGGGAAAGCACAACGTTTTATGTACTCCAAAAACTAAGCTCTGGTACACGCAAATTAAACAGTTATAAGCCCATTCTATGAACACTGAATGTCGAGAATAATACGCTGCAGGACCTTCATCGGTATCAGTTCCGACATGTCAAATCCCTTCTCTCAGCTTTATTGGAGGTCTGCGAGATGTAACCTAACCCAACTTATTTGTAAACAAGATTACGTGTTTCTTTGCAACTAATACTACGAGCCAGCAAACGACAGCCACCATTATCAGGACACGTGACAAAGAGAAACACTTCCGCCGCTATCCATGAAGAGGTATAAAACACGCTCCAGGATCTGCACCAGTATCCGTTTCGGCTGGTTAAATCCTTTCACTTAGCTTACTTAAAACTCTGACAGATGTAATCTAAACCGAACCTCTTAGCTTGGCTTGAGCTCTGAAGTTCCTTGCCCACCTAGCTAACCTGGGGCTCCTTAGGACCTAAACTATTCCTCTTGCCTACCTTTAGCACTGAGAGATCCTAATTGCAAGCACTTGGCTTGCCTGGAGCTGTTGTTTCCCTACCTACTTAGAGTGCTGCGGGATCTTAATTTCTGGTTTTGCTTGAATGGAGCGCTGGGATCTTCTGGCCTCAACCACTTAGCTTACATGGAGCTCTGTGGTCTCCTCCGTCCCTTTGCTGTCTGGGCACGGACATTTCTTCTTATGCGGCATTCCTTCCAATTTCTTGAAGCAAAGTTGTGAAAAGTTAATGGTGAGATCAGAAGTTTTTCTTTCTTTCAATAGAGGAATTAAAGCCTAGACAAAGAGATTAAAAAATTAGGTCAATTTAATAATATTACATGGTGCTCCAAGCGACCTCACATTTTGAGTGCTCCCCTAACCCTCTTAAATACCAAAAACCTAAGATTTTGGACTTTTTCTGTTGGTTACACTGCAAACCCTAGAACCTCACAAAATGTTTTTAAGATTCTGAAGCTCCTGGAAGAACCTAAATATTTTGGGTGTAGAAGAAAAGTTGAAAATGAAAAATTAATTTTTAAGTTTAACGTCCCACGGTTATGCCGGTTAGGCTAAAGGAGACGGTGATAATGAGAAATGAGTGAAATGAAGAAAGTGGGAGGAAACGGGAGAACCCCGAGAAAACCCACGAGCACGGTGTTAGTCCACACGTCGCGAGCTGGGATCAGACCAGGGACCCCAAGCACCGGAGGTGAACGCTCTACCACTGAGCCACCGAGCCCCCCAAGAAAAGTTGAACATCGTTTTTCAGCAGCGAGGCTACATAAGATGTCGACCCTCAATCTAAAGCGATATCTAGCCACCGTAATACGTTCAATGCTATCCCGCCGGAGAACAAACAAAATGCATGTCCACTGGCTACTAGATCAGGTATGAGTAGTAGTGTAAAGATGTGTTTGTATTGTACCAGCCGTAATGGAGTCATAAGTAGTATAACTGAAAATTTGTTGATTCTTTCAATAATTTTTCCATTTGCCTGCCAACGCAAGGTTTCTCCTCTGCTCGTTTGGTTTCCCAAAAATGACAGAGGCAAGAGAGGCAATCCTGATGCCATAGAGAGTAGAGTTGCAAACGATTGATTTTAGCTTAAAACAAATAATTGCTTTTAAATATTTGAGAAAATGTAATAAAAAATAAGATTTTACGCTTTTCTCTAAGTAATTACTGTAAAACAAAAAAGAAAAACACAAAAGGAGTAACTATCTTACTCCTCTGCACAAGAAATTCTCAATTCACAAAGAAGTGAGGAATACGGATACATATTTTGTGCATTTATAGAATTTTTCGATCGGGTATATATATTAACCATTCTACAAAAATTGACATCTGTGAGTTTCAGTTTTTATTATTTTGTAATTTGTTAAACCATCACACGTTCAAGCAAACAATATAAATGTGAACCAAATATTTTTCTGCTATTTTCTATTACAAAAAATTTGGAAAAAATAGAAAACAACAATAACATGAGGGAGAGCTGCCCATGTATTTGGAATCTAGCATATCTTGTCCTTATGTGCACTGCAATTGATACTACTTTGTCCCGTGTGACAGCTCGCTGCGCACACGTGGTGCTCAATGCTGTGTTGCCAGCTTTTGCGTCGGGTATTGAAACAACACGAGTAGAACGAGTGAATTATTTTTTGTTCCATATTAACATTTACTAAATGTACAATGCTTATTTAAAATCACACTTATGAGAGAGACAAATATTATTGTAAATTACATTGGTACGATATTAAAGTACGGTAAATCCAACCATTCCTCCCTCTGACTTTATTTCTATACGAAACTTTTACTTTCACTGCAGAAAACAGAAATTTCCATATAGCTCTAGCAAAATTACGAACATCAATACTGAACCTTGTTTATAATTACTGAACTTACGTTTGTATACCACATGTCGCAAACAATACGTCTTCATTTTGAACTCGTGACATTTGTATTGTTATAATTTTAAAAATTAATATATATATATATAGTAGTAAAGAAGAAAGAGAAATGTACTTACGTTTACTGTATGATTGGGGATATTCCCAGTGAAGAATCACTGTCACTTTCGGAGCTGGAATTAACAGATATTATCACTTCCTCCACACACTGTTCAAGAATACCCTCTTTATCCCATTGCTCGTCTAGAAGCTTCTTCGAATGTTCAACAACATTAGCCCAGTCTTCCGCAGTGACACTATCAATTGCTTCTTTTGTAAGTCTTTCCACTTCTGCCACTGTGAACTTTTTATTTTCCCTCGCGGCGTATCCTTTTACTTGCGCCCAAATATTTTCTATAGGGTTGAAGTGGGCGTGGTAAGGGGGAAGTCTTATGACCTGGTGACCCTTTTCCCTTGCTAATTCGTCGATTCTGTACAAAGAGAATTTGGGCTTGTATATGGTCACCAGTTCTAGAAGCTCTGCCTTCTTCATGTCAGGCTCTAACTGCACACTGGTATTGCGCTTTAACCAGTCCAAGACCTCAGACTTCCGGGACTGAGTTGTTGGAAGTTTGTCGAGCATAACAGAATGGTATGGGGTATTGCCCATAACAATGATGGATTTAGGGGATATGTTTTCTAAAAGAGATTCTTGGAACCACTTCGTAAATGAAGCGAAATTCATTTCCTCGTGATAATCATCAGTTATTTTTAGATCTGAAAATGAGGAGACAGTTTGGGACAAAACCACGAGATGTGCCAGCATGAAGAATAATTATTCTTCCCCCCTTCCCTATTGGTGCGTTCATTCTACTATGCACAGTATGATCGATCCAGCCTTTTTCTAATGTGTGGCATGCGTTGACCCATGTCTCATCTAACCAAACCACATTATTATAATCACATTTCTTCATAGCTCTGAGGTACCGACAACGCCAAGCCACGATGTCACTTCTTTCTATCAGCACTGTGCGTTTGGAGAATTTGTTAAATTCGAACCCCAGGTCTATAAGACAGCTTCCAAGCGAGAACTTAGTTCCGTGGAACAAGTTCGCTTCTTTAAGGCAGGCTTAGAGCTTCATTAATGTAGGATGCTCCTTGCGCATATAATAAGCGTAAATGTGGCGGCGAAGGGCATCCCGCTGGAATGAATCGAGATTTGTGACCTTTTCATAGCAGCGATATTTTCCTGGAGTTTTAAGCAGTACCTGCGATGGTCCAGGCTCGTCCTTTCCTTGTTCTTCCTTCTCCTCAAGTTCCTCCTCTTTCCTTATTTTTTCTTTCCCAATTCGCGCCACTGTTTTTCTGCTGATTTTAAGGGCAGCCGCTGTCCTTTCTGTAACTCGATTCACATCGATAAGAGGACCACCATTTTCTCTTTCCCACTCAAGGTATTCGAGTAGTGAACACACCATCTCGCGAGCTTGGCCTCGTAAAGCAATACCGTGTCCAATTTTTTAATATTTCTTTAAGGGCGAGTGAATTCTTCGTCGTCCCCGTCTTCGACGAACAGGATTTGCACTTTCTCCCGCTTCATCCATTTCAGAGCACATACACACGCACGCACAAAAAAAAGAGAGAGAATCAGAAATAAATAATACACTAAACACTGAAGTACCGTACACACGAAACACGAAATTATTCACTGCAAGTAAATCTCAGTTTTATAAAATTAAATGACACAGAAGAGAACTAAAAGGAATGTTCTCAATAACCAGCAGGCCCACTACTCAAGTTGACATCCGACTAAAACAATGTGCATTTTTGTTTATATTCAAACTGGCAACGTGCGGAGAGGGTGGAATGTTTACCACTGCAGAGCGAGAGAAATGAGCCACTATAATTGGCTGAACGTGCTGTTGCCGTAGAAACAGTCCTTGGCTGATTGTTATGACCACGTGCAGGGAGGAAAAAAAAAACAGAGGAAAGCAACTATCACACGGGACAAGTTGTATAAATTGAATTATAGATGCATGCAATACTTATAACTATTAGGTTACCCAGATATGTTGTGGTGGACAAACACCGTGTACGTGTGTTTTCTCGGGTTCTTGCCACTTTCTTCATTTCAGTCATTTCTCATCATCACCGTCTCCTTTAGCCTAGCCGGCATAAGCGTGGGACATAAAATTTAAATATTTAATTTCATTTTTCCCTCCTAAATCGAGGGATCACGATGACTCACTAGTAGAACGTTCACCTGTGGTGTATGCAGTTCCTGGCTCGATCCCGGCTCTTATCAAATAAGCTTTGTTGTGGACAAACACCGTGTTCGTGGATTTACTCGGAATTTACCCGTTTTCTCTCACTTTCATCATCCCACCATTTCATTCATTCTCCATTAGTCTTCTTTAGCCTACGCGGCATAACCAAGGGACGTAAAACTCAAAGATTTGCATTTTCCGAAATCGAGGGTACTGATTGAAGCACTACCTAACACTAACACACACTTTGAGCTCCTCCGTGGCTAAGCGGTTAGCGTACGCGCCTTTGGCGTGGGAGTCCCGGGTTCGATTCCCGGCGGGAGCTCATGTGGTTCGGATTCCACGTTAATCAGTAGGTCCACGTCTCATATAGCCTCGCTGCTGAACGTCGCGTTAAACTCAAACTCAACTCAACTAACACACACTTTTTTACTCATACACTACTTCGTGCACGTGGTCTCAGGTTCAATTCCCGGTGGAAGAGCACGAAAAATAATTTCACTTTCATTAATCATCCGTCTTTTTTAGTCTAAAGGGCATAATCGTGTGACGTTCAACTAAAAATTTCATTAGATTTGCAACACACTACTTTGTAATTAGTGTTTGAATTGTGAAACCATTATTCGCTTTTTGCACGTCTAGTATGAAATCTGTGTTGTGGGCAAGGTTTATCTAAGACGAGCTTCAAATCAGAAAAGTTGCTGCATTTTCTTTCTCATTTTTGAAAATAAATAGATAGATAGATAATTTCTAGACGATTTTCAGTTTTTTTTTTTTTTTTTTTTTTAAGGGGGTGAACGTGTTAACAGGGCGTCTACTGACCTGGAAAACCTGGAAAAAGCCTAGAATTTAACAAGAAACCTGGATTTTTCTTACCTTTTTCGCTGCATATAATAGAAAAATCATCACTTTTCTTAAAGGTTTTGTGAGTATGTTGATGGCAACCACGGGGATACCTAAGCTGAGTTCTGTCACTGCTTCCGCTTGCTTGTGACAGACTTTTTTTTAAATATTTTTGTACGCTTCTAGTGACAGAGTTCTCATAGACCTGGAAAGTTTTTAGGTGAATTTCCTATCCATACTTTATGTGGCAGTTCGGAAACATTTTTTGCTACATTAACAAATTCTGAAATCAGGGAAATAACTGGAAACTTTTCCTTTAGAAAATTTTACGGAAAATAAGGGACCAGTCAGGGAAAATGGTACTTAAACTGGAAATCAAGGAAAATGGGGAATTTTTGCTCAGGAAGTGAAACATTCTTTTACGTTTTGCCTATTTGTTAGTAAAGCCGATAATTGAAACACAAGAGGGATATTATCAAGGGATATGAATCACACGTTAGTTAAAGGTGAGAACTCTGCTTTTTTCAGTAACATCACATTTTTCTTAACTGGCCTTCTGGTAAGGGATATTAACAGTAACAACTTTTCTTTGTTTAAAAATATAGAGACCTGGTAAATAATATAAATAGACCTGGAAAAAGCTGGAAAAGGCCTGGAATTTAAAACCAAAGATCTAGTAGACACCCTGGTTAAGAGCCCACAGATTAACCCTAGAAAGTCTGTGCTCGCATCTGCTACGTGAAGGACGAGAGAGAGAGAGAGGGGGGGGGGGCTGAAATTTGCTCGCGCTGGTTTTAAGTAGCTTTCAGAGTATATTTGTTCAATTTAAGTTAACGTGTTGAACGCAATTTCAAAATACTTTTCAAAGAATTATGCTTTTTATTCGTAAAAAACGGGCTAAATATGGTGTGGAAAACTGCTTATATGTTGTACAAAATTTCTTATATTAGTATGCAGAAAACCAGTATTATAACTAACATTCGACAAGTTCTATGAAAACCTAAGTGTTTTTTATAAAGGAAAAAAGTAACATTTTTAGAAAGTAATAAAAGTTTTAGATACAGAAAAAGAACTGAATGGAATTTTGAAGAAAACAAAGATGAGTAGCACCTATGATCAAGGGGAATCAAATCGGCCCACACAACATAAATTATATATATATATATATATATATATATATATATATATATATATATATATATATATATATATATATATTACAAAAAAAGCAATACCTTATATTCCATTTGATAAAAAGCGAAAACCTTTCATCAAAAGGAACAATAACAAAAAAGCAGAGAATCCTGAGTACATATTAATCCATATAAACTAAATAAAAAGAACTCGCGGGCAAAATTGACTCCTCCCCCTTGGTCTTTCTAGGGTTAAATATTATGAATGTTCCAGTTTTACATGCACTTGAATGTACACTATATTAAAGAAATTTTTTCTCCCTATAGATTGGAGGTATGGAAGTGGATCTCCCACGCCTTTACCAAACGGTGCAGAACTTTGGTGGGCTGAAGGAAGTAATTGAGAAGAAGAAGTGGCAGAAAGTTGCAGATACGATGAAAATTCCGAAATCTGCACAGGACCGGGTGACCAAGTTAGACGATATTTATTGCAAGTATTTGCTGCCTTACGACACATTATCTCCAGGTAAGCGCATAGAGAATGCTACTTTCACGTTCTCTTTATCTTTTTGTATACTATTTTTTTTTTTTTTTTTTTTTATCTTTTTAAAACATCACTATGTACCAGACCAACCAAAAAAGTTCGTGCGGCTTTCGTCAACTATCACATAGAAACCTGCAATGTTGTTAATGTTGCAGTGCCAAGGTATTTATACAGGATGTCTAAAAAGTCCCCTGTCATAGGGTAACTCTGTTTTTATCAAAGTTGCAAAAAAATGTAAGAGGAGAAACCGTCTCTAAATATAATGTTTTCTATCTAAAGTGAAGGAATTTTTTATATGGGACGAGCCATTTGAGCTGTAAACTTATTTACGCACTCAATGTTAAATGAAAATGCGACGTTGCTATTTACCTAGATCCACAACATAAAGTGAATAGGAGCTTGTTTGAAAACGGGCTGACCATCAACACGTTAGCTTAAAAGACAGTAACTTTATTCACTTACGTTGTGGGTCCAGGTAAATGGCAACGTCGCTTTTTCATATAACATTGGGTGCATAAAGAGTACAGCGTAAACGGCTCGTCCGATTTAAAAAAAAAAAAAAAATCTACTTTAGATTGAAAACATCACATTTAGAGACGGTTTTCCCTCTTACATTTTGTTGTAACTCTGGTAATAATAGAGTTACCCTATGTCAGGGGACTTTTAAGACACTCTGTATATGTCCCTGAATTATTACTCAGTGCATAAGTGTTTACATACAAGAGGTGCCGGATTGATCACATACAGGGTTGATAATGTGTGGTGAAACTTGGTAGTGTTGAATGCAAATATACGGGTTTGTTTACTTCCGACTTCAAATTCGGTGTTGAAGCGGCAGAGGCACGTCAAAAACTTCCTTTGATGAAGCCATGGTGAGTGAATAGAGAACACACTTCATAAGTCTACCAAACATTTAGAGCCGTAGATCATACCCTCGAAGTTATGGTCTGTTCTGCTCTTCTATTAATCATCTGTGAGGTCCAATTAAGGGATGATATCGAAGAAGATTCAAGCCAAGCATGCCAAAAACCACCGCAAAGATTCATCATGTCTGCTGACGCCATTCGTTTACACTAGCAGCAACCCGGAAAAACTCGGAGACGAAACTAGTGAGTATCTCACCAGATGAGCGCAACGAAGAAGTTCCAGAAGATCAACATGTGCATGTCGTTGTTGTTCGCTCACAGAACGGACCCATTGGTAAAGAGGTGTACTAAAACTCCTTTCCATATTTACTCTGTTTATGAGTCCATTTGGCAGACAAAAAATCTCAAAAATTATTTGATGGGTCATCATCAGTTTTGACCAGGATATAGAGGGTCAGAATTTAGAAATTGAGTTCGTTGATGAAGATGCTTCATTAACTAGAAGTGTTAAAAAATAACCATTGCGGTTTTAACTAGGGATGTGCAAAATCGTTTTTTATCGGAAACCGGTTTCTAGAAAAAAGCGAAATTTCGGCTTTCTTTAAAAAACCGGTTTGGTTTTTCGCCGAAACCGTTTTCAATTTCTCCAAAACGTGTACGGTTTTCTCCAAAAAACGGTTCGGTTTTTTCGCCGAAACTGATTTCGGTTTTCTTCAAAACACGGTTCGATTTCTCACCAGAGTAGGATTTCGTTGGTCTCCGAAAACCAGATCCGTTTACAACAAAATCAGTTTTGTTTTTAAACGTATTGGTATCGGCATATCTTAAGCATATCGGTGTCGGTTTACACTTCCTTTTTATGAGAATTTACACATGTTTTTGAGCTTCTTTCATATGTGTTCTCGACGCGTGTTACAATGCTGTTTTTGGTAAAATTGAAACCGGTTTCTGAAGAAAACCAATAACCGGTTTCGGTAAACAGCGAACCGGTTTTGGACAAAATCTACACCGATTTCGGTAAAAATAGCTTTTTTGGAAATTTTCGAAAGCCGGTTTTGGTTTTCCTAATAACCGGAAACCAAAAAACCAGGTTTTGAAAAAGAAATGAAATGAGATCTTTGAGTTTTACGTCCCACGGTTATGCCGGTTAGGCTTAAAGGAGACGAGGTGATGATGAGGAATGAATGAAATGGTGGAATGAAGAAAGTGGGAGAACTCCGAGAAAACCCACGCACACGGTGTTAAAACCAGGTTTTGTGCCCACCATTAGTTTTAACGTTGATCACTATCAAAGACGGTAATAAATAGCGAGAAAAAAGTTTCGTACAATCGATTAAGCGTTCCCAGAATACATTTCATGTCCATCTTACTGTGTCTTAAAACCAGAAGTGATAGAAATCCACTACGTATAACTTCTGGCTTCTACATTGATCCACATAGAGCAAAAACGATAAGAGAGAGCGAGGCACGGTTTTCGTGGAATCTGTTTAGCGTTTTATGAATATTTCCTGTCTTCTTAACCTTTTATTCAAACTAGAAATTGCATGGGTCAACCATTTTTAGATTCGTGTTGATCGCTGTAAAATAGAAAAAGGTAATAGATAACGATAGGCGCTTTTGTGCCATCAATTAACCATCCCAAAGGTATATTCGATCTCTAGTTTGATCTCTCGACTAAAACCGAAAGTGACATACATCAACCACTTCCGGTTTCAACATTGATCGGTATCGAGTTAAAACAGTAATAGATAGCGAAAAGTCGTTTTCTGCAATCAATTAACCATCCCAAGAGTATATTCGGTCTCTACTCTGATCTCTCTACTAAAACCGGAAGTGATAAAAATCAACCACTTCCCGTTTCAGCATTGATCTGCTTCAAGTAAAAAAAGTAATAGATAACAAGAAGTGATTTTCTGCAATTAATTAAGCGTGCCAAGAATAGATCTCATCTCCACTCTAATGTATCTACTAAAACCAAAAGTGGTAGAACTCTATTATCACTTCCAGTTTCAATATTAATTAAGAAAATATCATACCATAACAATAAAACTCCTTCACTTGGTGTGCACATGATACTGCTGCTTGTTTCACCATACAGTAGTATTTGATTAAAAGAAATGTGTTTTTTACGAGAACAAACAAACAACCCCTTTGACCTCCTAGCCCAATATCACCAACGGAAGGTAGTGCTATGCCTATGGTGGACAGCTACTGATATTGTATATTTTGAAGTTCTTCCAAGTGGTCAGACCATTACTGTGAATGTCCACGTCAACTACATAGAGTTCCAGACATGCTTAAAGAAATAGCCACCGCTTTCCTATAATAAATGAATCCTCTGCCATCAAGACAATGCCAAACTAGATGCAAAAGTGACCATGAAGAAAATCAACAAACTTGGCTGGGAAATTCTGCCACATCCATCCTACATCTTAGATTTCGCCCCATCTTGATTATCACTTGTTTTTAACAATGACCAAACACATGCGTATTGGCATTGCAAAAACCAAGAACACGTCAAAAGTTGGAGTTGGAATTGCTTTTAGAACACAGAGAAAAGATTTTTACAAAATTGGCATTTCTAGGCTTTTTACACTGTTGGAAACGGATCATTGAGGATGGTGGTGGCTATTCTTCGGAATAGAAACAGTATAAGTGTCGCTTTCTTTGTTACTTTATTTCAATTTTCAAAACCACACGGATATTTTTAGTTCACTGGTAGATGTGTGTCAAGGTAATTGTCTGAATAAACTAATCCCAGTTGTTGTTAAACTCAAGTTTTATTAAATTTTATGTGATTTAGATGATTGAAGAAACAAGAGAAAAATAGGTGGTAGAAATTTAAGTATAAGTTAAAATTGATTTCTGTGATCGTTTAAGACGCAGAGAGATTGGTATCACTAAACACATACCTTAAGTTTCAGATTGCGAACACGTATTTGTCGGAGGTGCAGAAAAGAAAAAAAAATGAGGATCCAAAAGTGATCGATCTTTCACGTCTATGTCATTTTCGATATATTTATTTATACAGTGAAATGGACATTTACGTAATACGGACGTACTCCCTTGTGCCAGCAATATATATATATATATATATATATACAGGGTGACCGCGTGACTATGTTACAAAATTTAAGAGATGATTCCTAACACGGAAACAAGAAAAAAAGTTCAAATAAACGTTTGTCTAACGTACATAATTTCGGAGCTACAAGGTGCCGAAAGCGTGGGAAAATGACATTCAAAGCTCTATAGCTCGACTATGGTGAATGATAGAGCTAATGCGGCATGGTCCCGTCAAAGATACCGAAGCTGCTGTATTCAAAAATGCTTAGGTCGAGATCGTGCACAAGAGATTCCCCAAAGGAGCGTAGGGATTCCCGGATAATCTGTCAAGAAAGATGGGTCGAAAAGGATACGGATGAATAGCTGTCCCAACTGCTAGCAATAATGCGTCTGTACTAAGTCGATATCTTACACAAGCACAAAATGGCGAACAGTTTTATACGTGTCATGTGTGGTTGCATAACGCGCAGTAAATAAGAGTGGGAAACATGAAAGGAAAATAGGAATAAATTGATACAATTGGTAAATACATGATATTAGGCTGTCCTATCATTGAACAGACGCTTTTAATAAAAGGTAATAGTCATGGAATGTACTAAAATGTTGTAAAAGAATCACACTATTAAAGTCTTTCTTCCATGTATTGTTGTCATTGAAAACAAATAAACAAAACTGAGCGAAACAACCATAGTGCAAAAGAGGTTGTTTCCTAAAAACAAAAGTCACAAGAATGGGAATAATGTCTTCAATCAGTATTTTACAGCAGGATTGAATGCAGCCAAGAACATCATCAATTACCTGTAAACGAGACAAATCTCCCAATTATCCTACAATAGGTGATGGACATGGCGTCCCTCTACTTCAACACAGGCGTTACAGCGTCGCAGTAAGTTCTGACGCATCCGCTGTAACAACCCAGGATCTGTTCTTATAGTATAACAGGCAGCGAGTATTCGTGCTAATAGTTCTTCGTTGTCTATAGGCGTTTCATAGACAAGTATTTTGACATGACCCCACAAGAAAAAATCAAGTGGATTGAAATCTGGGGAACGTGCAGGCCAATTACAAGGACCACCTCTTCCAATCCGTCTGTCGCGAAACGTTTGATTCAAATACTCTCGAACACTAGCTGAAAAGTGGGCTGGGGCGCCATCATGTTGAAACCACATCCTTTGACGAACACCGAGAGGGACATTCTCTAATAACTCTGGAAGTATGTCTCGCAGGAATCTCGTATATACTGGGGCAGTTAATCGTGGTGGTAGTAAATATGGACCTATTATCTGATCACTGATAATACCCGCCTACATATTTATGGCGAATCGGTCTTGGTGGCCTCTTTCCACAATTGCACAAGGATTCTCGTCTGCCCATACATGACTATTCTGACTATTAAATATCCCGTCTTTTGTAAAACAAGCACCGTCGGTGAAAAGCACGTAGGAAGAAAAACTGCGGATCAATTACCGAGCGTTGGAGAAACCACTCACAAAACCGAACGCGAGGTTGAAAGTCAGTTGGACGTAAGGCCTGAACCCTCTGCGGATGATAGGGGTGTAACTGTTGCTCGTGTACTACTTTCCAAACAGTATCTTATGCTACTCCCCTTTCACGTGCTACTTTCCGGGTACTTACTGTTGGGTCTTGGGCGAAACGATCAAGCTCTTGTTCTTCAAAGTCCGGAGTCTTTGTGGTTCTTCGTCTTCCTTGGTCGTAGTATTGAGGTTGTAAATTCCCCGTGTCTCGTAAGCGTTGAAAGAGTCTGGCAAACATAGTATGGACTGGATGTCTTCTTTGTGGATACTTCAGTCGATATAACCTATCAGCTTCTCGACTGTTGCCAGTTTCTTGACCGTATACAAATATCATGTCCGCAAGTTCTGCTATCGAATACTCCATTTGATCTCACATTCGAACAAGCAAAGCACAAACTGCACTAAGGAACTCGTACGCTACGAACAAATCACATGAAGAATGACCTTCCACCTTCCATAACGCCTTCTAATAGGGTTGTCTTATACTTTCCTTACCTTCGATTGTTTTCCGACAGAAGGAAGAACAAATGCTTGTGATCGAACCTGCAAACTGTGGAGTACTTCAGGTGATAACACCGTCTGTGAAAACAAAATATCTTCTAAACGATAACAATATGACGACATGTTAAGCATTCTAGACAAAATCTCGGAATCAGTCCTGCAAAACATCGGAAGCAGCGACTAAAACAAACGTCCTGATAAATTGTTTTTCCTTGTTCTTTTTCAATGTTCGGGTGACGCACATTACGGCTAATGATAAGGAACGGATATTTTACTGTTGTTCTCTGGCAATGGTCAAATTAACATAGGATGGCGGAAAAATCCCCCTCTCGTAAAAAGTATCCTCGGCTCGTATCATCAAATAAAATAAGATTTCTGCCTGGAAGAAAGCACCCATATCCCCCTGTTTTTCTTGCTTTCAATGACAAAACTACATAGAAGAAAACAATGTTAGTGTGCTGTTTGTACAACATTTTAGTTTCATGATTATTCCCTTTATTAAACGCATCTATACGTACAATGAACAGGACAGTGTACTATCATGTATTTACCATTTGTACCAATTTATTCACATTTTCCTTTCATATTTTCCCACTATTATTTAGTGCGCTTTATGCAACTACACATGACACGTATAAAACTGTTCGCCATTTTGTGCTTGTGTAAGATATCGACTTAGTACAGACGCATTATTGCTAGCAGTTGGGACAGCTATTCATCCGTATCCTTTTCGACCCATCTTTCTTGACAGATTATCCGGGAATCCCTACGCTCCTTTGGGGAATCTCTTGTGCACGATCTCGACCTAAGCATTTTTGAATACAGCAGCTTCGGTATCTTTGACGGGACCATGCCGCATTAGCTCTATCATTCACCATAGTCGAGCTATAGAGCTTTGAATGTCATTTTCCCACGCTTTCGGCACCTTGTAGCTCCGAAATTACGTACGTTAGACAAACGTTTATTTGAACTTTTTTTCTTGTTTCCGTGTCAGGAATCATCCCTTAAATTTTGTAACATAGTCACGCGGTCACCCTATATATTCTCATTGGGTTACTTTTTTACTTTTAATACAGTCACTAAGCGAATTCAGGGAATTAATAGATGCATCACTTTTATTTGGGAAAAAATCTCATAAGCATTATATTTTTGAGTCCACGCCCATATAACAAATCTCCCAAAGATAGTTTCGTTTGTTTCTTTTCTCCTTATTCGATCCCTGGTTCGATTCCAGCTCACGTGAAGTGGACTTTGTGTGGTGGACAAACACCGTGTGTGAGTTTTCTCGGATTTTCCCGTATCCTTCCACTTTATTCATTCCACCATTGCATCATTTCTCATAATCACCATCTCCTTTAGCCGGATAGTCATGGGACGTAAAACTGAAATATTTCTTTTCATTTTTCCACATTTCCTCAATAATTCGAACACTGCGTGCAGTATTTTTATATTAGCCTGTATATGCATTTATAACTAAGGTATTTGCTGTATGCTGCACACAGTTACACATAAGCTATGAGTAAATTTGTCTAACGACCCAGTAACGGGCACTTCTCATTTATGAACAAATAATCATGTACCATCGGCGTCCGTTACTGAGAGTATTCACTGTATGCTAGTAAGATTCCCTATAGTGGGGAAATAATCGTCCTTCATTCATCTTTAACAAATCCTTACCATAAGTATACACTGCATTTACGTATTTAGGATTTTAAAAAGTTTGTTAAATCCTAACATTGTCTTCGACAGCATATAATTCAGGAAGGAATAGTTTTCACTTGACTAAATTTGACTTGTTAGTATACCTTGATAAGCTCAGTTATATGATATATTATGATCTGCAGAGTTCTCGTCCCAAAGTTATTGTGCATCAAATTTGGAATTTGAACTTAGTAAAATAAAATAATAAAAAAATCCCACCCTGATGATGAATGACTTAAAATCCAAAGACATAAACATCACCATAATATTTCACTTCTGGTCAGCCCGTCAGCTTTTACCTGCATGTTAAATTTGGTGTAGAACAGATTGGTTCCATCTTTCCTGCCTAAAATCGATTAGTGACTTTTTTTGCTAATAGCGAAAATTGGATTAAGTAGTAGAAACTGTAATTTCAATGTAAATGACTCAGGAAGCAGAGGTCTTTGCTTGATCACATTTGAAAACGTGACAGGTCTGGACTTGCTCAGTAGGTGTATGAAATGTTATGGTGTACAGATTGTTGTTTCTCATATTAATGACTTAAATTTGAGGTTTGGACTTAAGCGAAAAATAAGTCTCAAAGTCCTTACTTTCATGGTTAATACCTTACGAACAAAGCTGTGCAAACCGTAATATTTCTCAAGCTTACTAAGATCGTCAAGGACTACCACGATTCCAAATTTGATCAAGACTGTGATTGATTTCTTTGATTAAAAAAAAAAGAAAAAAGAAATCAAATTAAGGACATAAGCTACTTTAAAAATGAATATACAGTAGACTCACGAGTATCTGGCCTAGTGTGGCGGAAGGGCAGTTCGGGTAACATAAAAGCCAGATAGGCTGGAGTTCTATGAACTCATTTCTTTATGAACATTAAGAATACCCCAAGAACAATTTACGAATACAGTGCTATACGTGCTGTACAGTTATAATCAGGAACAGCGTCAAGCGTACTGTGTTGATGTCCGTTACACACTGACGAAACAATGAACAAGGAGCAGAACGCTGCTCTTTTTCTGTCACAACTTGTATTTTGCCCACGACACATAGGGGGATCGTAACAGACGCCCACGTCCCTTGTCTTCGTCGTTTAATTACGATAAAAGAAAACTAGGACGGATAGTACGGAGGCCGGCTGGATACTGGGAGTCTACTGTATATGTTTCAACATTGTGGGTAATCTCTTGGTCTTCACTTAATATAAGATGTGACTTTTTTTTTTTTTTGTAGGGGAGAGGAAAAAGCTGTTTGACGAAGTTGAAAGAGAGTGGGCCGAGCGCCTTAAACGATCTTCTTCCTCTGGAGACACCGAAGCTAGCGAAGAGGATTCCGATAGCGATACTTCGGATGAATGTGAGGAGTGCATTGTAAAGGTAAACCTTATTTTCACACAGTAAGACATGCTAAACTTTATTCAACCGACCAATCTATAATAATCGATCAACTCTTACAGTGTGTACAGGATGGTTTTAAAGTCAGTACCTACTTGTAACAATGTACATTTCAAAAAGTAAACAACCTATCACAGTTTTATTTCCATTGAATACATTATTAGTGTTTACTACTTTTTTATTAAGTTACATTTCAACATATGCACCTACTTTTTCCACACACTTCTGGAATCTTTTAGAAACAGAATCTATCGGTCTTAGCATCTCAACTGGAATATTTGCAAATACTTCACGGTTCTTTTGTTCAAGTCTGTTACAGTGAAACCTGTCTATGTTGGCCACCATCGGTTCCATTGAAAAATGGCCAACTTACAGAAAATAAGTGTGATTGTTGTATTTTTAGAATAGGATTCTAGTAATACTTGATTTTAAAATTTTAAAAAGCAATGGCACAACCGCTACTTTTGAATAATGTGTATAATCATAACAATATACAGTACTAGAAAAAATTACTACAGTATGTTTAATATATGTACTAACACTGAATTATTCGTATTGAAAACACATTAACACAAATAACCATAAAATAGAAACTGTACGCAGTTTATTGAAATTGATATTATAGCACACTAAGTAATTCAGATTGAAAATAAGTTAAGCAAAATTATAAATTGAACAATTTATGTGCAGTTCATATGACGTTTTTTTCGAGAATGACAAATATTTTCTGTAGATACCTTTTGAAAATATAGCAAATCATTTATTATACAAATTTATTCATGGCGGTTCATTCTAAACGTATTTCTTTTATTCTCTTTGGCACATATGCCTATGCACATTCTAATTTTGTAGTTAACTACATCTTGTTAATGAGCTACAAGTGTTTCCCTCGGAGAAAAAGGTGTTTTAAGAAGGATGGTAAGGAATTTCATATCTCAAAACCTCTGCTACCTTTCGACAAGCCGTCAGGTGCCAATACTTGACAATTGACATGGTTAGCTTTAACCTTGAGAATTTTCCAGAACTACTAAAGCTCTCCACTGATGAAAGGAGTCGATATAGCTAATAGTTTCAACAAAACAGACAGGATAAACAAATACGCACAACCATTTCCTGAATTCCTGTGCGTGCTTTTCCTTATTCACATCTTCCTTCACCACCCCTTTATCAGGGTAGTGTTCTTGCCATTGAGAACAAATCGTGGAAATCCGTGTTTCTTGGCTCTAGTAACAAATACTCGCGTGGTCAAGATACGCAGGTGAATTTATTATCATCATCATAGGGTAAACATTGCTTCAATGCGGCCAACTTCCAAGATAGACAGATGGCCAACTTACAGAGTAATAAGTAACGAATGTCTTATGGGAAAATGCCAAGTTCACAGGTTTTACTGTAATAGTCCTTAATTTTAACTTGTACACTTGTTTCTTATTCCAATCCTAAAGGAAGAAGTCACATGGAGTTGGATCGGGGCTGCGTGCAGGCCATTCTGTCGGTCCCCAGCGATTAATCCATCTACCAGCCATTTTGTGGTTTTCACTGGATCAGTTTCTGAAATCATAAATTGTAAATCTTCCATTAGTAAACAGTATTATACGCCAGCTAGAGCTGATGCTAGTTTCTAGGATAATCTAAATCAAGAAAGATATTGAATTTACAACCATCCTGTAGTTGTCTCTTAGTGTAGATTGTACATTATGGGTAGGTAATCGCACTTCACTCAAGGGTACTAATGGTTTGGTACACCAAGAATTATCATATATTTTGTAAGTGGTAGAACAACCATTTCTTTGCTACAACAACAAGAACAAGTACTTGACAGTTGGTGGTCAAATACCGGGCTTAAATACCGGGCTTGTTTTCAAACTTTGCCTTATTTCATATGATTTGCTTTTTATCATGAAAGAGGTGAATGTATTCATCGCTGTGTTCATCGCTGCCACTTTCGCAAACACTGGAGCATCATGATTTCTCGTATATCTTTGTGTGGGATGGTTTCTTTTTCCGTTTGGCATTCTCCCTACCTGTTTGTGACACTTGACGTGTGTATCTGTTTAAGAGTTGAATAAAATGTAGATGAGATACTGTAGTGTTCACTTGTAGTATTCTTTTGCACCGGATAGTTTGTATCACAGTTGTTTTGGTTTTCTCACACTTTGCACTAATTGCCTGTTGCTTATTTTCGGTGCAGGATGCTGAATAAACAAATCATTCTAGTTGGTGTACTAGAATGTGCTGTTATAGTTTTGCCTGCTACTTATTTGAGATGTTTGTGTTATAGTGGCTTTATGTAGAGTGAGGCATGGTATTAACATGACGTCAGGGCCAATGCTATGGAAAGTAGGGTTTGGGTGGCTGCTTGTCTTCATCTCCAAAATTCAGTTTTTTCCTGTCTTTTTTATCATCATCATTGTACAAATATGGAAGATAAATGTCTTCAGTTCTTGTGTCCCTGGAGAGACTAGATTTTACCAGGGCGACACAATTCTTGACCACTTGTAGTGGGTGTAAGGTAGATCGTGGGGAATGACTCCAGGTGGAGTAAAGAATATAACAACTTGGGATGGAGTATTGGAGTATATACAAGGTGTATCAGAAGAAACGTCCAATCTTTATAGATCAATGGTAGCCAAACTTATGATGCTTGTAAGCTACCGTACCGTTTTAAATCCTACTGTGAGTTACTAACCAAAAGAATTTACCAACTTAAAAAAAAAAAAAAAAAAAAAAAAAAAAAGAGAGAGAGAAGTAGAGAGAGAGATCTTACATTTGTTTATTGCCTATAAACTTACATTTACAGTAAATATGAAATTAGCCAACCGGAGCGTGAACGCGATCTACCGAAAATGTTCCCGCGAGCTACTAGTAGCTTGCGATCGACGGCTTGGCGATCACTGTTATAGATCATAAACGGTTGAAAATAAAAGATAAAACGGAAAGTGAGATAGGTAAATGTCATAGGGCGCGTTGAATGGGGGATACTCTCTTTTTCACCACAGGTTCACCTATCATAGGGCTGGGGCAACTCGAAAATTTTAAATGAGGCATGTCATTTGACAAATCATTTAAAAAGATCATGAAAAAAAGGAAACTTTTTTTTCCATGTGGGCCACAGTTTGCGAAATGGCCACCATTTAAATGTGAGTTCTTACAGTCTGATAAAACGTCCAGTGCTTACAAATCATAAATGACTGGAGATTAAAAGATCAAACAAATAGTGAGATAGGTAAATATCATACGGCGCGTTGAACGGAGGATACTATTTTTCCTAAAGGGCCTTTATCATGGGGCACTGGGGTTCATTCGAAATTTTAAATAGGTAATTATGTAGTAGGACATATAATAGAAACAAAGAATGACAAAGGAAACTATGTTTCTTAGTAGCAGTTGTTCCTGTGGGGCATCGATTATCAAAACCAGGGAGATTTAACGGGTGACATTGTCAACATTTGAGCAAAGCAAGACACTTTTCAAATTAAATAAATGCATCCATTTCTTGGTATTACTTCGTAGTTGATTGCCTGACGTTGCTAGATGTCGCTACCTGCGGGATTGTTATGTATAACGAATAACCACATAAAAATATGACATGGAATTTCTTGGTAATTGGTGGGTAAATTTAAAATTAACAAAAATATATAAGCAAAGATTTTAATTGTGCACGATTTTAATATATAGTGTACAGCGTGCAGAAAGCACGGGCGCAGCTTCTAGTATTTATTAATTTAAATAACTTTACGATACCTAGAATAGGGCATGTTGCGCTTCAAACTTTAATAATGGTAAGGAGATATGCCAGTCTTATATTTATGGTATGATTACGCAATTCGCTAGATGGACCGAGAGAACTTCTGGGAAAATCTCATCACTTTCTTTCATACAAATAAAATAGTCATACCCCAACTTTAACTGAAAAGAAGGCATTTCTTGTTGAGTAATTTGTCAGGTTTTTGGTACCTTGAAATGTGTGTTTTGGTTTTAGAAATGTTGCTGCTTAGAGAGTAATGATTTATGATTCATTATACAGTTATTTAAACAAACTGAGCCGTTTTCTCTCTCATTTCAGGGTCGAAATATGCCTTTGACTGCATTCTACCGAATAGCCCGAAACACGATGAGCATGTGGTTCCGAAATTCCGATCCCTCGGCGAGTGAAGTGGAGCAAGAGTACTGGAGGCTGGTTGTCGGTCGGAACCATCATGTATGTGTACATTCGGGGAGCATCGATTCCAGTGTGTGGGGCTATGGCTTTCCGTGTAGCAAAAATAGCCCCTTCGCAAGGCATCCGTGGAATTTAAAAGTATTTACAAACAATAGTGGATCCATATTACGGAGTATGGGTCCTGTAATGGGTGAGTTGTATTTTCAATTTGTCTTTATCGGAGTTAACATAAACTGTATAAAACATAACAAGAGTTGCTGTGTAACATGTGTATTTAGCAAATATTGTGAAGCTACAGACACTGCCAGTGCTATTCGGATGTCGAAGAAACTAACACAACCTATATTTTAATCGTTAATAACTTTTGGACTAGTAGACATAAGTCGAAACATTTATTTTGCCGCCACTAATTTGTTAAACAGAGAGATTCTTTACGTGGTGAGTATTAATATATTTATACGAATCAAATATTAAACTATGGAAGAAAGGTAACGGTTCCACTTATCACTAATCTTGATAAGGATACCTTCATGAAAGTAGATGTTTTGCTAGACTTTTCAATTATTCTCTCTTTTCTTAACAGCGTCCGGCCAAGTAAGTTTTTGGTGGACAACATCGTGTCCATGGGTTTTGTCGGATACTCCCTTTCCTCTCACATTTTCATTCCACCAATTCTTCCATAATCATTCACTTGCTTTAATATTCGTCTCCCTTAGCATAAAGGGTATAATCGTGGGACGTTAAACTGAAAGATTTCATTTTATTTCACTTTTCTTAACAGCTTCCACCTCCGTAATATGATATTATTCTTTAAATAGTTTAAATTTAATTTATTATTCCTACTGCGGATGGCAAAACAAACAAACGTAATAACCGAGCTCGGGAATCGAACTTGGAATCCGTCCAGCACCCGTGCATTGACAACTTCGCTAATGGCAGCCTGAACGCATACAAAGCTATCCGCACACAAATGCTGCTTCAATGCAATCATGTGGTTCAAACAAAACGAAATTTTGTTCCAACTGCACCACAAACAACCGCAATAAATCACAATATGTTAAGAAACAATAACTTCAGCAGTTTGACTAACTAAAAGTAACATACTGTGAAACCCAATATACACGGACTATGCACATAACGAACATCGAGAAAAATCTAGAATCAAAATACACATATAGTTTAAATTTTTGTATTTTTGTCGTTGATAATTGCAACGCTATAGATTAGTTACCTACATGGTATATAATGGTTAAAAAAATAACAGAAAAGGAATCACTAATTAATTGAGTAGAGGTTCTTCTATGCAAGTGTTCTTAGCAAGCTGCCGTCTTTTGCAATAGCATGTCGGTCTTCCCGCTTCTCTCACGAAGCCCCGCCCACGGTCTAAAACCCAGGCATAAAAGGTAACCTTTAAACTCTCAATTCATACAAATTTCCATTCGTTTCGTCTGCACATGCAGTCTCATTGGCGAGAGAATTATTATAACGTATAAGCAAGGTCTGTGAGAATACGTTATCGCAGTACTTCCCAAGGATGAAGTTTAAACGTTTATAAAAAGTCAATTGTAACGTGAAATGAAAGAAAATGCTGAAATGAAAACTAAATGCACCTCTCCAAGTCCATTGCACAAAATAAAGTGAATGTCCTCAAACATTGATTCATAATGAAGATAACTATAAATTCTTCCTCATCTTCTTCATGTCAGAATTCTCCCATTTTGAAAAGTACGTTCTAAGTGCATAATGCGTAAGTAAACTGTTTTACTGAAATCCGGAAGTGGACGTTTTAAACATTGTTTTATTACTCATCTCTGGGAGTCTCTGAAACAGTTACTCAAAACGTTCAGAAGTATTTTAACTGACACGGAAATTGTGAAAGGTAATACACTTTCCTCCCATACATGTACACTCTGTACCAGGGCACTTGAGTTTTAAATATCATCAACGGGGAATCTCTGATTAAAGGTTTACCCGCTATTAGACAAAGAAAGGATGACACACTGAAATCTACAACTTCATCACAGCATCAATATCACTATAACGGTACTAGTAAGTTAGCTTATGGCGGAAAAGGAGTTATCCTTCATTACTTTTTAGAGAATCAGTACACACTGCATTTATTTCCTTTTACAGATTCGAAAGACCAGATCATAAATTTAAGAACCAGTAACTCGGGAGGAAAAGGTCTCAACTTGACCAAATTTCAAATTTTGGTAATTTTAATGCGCTTAGTAGACATATGAAATATTATGATATGTGGATCTTTTGTTCTTGATTTATTGGCCATAAAATTTTGGGTTAAAAATTTTATGACCAATAATTCCGGAGTTAAATATCTGCACACCGCAATATTTCATATGTATACAGTATCTTAAGTATACCACCATCCAAATTTTATCAAGATCGAATGAGTTCCACCAGTTGTGTCTAAATAGCAATTAGTAAAATTTTTTTGCGAAAATTTGACGAAATCCAAAGTCCATCTTTGATGGTCAATAACTCGAAATCCAAAATTTCTTATAATTTTGGTAGGTATGTTATATGTTATGGTGTGTAAATTTTTGTTTCTCGAGTTATTGACCCTCAAGGTCGGGATTAGTTCATATCCCAAATTTGATGGTTAAAACTAGGGAACCAAAGTCTGTACGTCTGTACTATTTGATTTTGGGTTTAGCGTCCCTTCCACGAGCAAAGCTGTATGAGACGTGGACCTACAGCTTAATGTGAAATTAAAAACAAAAATAAAAAAACATGAGCTCCCGCTGGGAAACGAACCCGGGTCTCCCACTCCAAAGGTGCCTACGCTAACCAGTTAGCCACAAGGGAGCTCAAAGTCTGTACTAAACCATATCTTGGTAGCTTTTGGCGATCTTACTGATCATATGAAATATTATGTTTTCCTAATTTTTGATTACTGAGATTTTGGCCACCAAAGTAAGGTTTGAACTTAGTCAGCCAATAAGTCAACCAATTAGTAACATTATGAAGAGTTTGCTGATGGTATACTTCAGTATTAGGGTTTTTCTTAATAGGTAGCGCGCTTCTCCTGCAGCATCAATTCTTAACTTCCCCAACAAATTTGGTTTTCTTGAAAACTATGTACGAGCTTTTACACTCACCAATATAATTTTATCCAAGGTTAATAACAAATAACAGCAAACAACAAGAAAAAATGATCAAAATAGATCACCTGGTGGAAGAAATGGAGAAATTCTATTACTTAGGGCAGTAAAATAACGAGCTACAACAGGTGCAAACAAAATGAAAGATCCCGAATAGCTCAGGCAAAGAAGACACTTGAAGAGTAACAGAACGTTCTAACCGGAAGCATCGGCATAGAACTGAAGATAAAGCTGAGGAAAGCCTATCTTTGGAGTGTGGCATTGTATTGATATGAAACATGGACACTGAAAGAAAACGAAAAATGGAGAATGGAAGCGTTGGAAATGTGGTTATAAAAAAATGATGAAAATTAGTAGGACAAAGTATCAAGTGAGAGAGTATTGGAAATAGTAGGGGAGGGGGGGAAAGAAGAATATTTTGAAAAGACGAGATAGGATGATTGGACACATTATGACACATGGAGGAATCGCGTTAGTGGCCATGGAGGGAACTGCAGAAGGAAAATAACTAGAGGAAGGTCACGATTGAAATATACGCACTAAATAATACAATATATAGGGAAGAAAGCCTACAAAGAATTGAAGTCTGGCTCAGGATAAGAAAGGTGGAGAGCTGCGTCAAACCAATCAAAAGATTGCTGACCTGAGATGATTGAGATCTATTGATTGATTGAGATTGAGAACTTATCTTTGTAGAATCTTTTCCCGTTAAACGCTTACCGCAGAATCAACGTATTGTACACTGTGTTTCAGAGAGAATGACCTGATTTTGGACGGTAATAATTAAGGAACATGGAACGTGCCGGCAAGGAAATGACTTGTGTGAATGGACGTGGCCTAGAGTTTTCAGAAATCGCCGTTAGATGTTAGCCAATGCGTCTTCTCAGTTTGCAGTCAGTCAGAAGTAAGGTGGCGTCCGCTCAACAGAAGGCGTTTTGTCTGCTGTAGTCTGCAAAGACTGGGTCAGTGATTTCGGTGCAGCGTGCTTTTCGTCGGCTTTTTGGCATTGATCCCCCTGCACCCAACAACATCCGTCGTTGGTATCCCGATTTGAAGAGACAGGGTGCTTGTGCAAAGTTCAGAGTCCAGGTCGACCTTCCACTTCTGATGAAATGGTGGAAACAATTTAGCAAACGTTTGAACCTACGTGCTGCTGCTGGACACATAGAATATTTGTAATAGCATAGCTAAAACTTGAAGATTTTGTGAGTATTTGCATTTATACCATTTTTGTAGTATGTTTTTATCAATATATATGGACTTTTAATATCAGGTCATTCTTTTTGAAATACCTTGTATATGTAGAAAAAAAAAACACTGTCAAGTATCAGATTGTATCTATTGTTGTGTTCTCCCTCGTCGACACACATGCAGTACTTCTAATAGTAACGCAGTGGTCTCGTGTAACATAGTCGCTAACGTCTTTGGTGAAAGCAGTCCCGGGTTTGATTCTGCTTCCGGTGGGGACACTCGGTTGAAAAGATGTAACAGCTTTTTCAGGCCAGCCATTCTGAGTGACGGTTTTTCTTGGGTTTTCCTCATTCACACCAGGCAAATGCCGGGGTTGTACCTAAGATAAAGGTCCCAGACCGCTTTCTTTGTTCTCCACTTCTCTGGGTAGTGTGATCCCCGAGGGACGTCATCCCTCATACGTGACGGGGCTAGAATGACTGTAGATTCCGAAAGCCCAGAAATCTAATTCCTAATTCTAAGATTTTGTCTCAATTTCATCTTTCGAAAACATCAGAGTTAACAAAACTTCAACCAAGTTCAACATCTAATCATAACTGTTGGCTGTATCTCATGAACCATATTTTGTGCTTCCGTCTTGCTAGTGTCAGAATGGCAATTTGAGAGTATACTTCAGTATTAGTTTCACCTAAGCAGGTGGTGTGGTTAACGTACAGTATCTACTTTTTGGATTATAAAACATCCATTTTTGTCGACTTCTTCGAAAATTGCGTATGAAAATTTGCACTTACCCGTAACTCAATAATATCTGTCGATTGGTATATGTCTCGTTTTTTTTCTTCTTCTTTTTTCTTTTTTTTTTTTTTTTCTTAAACTAAGAATCTTGTAGAATGTTTCACATAATTGTTGATTTCTTAATATGATTCTCTTCTTAATTATCCTTATGCTTTGCTCTCTGGAGTAAGACAAGGATGTGGACTTTCACCTCTCCTGTTCAACGTCTAGATAGAAGAGGCCATGAAAGAATTCTTTGATAAAATCGAGAAAGGCGTAAAAGCAAATGGCCAGGTTTTCAGTACAATAAGGTTTGCTGATGACATAACACTGATAGCGGAGAACGAAAAGGACTTGCAGGAAGGACTTTCAAACTTGAAGGACCAACTGGAAAAAACATGCAAAATAAAGATAAATAAGAAAACCAAAGTGATAAAGTGCACGAGAGCAAGACAGACAGGAACAAACGTATTGCTAAAGGGAAACAAAATCGAAGACGTTAAGACGTTCCCCTATTTAGGAAGTCTAATATCCTCAGACGGAAGAAGTGAAAAAGACGTAAGTTCCAGAATAGCACAGACTAAACAAGCATTCAATAGGAAAAGAGGACTGTTAACATCAAGAAATGTGTCATCCGACGTTCGAAAGCGATTTATTAAGACCCTAGCATGGAGCATGGCGCTTTGCGGATCAGAGACGTGGACATTGAGAAAAGCTGAAATATCCAAGCTGGAAGCATTTGAAATGTTTTGGTGGCGCAGAATGCTGCACATATCATGCGCCAAAAGGAAAAGGAATGAAGACGTACTAAAGGAAGCTAATGAAGGACGACAGATCATGAAGATAATAGGATAAAGGAGAAACAGCATGCTTGGCTATCTTATTCGGTACTCCAATTGAATTACCGTGTTGATAGAGGGAAAGGCATAATGAAAACCAGGAAGAGGAAGACAAGGACAGAATATCTAGATGCAGTTACAAAGAAGAGACCACATCAAAGCATAAAACAGCTCTCTCAAGAGAGAGAGAGGTTTTAAAATTTCCATGTTGGCCACCAACCTATGGTTGAAGAAAGGAAGAAGACATTGTATCAGTACACTATGAATGTTCTGTTTCATCAATTGTATTCTCTTTTGTTACTTCTCTTACATGCGACATTATCGCCATGCGGAACGTTGATGTTCCCGTTGTTTGTACTATTTTTTTTTCTAGATATTACTTTATTTTATTTTTGGTGCACTCTTATCAATTTTCTCGTAAAATTGTCAAAGTGTGTGAGAATTAATTTCTCGAGTTTGTTACTCAGCAATTTAAATATTTTGTCAATAAGAGGTTTACAACTCTGCAGTAAACTAACGTATCATATTTTACTTAGAAAACTTTTTCGAATGTGTAATATATGTGAAACATTGTAAACATTGATAATTTTAAATCGTTACAGGTGTAACAGTTCCCACGTTGCATGTAGGAATGCTGTTCACTGCATGCTGTTGGTATCGTGACCCTCATGGTTTGCCTTGGGTAGAGTACCTGCACACTGGAGCTAGCAAAATATGGTGAGTAGGAAATGCGTAATGAATGTTGTGGTTAGGCTGAATGTGAATACGGTGTAGCTTGACACATCAAAAGGTACAGTTTGAAAGACGATGCCTTGAAAGAATAAACAAAACACGACAGAAATATTTGGTCGATTTTGGACTGCAGTAACTTTATCTACTTTCATAGTAATAACAATAATCTTCCCACAAGCTTTATGTAGTAAATATCGAGAAAGCATGTCGAAATAATTTCCAACTCTGCTAGAAGAGAAAATGGACCCAACCCTACACTCAGTGCGTAATACTATATACAGAACAGTAGAGAGTGTGGTAATTACATGGGAACTGTTAATTAATAACAATGTATCACACATACAAAATAGTGAACAAAAACAGGCTGTTCGCCTGTTCAATAATGAAGAGAGGTTACTAGAAATAAGTGAGCTTGATGCGCAATTATTGCAATAATGTATACACGTGATGTGTATCACTGTAAGAACATTTTTAAGATTATAATGTGAAAATTGGTACGTACAATTTTGTAAAGAAACAACGGTATTCAATTGCTTTGACAAGATATTTTTCAGATTTGACGTAAAACGACACGCAACCAGCGTCTACAAGACGACAGATTTCCGTTATTTACCTAGATCTAGGGTAAATCCATTCGTATGTGTACAGCTCTTATTGAAACCTGTACCGCACTCTTCTCGAGCAAGACCCTATATCCATTTCCTGATTCATTGCAGTAAAACATACATCACAGGCTTTCCAATGCTCCTATATTTCCTATTTTTCCTATATATTTGCATCTCTTCCTATAAACTCCTATATTTCCTATATTTTAACGAAACCTCCTATATTTTGTGGCATTGCTACTTCTACTTGTGAAAATAACAAGGAAATAAGGTGTGGGATGTAGGGTCTTTTGTCTCCACAGTAGGGTAGTTGAATGGAGACTCTTCAGTATTCCGTTCTTTAGTGCTTGTCGTCTAAAAATGATTACACCAAACAATATACAGCGACCCTTGTCCAATCAGTATTGGATTTAGAAAGCCACTTCTTTCTGCGTCATGTTCAAAGCCGATGGTTAACTTTGTCTTCTGTGTGCAAACGCATCGCGGAACAACTTCCAGAACTGCGTAAGTACTTTCTGGAGAGTCTTCCAGCACAAGATAAAGCATGTCATGAAAATAATCGTTACACAAGGATTAAACTATTTCTGAAAGACAAATTGTTTGAAGCCAAAAACTGCATTTCATCATTTGTACATCAGTTATTTTTTGATACATTTTTGTGTTTCTTTCAACGCAAAGACCCACTAATTCATTTACGGCTTAGAGCTAGTCAAAATGCTGCTATTGAGATTTGTGAAGCCAGGTGTGTTGGGGTAGAAGGAGGGTACTGATTTATCTGCAATTGATTTCAAGAACTATCTGCGGCAACCTGAAGTTGGAGTGAAAGCGCAAACTGTAATAGCTAACTGCTCAGAGCTACAAAAGAGGGAATTCAGGGAGGATGTGAGGATATTCTACATTTGTGTGGTTTTAAAACTGCTTAAGAAATTACCAATATCGAAACCATTGGTGAAGTACCTGCAGTGTCTACATCCACTATTCAGAAAGGAGATTACTTGCACGGAATTTGGCAAAAGAAATGAAGCATGTATTTGCAAATTATAAGAACATCAGTGTCTTCATGGACGAGTGGAAACTCTATTCTGTGGAGCCACTTATCGAAGATTCTTGGTTTATGAGAAATCCTGAGTGTGGTGATGTCAGATACTTGCCCGTGGATCAATACTGGGCAAGAGTATGTGATATAAGAAATTCATCCAGTGATGTTTAAAGTGATCAAAGCTTACCTGTCAGTATTTCATGATAGTGCTGGTGTGGAACGTGGTTTCCCAGAGAACAGACACATTTTAGGAAGCGATCAATCTCATCTTGTATAAAGACTCTGAGGATTGTAAAGGACAGCATTAGAATGTATGGAGGAAAAGTTGAAAACATACCTGTTACAAAGTAGTTAATAGATGCTATGCAGAACACCTGGAGAAAGTATAAAGATTACTGACAAGAGTACAGATTCGAAGAGGCCGCAGTGGCAAAGATTTCCAGAGAAGAAAGTACGTTAAGAAATGCGAAGCAAGAAGCTATATCAAAGGAAGTTTCAGAATGAATCGTCTCTGAAGAAATTAAATGAAATGGACGAAACAGTACAGAAGGAAATGGAAGTAGCTACTAGACTGATGATAGATGCTCAGACAAAATTATCTTCTACGCTGTCAAAAAAAAAAAAAAAAAAAAAAAAAAAAAAAAAAAAAAAAAGGACATGGCTGACGTTAATGTTGCCCAGGCAATGATCCAGACCGCATCCTTGAAGACGAATGAACTACAGAAAATTCAAGACGAGCAGAACAAAGAGAATCGGAAGATGGCAAATAAGCATATTCAGGCACTGAAGAAAATGAAAGTGTAACTGATACTTTTACTGTTGGATATAATTCCTTAGATGCACTAAGTTCTGTGTGCAATTGTGTATTTAGATACTTAACAAATCAGCTCTTTGTTTCATGTGTTTTGCGATTTTTTTTATGAATTGTGTATTGATTTTCACAACTTACGTATATTATTTAAAAAAAAGAAAAAAAGGTTTAACATAGAAATGACAGGATCTTGCCAGTGATGAAATTATTCACATCTTGGAGACGTATACTTACAAACACTTATTTTCTGATGCAAATCCTTTTTACACTTTCCTTATGGTCGTTACTTAGTACTGGTGAACTACGTAAGAAAACACTAAGAAACCGTATAAAATTTTGCAACGAAATAATTACCCATTTGGTTATATTTAGAGTGGAATGTATGTTGATATAACGATTGGTGTAATTTCCATGTGATTTTTTGTATTTCTACCTATTGGATAATTGGAAATGTTCCTTTTTCACAGCTTCACGAAACCTCCTATATTTTTTCGTTGTGATTTCCTATATTTTTTTCCATTAGCATTGGAAAGCCTGACATCAGTTGATGGTACCAGTGTAACTATCTTCCACGGATCTAAAATAGAGTTGAACATCTCGAGAAAAAGCATTTATTCAGAAATTGGGAGAAGATCTTCGTGATGCTTACATAAATATAAACAGGAAAGACGCATTCCATGTGCTATCATAAAACTTACACGAATTAAAGAAATTTCACCCCAACAGTAGAGAGGAGACTGTAAATTCAGTACATGAACACAGAGAAACGGAGTTAGATTAACCGAACTTTCAATATAAAGTAACAAAATTTGGTGTGTGGGAGCTTTGTCACGGACAGAATAGGGTTGTCGTATTCAGCGGGAAAGACTTCAGAAATTCTATTTTGAAGGGTTGAGAACGAAAGGGAAATGTCAATAAGATAGTCTTAGGGATAAGAACGGAAGCTCTTTCTGAACTTCGGGATGTAAAAGCACTAACTTGTTAGTATAAGTTCCCTTTATGAACTATTGGAGGCCATGCAGGAAACTTCGTTGACGATAGTTTTCTGATGCGCTGCATAGAATAAGTTGCGTGATCTTTGGAAACTTCACCTTAAATGGATGGGGAAGACAGCAGTGACGACGCTAGAGGGGACGGGTCCCTTCTCTGGTCGCATTGTCTCTGTCGCCCCCGATTACCTCACAGATATGTGTTGTAATATAAGTCAACTAATGTAAAACTACTGTTTTTGATAAAAAGGAAAAAAGCCCATCCGCCTGCGCCCCCCGAGAAATTAAAACTAGCGTTGGTGCTGGAAGACAGATAACTCAGTCTGGTGGACGCACGAAGAGGAATGGAAGCTCTCTTTGAACAGCAGCATGAACAGGAATGAAATTTCATACATAATATCACTATGATACAAACAATATCTCAGGAACTTTGAAAATCCCACCTTAAATGTCTGGCGACGAGAAGGAGAATTCAGTTTAACGGACTAAAGGAGAGGACGCAAACTCGTCTACTGCAGAAAATGACATGTGTGAACCAAGGCAAGAACTTGGTGTGTGGTTGACGCGTGCGTCCAGACGCCTCATTCATCAATAGTACAAACTCCGTGAATACATCACATGGCAGTTAAAGTTTTGATTCTGATCTTACAATAACTATAAAATCTGTTTTCTTTTTCTTGTGTGATCTTCGTTTTTCTGTGCCATTGTTACTGTGGCTAAACTTACAACAAGTTTACACGAGGTACAACACACAATCTTTCACTTTCTGTGCAACATTGATGTATTTATCGGAACATATAGTGGTGGTGTTGATGCAACTCCGAAATTTTAAAATACGGAAACTAATATTACAGTGCGACCTTAAGCATTATTCACTTCTTTGCAGGGCTGTATTAACTTGCTATAGCATATACTGAATATGTGTGTTAAGCATTCTGCCATACAGAAGAGAACTTGCATATTTAAACAAAAATAGAGTGCAAAGTGATTGTTGTATGAAAGAAAGAGTCTATTGTATATTTTCACATACAATTATATTTGAAAATAATTACACACTCTTTTTTACTGTTCTCATTTAGGTATGGAATACCCGATAGCTTCAGCTCTCAGTTCAGGAAGGCAATGACCAAGTTAGTCCCTAGGTATTTGAAGAACAAAACTATTTGGCTTCCGTCGGATACTGCAATGGTATGTGTAATTTATATATTATACCTGTTCTTAAGTCTCCACGTGAGAAATAGTTAGTATTTATTTTTAAGATATGATTTTATTTTGAACTGAAGTAGTTCAGAAATTATGTTTTCGGTCAAAATGCAATTACTTAAAACAATAAAAGAAAGGTTTCTAAACCTAAATGGAGTATACTATAACCAGCGGTGTATTTTAAACTTTCCAAGAAGATCAGAAATATTCAGACCTCAAGACTAGTAATTTTAAGTAGAAGGTGTTATCAAATTTTAATTTGAACTATACGTAAGAAAAGAAAGAAAGAAAAAAAAAAGTTATTTTTTTCCAAACTTTTTCTTATATTTAGAACTCCTCATTAGTTTTAAAGAGACATTGAAAGTGTCTGTGTGGTTGTGTAGTTTACGACGAAAACAAAATAGAATATATTTTATGCAAATTGAATAAAATTCGCTAGTTTCTTTGTAGATGACATCATTGTGTGAAGCTGTATTTTGTCGTCATGCTTTGAATGTAATTTCAAAGGCAAAGGGTACGTATTTTGAAAAAAAAAAAAAAAAAAAAAAAAGATTTTGAAAGAAAGTGCCTATTTTCCTATTTTGTTCCGTACGATCCGTTTTTTCTGTAAAAATTATAATGCATTATCTTAGTAAGTCTTCTCGGGCTATCAGCCAGGTGAACGTTTTGACATCCGACGTTTTGAATGCAGACATTGCATTCATCTTCAGAGATTGTGATGAAGTGACCGGAGATGTGAGCATGTATATATGGTGACTACTTAGGGGTGGAGCTATGAATGGAGGCTTGTGATTGGCTGAGGGAAATGCTGGATTCTGATTGGCTGAGGGATGCTGGCTCCTGATTGGCTGTTGTTTGCTACGAAAAGTGGCTTTGATGAACGTCTGTTTATGTTCCTGAAAAGAGCCGACCAGATAGGGCTGAGTTGAAACCCATTGTCTCTACTGAGACTATTTCTTTCGCGTGAGATAGCTGTGGCTTCCTACATGCCATAGCTATCTGAGGTACAGGTTCTACCTTTGATCTTATTATTCTGTTGCCACCAGTAGTTATAGGTATACTACTTGAAGTTTGAGTATTAAATTCGCATAGTTTGGAAGTATGTCGTAGTTTCACAGTGCGAAACGAAACTTACTTGTCTTATTTACTAAGGATGTCTCTTCTATATTTTTTCTTCTTTATTTCCGTTAAATGCAGGATTTTATAATATGGTTTTCCTGAAATGCATTATGTATATAGCATTATTTTTTGGGATCAAATTAATCTTTCGTTAAAATGTGGGATCGTAAAATCGGGGTCATGCTTGTATTAGGAAGAAATTAGACGCATTGGAAATAAAAATCTGTATTGTGTAAATATGAAATAATTTGAAATTTTTACGTACTGCACGTTTAAGGAGAAAAAAGTATCACTCAGAAGGATCCAAAATATTGATTGCCTCTACAAAAAAAAAAAAAAAAAAAAAAAAAAAAATTGCCAGAAGTTGTCTCGTTGATTGGATTCAAAGGAAGAAACGCAGAAAACTGATTGATTCGCTGGCAACATCCGTGCGGAAGGTTGGAGTATCTAGCAGTTAGATTGTTGTGTGTTTCTTTGTCCATATATTGTGTGAAAAGGGACTGGTCCAGATTCCGTCGGAAGTTTAATTGCATACTTGACTAATTTCGCGAGAGAGCTTTACATATAGCTTAACTTTTACGGTAGTATCGTATGACACAAGTTTTGCTTTTTCCTTTTTCCAAGACACTCGGTTAGCTTACTTTAACACTACAAAAAATATTTCTTCGTGATAAATATTGAGAAGTATTTTTATATGCTAAAGATAGCAGAAGTTTCGTGGTGCTGTTCAGAACCTGTAGTCATTTTGCTTTATGCACAAATTACTAAAATATTGTATATAATAGCATAATTGGGGCTATTGTAATATACTGTGAAAGTTGAGCTTTCCAGGCATTTAAGTTGGACTAGATGTAGTCAAGAATCCCATGGCAAATAGATATTCGGGCTTGTCAAGAATAAACTTGTAATAATCCTAATTAGGTTGTCATAGGATATTGCCCAATGTTGCAGTTCGCTTCTTGGCAATGAACCTTCTGCCTCAAAGCTTAGAGTTGATTAAAAGCAGCGGAAATAGGTAACGAAAAGTAGAAAATATTGTTCTGTGCTTTCCTGAGAGCTGTCACGTGTACAGTGCTCTACTCGTTAAGTTGAAAAGAATTGAAAATCTGGTACTTTACATTAGCGCTTACACTAATAATAAAGGGTTGTTCAAAAAGCGCACCGGTTTTGGATCCTCTGACAAAATTTTGTTTCTCGGTTGCCAATATTGTTTTTTGTTGTTGCTTTACCCGCAAACATTCCGATTGTCGCCTTAGTCTGAATTTCTCGCATTCCTTCAGTCTGTGTCTAGCCATGGAGCAGTTTACTATAGCGCAACGTGTGCTAATTGTGAAAACTTTTTATCAGAACGGAGAATGTTATGCAGCAACTGTCAGGCGGCGCCGCGCAGTTCTAGGGCGAAATGAGGCACCGAATGAATCAACAGTTCGCAGACTTATGAAAAAGTTCATTGAAACGGGTTCAACAGTGAACATTGAAAGTTCTGGGCGTCGTCGTTTTGGACAAAACATTGCGGTGGTTCGTGACAGTATGGCTGCTAGTCAGGCAGTTGTAGAGAATTTCACGAACAGAGTTATTGTATGTCAGTGCAGTAGAGGAGGTCGTATGTCCAACGCCATTCACCATACCTGAAATCGGAATGTGTGACGAATATGTTTATGAATATTGTTAGTGTGTTTTGACAAAATAAAGTCCATAATTTGATGTAACAAAACTGGCGCGCTTTTTGAATAACCCTGTATAATGACGGGATCAATGGATATAGTGAATCGTAAGTTTTATTATTATTATTATTATTATTAATAATAATAATAATAATTGATGTGTAATAATAACAAGTAATCAACAACCACATATCGACGTCATTATCAGTTGAAGTGTGGACGATGATAAATGCCTTAGGCACAGTTGAATTCAATTTTATAAATTTTTCTGCCTTGTTATTTTTTCTTTCTTTCTTCAATCATTTATCTAGCATGATAGTTCTGTATTGAATATTTTCCAGGTTCCTCCAAGCCTGTTAGTGAATCACGGAGTGTCGTTGTGCCATACAGTCCAGGAGCCAGGTCAGTTCATTGTTGTCTTTCCCCGTGCTTTCACCTCCAGTATATGTACTGGCTATTTGGTATCGGAAAGCGTGTACTTTGCTCAGCCTAGCTGGCTCAGTACGGCGGAAGAAGTGTTCAAGGTAAGACATTAACTTTCTTATCTCAGGGCTTTTAATTATTATTATTAGCACATATTGATTTTTTTAAATAGCATTGTTAGCATAGCGTTGCATCTAAGTATGCAACAGTAATCTCAGTTCAAGAATATTTATAATTGATTAACTTACGCGTAGCTCAGATAAATGATGTTAGAAAAAAATATCAGTTGTAATGGTTACATAAGAGGTTAAACTATACCAGAATGCACCGGTACTTCGTTCCGGTAAATCATTTTGTGTCATGCTATTGGTGCTGGGACATTGCGCTCTCTTTGCAACTTTAGGAAATAACTAGTTGAACGCTCGCTCTTCGCATGCGGGAAATAAGTTCATGGGAAATATTTGAAAACTTATATGAACTTCGTTCTCCTTCCTCTCCCTTCCTTCCTTAGGATGTGCATTTCAGTCAAACTGGGATGATGAAGACCCAGTTCGACTCAGGTGTCAAATACAGGGTGTCTCAAAAGTCCCCTGACACAGAGCAGCTCTGTTATTATCAGAGTTACAACAAAATGTAGGAGGGGAAACCGTCTCCAAATATGATGTTTTCAATCTAAAGTGACGGAATTTTTTAAATCGGATGAGCCGTCTGTGCTGTACACTCTTTATGCACCCAATGTTAAATGAAAATACAACGTTGCCATTTACCTGGATCCACATCATAAGTGAATGAAGTTACTGTGTTTTACGCTAACATGTCGATGGCCAGCCCCCATTTCAAACAGTAAACTCCTTCTTAAGAATAAGCGAATAATGTCTCAACATTTTCGAGAATTCCCGTTTTGAGAGGAGCATATTTCGTATTTTTTCTTCACGTTATAAGCGATGTTGCCTGAAATTTGTGATAGTATAACGGAGAAATGGTTGGAAATGAATTTTAGAACAATGTACATAACTATCTAGAGTTTAGTTTTTTATCATATCAGAAGGGGAAGCGGATGGTCATAATTCATTGAGTATCTTATGATACTATCAAGTTAGGAAGATGAAACTTCAGTATGTAAGCCCCTTATTTAAAATAGGTGGACAGATGTTCCAGCGATTTTAAGAATTCCCGTTTTAAGTTTTAATTCCAGTTTTTATATTTTATTTCTTCACATTGAAAGCGATGTTGTCTATCTATGATCGCATCACGGGGAAACTGTTCAACAGTTTGAAATGAAATTCTGAACATGCTTATTATATATACACCTTGATATGGGTTTCTATCATGTTACTTTGATTCAAGGACACATTGTAATGGGGTCAGAGGGGGTTCAAAATTTATGTATAAAATACACTATTTCACGAACCCGTCAACTCAAGAAGATAGAACTCGGTATATAAACTCCTGATTAAAAATAAGAGGATATGTGTACCAGCGTTTTTGATAATTATAGTTTTAAGGAGGCATTTCTGTAATTTGTTTCTTCGCATTGAAAGTGATGTTGGCTGTTTGTTAGTGATCGCGGGAAAATGGTTCAGCAGTTTGAAATAAAATTTTTAACATGGTTAACACCTGTCTTGAGCTAAATCAGTTCATCGGGCATAATAAAAAAAACATAATACATACTGTTTAAACAGTCGGTCCAGGACACATCAAAATCAAATGATTTTTTTTTTTCGACGATGTGTATTTCACTTGTCAATATCTATTACACAATTTAAAATGTTAACATTTACATTACTTTGAATTTCATTAAGTCAAACATGCATTGTTTCACATGAAAGGGATGTCTTCTTGTTGTAGGTGTACCGAAGAAACTTCTTTTTGTCTGTCTTTTTTAACAAAGAAAAAAGAAAAAAAATATGTACCTCATTTACTGTAAGGAAGTTTCTCGCTTCATATTCTTAGTTCTGACTTTTCAGTATCAGCCTATACTTTTTTCTAACTTATTAAAGCTTGATTCATTTGTTAGTTTTCAAGTATAACAATTTTGAACCATCTTGCAATAATTCTACAAGCAAAAAAATAATATGAATGTTCTGTAGACATGATACATGCAGTGATGAAAAATGGTGGCACGTAATTTTCTTGGATGAGGAGAAGTTCATGATTGTTTTAAATGACAGTAGAATAAATTTTGGATGAGAAAAGGAGAAAATGTGAAGCCAAAGTGCGTTTCCAGAAGAGAGAAATTTGTGAAAGTGTCATGTTGTGCGGATGCTTTATTTCAAATGCAGTGGGATGAATTAAAATCTGGAATGAACAAGTTAATGTGGCATATTACATTGACACTCTGAACCAAAAGTTACTACAACCATCTGTTGACCATTTCTCAGGTTCTAATTTCAGTTGATTTATTTTCCAAGACGACAATGCGCCGTGTCACAGAGCACGGAGTATAACGGACTGGTTTGAAAGTATGAATTTCCAAAGATTATGATGGCCACCAAATTCTCCGGATATGAATCCTATATAGAATTTGTGGTATATTATGTCGCAAAAAGGACATGGGTGGGTAAATCAGTCTAGGAGACAAATCGCTGAGGAACTGGTTCGAATCTGGCACCTTGAACTGGATATTAGATTAAGTGAAACACTTGTGAACATCATATCCTGCTGATTTGCAGCACTGTAAGAGCTGAAGTATCATAAAGACTGTGGTGTAAACAGTTTTCGTTTTTCATTTATTTTCAATAATTTACCTATCGTTTAGAGATAAACTTTGCCAAAGAGTATGATAATAAAAAATATGCATTAAATTTAATTTTTAGATTATAAGGTCCCTTAACGTATAAAACTCAGTGTTTTCATGTAATGTTCATATATGCACTACAGTAGCACAAGATAAACATTAGAGAACTATTGAAAGGTCAGCTGAACATTGTACGACCAATGAGGTGTATAAAATACGGCTGGAATTAACAATATAACAGTTTTTCTTTTTTTTTTTTTTTTTTTTTTTTTTTTTTTTTTTTTTGTGACAGACTGTAATACAAGTAACTTCATAATTTTTAGCATAAGTAGTAATTTTGGAATTCTGTTTATTTTTCAGTATATCCATGACAGTTGTGAGCCCTCTATGTTCTCATTAGAAAGGCTCCTTTTTAGTGTTGCTACGGATAGTCGGTCTCACGTGGACGTTTTAAGACAGGTAAGGTACTACGTAGAATATTGCACTTTAAGTCCAATCTTCGTATGATTGTGTGTTCTCAATTGACATGTTAAAATATCTCAATTATAGTTAGTGGTTTGTCTTTATTGGTGTAAACGTATTAAGTTGTAGAAAATATCTGCAGAGTAGAGGATGGCTTCTACAAGATATTTGCGGCAGAGAAAGAAGCAAGAAACATGTAAAACGCTTTGTTTTTGGGGGAGGGGGGTAGTAACTTAAGAGTTATGTAGCTCAAAACAAGATTGCTAGCTCTCGTGATAGCAACCCTCCGAGTAAGGGAGAGAGGGAACAGCTGAATGATATTTTTAAAATGAACGAAGCCCTTACCGCTGGTCTAGTGGCTAGCGCGCATGCTTTTGTAGACGGGGTCCCTGGTTTAGTTCTTAGTGGGAGAGTATCCAACGCAATACGATGATTTGAATTCCACTTTAGTAATGGTCCACATCGTATATCCTTGGTACTGAAAAGTAGCACTAAACTTCAAAGACAACAATATTAAAATCAGCAAATATTTCGAGAATATTTTAAGGATCCCACCTTTCAGTGTGTATTACTTCTTCGAGCATATAGCTGGGACAGGAAGACACGAAGTCGGCTCAGAGGAGACCGAAGATGGACGAACCGCCTAGAAGTCACTCATAAAAGAGGACCAGGAAAGGAAGGACCAAATTATCAGTTCACAACTGATCAACTAACGTACAGCACTTGCTCCTAAGGTCGCATTGGACGAGAGAGTTTCCTGATCCTACGTTATCTCTGACAGTCGTATTAGGCGAAGGAGATTCCTAATTACAACCCAGCTCTGGAGATCGCATTGAGCGAAGGAGGTTCCTTACAAACCTTCTCTCTTAGTCGCTGCGGACTAAGGAGATTCCTTTAATAACACACTCTGGAGGCTGCTTTGAGCAAAGGGGTCCTGTACATACCTAATTCAAACCTACATCATCCGAATCCACTTTACGTGTGCTAAGGTCTTATGGTACTTGGAAACACTTTATCTTATATTTTACAAAGAAATTTTGTAAACTGTTTTATAGAGAATTATTTTTATAATAAGATTGGTGAAGGGATAATCCCGGACTATTATTGACTCTACCAGAAGAACATTTCAATATTTTCAGTAAAGTTCTAAAGATGTAGTGTCATTCGGCAAATATTGTTATTCTGTGAAAAACCATGCTTCATATGAAAAGTGGAAATTTACGAGAATGACTGACCTGGCAACGATTGAACTGACTTGACTTTTCTGTCTGATTCTCAAGTTAGATTTAGTTTGTACTACCTGATGATTCAGTTAGCTTGGTTCAACAGATTTAGACACCTTGCGGAGCGAAGCAAATAATAAATGTTAATCAGTCGAAGTCAAAGCCATGCGTAAGAGATTAATCGTGGAAACCTTTGAACCCTTTCTGTTTCCCTTCTTGTATTAGAATATACAGGGTGTTTCAAAACAACACCTACAACGTTTGGAAGGTGATTCCTCACAGCAAGATAAGACAAAAAGTATAGACCAACTTGGGTAAACAAATGCTTCCTTTCGGAGTTATAGGCTGCCAGAAACTTGAAAAAATGAACTTTAAAGGTCCATAGCTCCAAAACTAGGGGACCTATCGTAGTCGGGTCAAGATTTCACTTAGGAACTACATGTGCTCTATCCAAATATCCATGTTTCAGAATCCTGTGGTACTTCCTCAACAGTTTTTATAGAGGCAGTTGGAGAGTACTTCAAGTTAGGCTATATGCCCGTAGCCAAACTTCTTCTACAAAAATTGTTGCGTGAGTACCTTAGGATTCTGAAACATGTATTTTTGGATAGCGCACATATTAGTTCATGAGTGAAATCTTGACCCGACTACGGTAGGTCCCATAGTATTGGAGCTACGGGCCTTTAAAGTGAGTTTTGTTTTTCATGTTTTCGGGAGGCTATAACTCCGAAAGGAAGCATTTCTGCACCCAGGTTGGTCTATACTTTTTGTCTTATCTTGGTGTCAGGAATCACCTCCCAAACGTTGTCGGTGTTGTTTTGAAACACCCTGTACAATTTCTACTGCATGTTTAGTAGTGATTTAAAACTAGTAAGTAACGTCATAAGTTCTTTATTTTATTTTTATTTTTTAACACACACACTTCAGTTTAGAAATAAAGAGAATGTGTTAAGACTTTTTGTTCTGTTGGTATGAAATACACCAAGTTTCATCTGACTAATTTATTCGTAGAGTATAATTCCTGGTCACAGTTGTATGTTGGTACTGCATTTTCATGTCGTAGTTCATATGAAATGTATGTGCTGTAGTAAGAAAGATACGAACTATTTTAATGTAATGTTCCCTGTTTATGCCCTTTAGGCTAATTGATACTTATTATTAATGAAAGTGAATGGTAATGAAATGAGAATGTGGGAGGAAACGGGAGAATCCTCAAAAGACTACGGATACGATGTTGTACACCACAAACTTACTTGGTCTACTGTAGGTCAGCGTTGTGTTTATGTGCTTTAGTCTTCCATGACCTCCGGACAGAAGTTTGCTTACTTTCATTTCTGGCCAACCAAGAACTACGAGAAGCTGGTGATGCATTTTTGGTGGGAACTAAAATGTACCGGTAAAAGTATATGCATGAAGTTCAGTGTTTCCGTAGACGGTAGTTGAAGATTGTCACGTAAAACCTAAACGGGAAATAAGGATTGTTAGGTCTTAAACAAATTTAACTTTGTTATTGTACAACTATATTCTCACTTCCGTATAACATTCCTCACAGCGTAGTAGTCTGCTGGTTGGCGTTCATGTTCATGTAGGCTTGCTTTGTACCCACAAATTCAAATAAATATTTATCATTTCTGTAAAATTTTCATGTACCAAAGTATATGAGTGCGCTTCGTTATTAGCCAGTAAACTTGATAAGTAAGTAGTTTATTATGCAGGAACAATCACGCTGAAAAACGTTACCGGATCTTATGGAGCCGATTTTAACGCAACTTGCTTACATATTCCTTCATGGCTAAAAGCATACCAAGAGTCTTTGTTTCAATGCATATTCCATCCATCTATTTCCTATAGTGTTGTAGGTTACTAAAACAATTTGTACTGTGCGGCGCTGTTCTGATATTGCTGCACAACTGTCAGTTTGCTCACGTAGAAAGTGCATAATAATGTTGAATGGTTCACTAGAAACTTTAAAGCGAAAGCCATTACTTTAAAAACACACATTGTAGAATATTGCAGTGAAAATATTATTCCATGTCCGATAGAGCGTTTCTACCTCAATTATAAGTGAAATCTATTCCGACAGCAAAATATCAGTACTAACAAAGCATGTTGAGGTTCTGCAACGGGGGGATCGGTTCATTCTATATGATGAAGAAAGATAATGGTAGTCCGTAACTGTTTTTGTACGTATTAGAGGATCATCCTTTTGGCAAGCAGGCAATGAAGATTGAGTTCGTATGTCAATCCAGCGACATGTTCCTCTTTCTGCATCACTGCTCCATGCACACGGGTATTGTGTGAAAATAAGAAAAATAAGTAAATATTAAAAAAAAGGATTATATCTGTGAGGTACAGTGTCTTAGTCAATCAATTGGAAAGAAATCTTGGAGCGGACGAAGGTGAGTGCATAATATAAAGCGGGTTTGTAGAGAGATAGGAAATAACAGTCCAGAGCTGATTGGTTAACGCAGGATAGGATTCTTCGGTGAAGAAATTTTATTTCTGTGGCGATGAACGTTCGAGTTGTTTAAGCCATAGAGTTAATGGCTTTTAAAGTACAAAAAATGAAATCTTTAAGTTTTACGTCCTACGGTTAATCCGGGTAGGATAAAGGAGACAGTGATGATGAGAAATGAATGAAATGATGGAATGAAGAAAGTGGGGGGAAACGGGAGAATCTCGAGGAAACTCATGCACACGGTGTTTGTCCACCACAAAGTTCACTTAGCGCGAGGTGGGATCGAAGCAAGGACCCCATGCACCAGAGGTGAACGCCCTATCACTGACCAGCGACGCAGCTAGGCTAGTTATCGCCCGGGGCAAGAACTCGCATTAGTGACCCCGTGACCAACCAAACCATAACGTTCTCTCAAACATTTGCCCAATTTTGCGCCCTTTCAATCCGGCACCCGGGGCATAAGCGCCGTTTGCCCCATCCTAGTTACGTCACTGCCACTGAGCCACCACGGCCTCCTTCTTTTTAAGTACAATTACTGTATTCGTTTAGGGAAAAGATCTTTAATTTAAGCAAGGAAGGGGAGGGGACGTGGAGCCTATACTTAGCTTTTATTGATGGTTTGATCCTAGACCATATGAGTAAACGGTTGACAATGTGATGTCTTTTTTAATTTTAGATACTCTTTTTTCAGTCTCCCTTTCCGGAATTCCTTTCATCATTCACTGCATTACGTCATATGTTTCCTTTATACTAAAGGTCATGATGTGCAATGTAAAAGTAAAGATTTTGCTTTACTCGTTTTACCAGACATAAAATATGAATATGGGGAGTAAGTCGTTAGTCACATTGTACTGTATAATATATTTTACGAACTTGGAAATGAGACCATATAATTGTGTTTAAACTTGTAATGATGATTTTATAAGTTTTAGCTATGAGGTAACTCGTTTTGTCTTCTTCCAGGTGCTTCCGTTAATATCGCGCATTCGAGACCAGGAACTAGAGTATCGCAAGCAGCTGTACAATTTGGGCTTAAAGACTTCGGAGCGGCTTCCTTTACCAGAAGCTTCGTTAAAAAGGAGGAAATCGCGAGCTGCTCAAGAAGAAGAAAGTGATTACGAATGCGAAATATGTAGGGCAAATCTATACGTCTCTCTGGTAAGTAGGAACTATATTTTCTTATGTGACCTAGTAATGGAAAGACTAGAAGGATAATGCTTTTGAGAACATGATAACTCGTTGATATAGGGTGGCTGAAACCAGTAACAATATTCCTTCCTGATGATATGTTAAAGCTATTCTGGTACTTTATTATTTTCGTAATTCCCATAAAATGTTAAATCTTGACTATTTTTATTATTATTTCTGTACACTTCAGCGAGTGTACGAGGTGTGATCAAAAATACGGTGAATAATTTTATTAGAAACAAAGTAATAAGTTTACATGGAATTTGATTTAATCTCGTTCAAGGTACTGTCCTTGGCTAGCAATGTACTTATCCCAACGTCGAATACATGACTGGAAGCATTTCTTGTATTCTTCTCTTGGAAGGGCATTCATCTGCTCTGTCTTAGCCCTCTCAGTGTCGGGAATGGTGTTGAAACGTTTTGCTTTCAGCACGGTTTTTAATGTTTGGGAAAAGCCACAAGAAGTCACATGGTGATGTATCTGGAGAGCTCAGCAAATGTGGACAGACATCGAAAGCAATGTGTGGCACGGCGCGTATTCGTGGTGAAAAAGGAAGTCATTTGCCCATTTAACCGGCAGTTAAAATGCTTTTCAGAAAACGATATGAGATGTTTAGTTCTTCGGAAAGCTCTTGAATAGTCATTCGTCTATTTGAACGAATCATTTGTGCCACTTTTTTGCACGTTTTCATTGTTTTTGACGTCGAAGGACGTCTCGATCGTTGCTCGTTGTCCACTGACTCGTTGCTGCTTTTGAATCCCTCATACCACTTGTAAACAGTCTTCGATGCCACCGCTTCATCGCCATTCACTGATTTTGACATTTCGTGAGCTTCTTTGGCACTTTTCTGCAGCTTAGATTAAAAGTTAATGTTGGCGCGCAACAGACACTCTTGACACGTCCTCACTCTTCTGCCTCTGGAAGCCGACTAACATGTCACAACTCGTTCACACTCGACATTGACTGTACCAAAAGTTTAGGCTACCAGGTTTATTAGTTGAAATGGATACAACATTTATAGATGGGACTGTGAAACTACATTCACTGTACTTTTTAATCACACCTTGTATATTGGTGCACTTACACACATGCAATAGGTAATAGGTTATGTGTGTGTAAGGTTTGTTATTGTGCCGAAGTGATACTTGAGCTGATGACACCACATTTGACGAAACTGTTCCATATTCTATTCATACAGGATATTGTGTCGTCATCGAACTGTCACGTACGAAACATGTATCTGATATAACTTTGTTCGTAACACTATTGCAAGACAGCCAAGTTTTAAACAGTAAATAACAATGTTACCTTCTCTGAATACTTTCATTTAAGTATACGAGATTTAGTACTACTGTTTATATGGTGGTACGTTTCAGTTTTTTTCGGTACATGCTACTACGATATACATTCACATTTGTTTTCTTGATAAGCATAGACAGACCTATTTCAAAGATTGTCCTAAATGTTAGATGTTATTAAGAGTCAGCAAAAGTAACTTTTTTTGAGAAAATCACGTTCCGACCCAGTAGGGAATACATTTTTGCTCAGCAGATGTCTCCGTCCTCAGTTTCAAATGTTCACTCTACTACAGCCCCCACCTCACTGAAGGCATGTCCTATTCCATAAACCATAAATCAACAGAGTAGGCTTGGCATGTTCTGAAGGTTTTTCTTCGTTCTAAGGAGATCCTGGAAGCAAAAATCTTTAGTGGACACGGCATGATCTAGTGTCTGTTTTCTTCGCTTAATAAACTATTGAAATATTTGCAAAATATATACAACAATCACAAATTAAGTGCACGAGAAAAATAAGTGTACAGAAGGTTATTCATCTTGAATTATTATCTTCCTGCTTTTCCACATGTGTCCTAGTATATCAGCCCACAAATATAAAAAAAACTTCAGTGGACACAGCAGAGTTTATGTTTTCTTGGCTTAATAAACTATTGAAATATTTGCGTCCTTTTCATTCTCCGATCATATTTTGTTCTACAGGTGAGAGTATATTTTCCCAGTTAACATTGAAATCCTGTACGTGTACATCATGAAAAAGCGTATTATCGGTCTGTAGTTTACAGGGTACTTGATATTTTTAGTTTTTTGATAGAAGAAAGGTCCTTCCATTTAATAGAAGAAAAGTCCACCTTCTGGATTCGGAATATTTTATTATTATTATTATTATTATTATTATTATTATTATTATTATTATTATTTGTGCAAAAGTGGAATTAAACTGCAAAAATACCAGACAGACATTACACGAGCAATTACGTTATTTTTATTATTATTGTTGTATTCTTAAAATTACCATCTTCCTTTATTGTTTCTGGAATATTGTCTGTTTGTTTGTTATTTTAGGTAACAAACTCGCACGAAGAGGGCGTGTATTGTCTTCCTCACGCTGTAGAACTCTTGACCAATAAGCGACATCACCTGAAGTATTGCAAATTAATTTATACATACGATCAGGTAAGTGCATGCACTCCATTTGTTGATGTTATGTCATTGTTATATAATTCTAAAGCCATTTTGTATTTAGGAGCGAGGCTGTACGTTCCTAATTATTCAATTTAGTGTATATGTAGTTTTGTTTTAGAAAAAATCAAAAGGAAATAGAAAAAGAGGAGTGAGTGGTCATTTTTTCTTTAAGGCCGTATTATTATAACTGTATTTAGGATGAAAATTTTCACTTCAAGATATTAAATAGTCAAAGAATATGCGCATTTGTTCAATTTACTTCCGTTAAAGAGAGACGAGCGGCCAAAATTTTTGAAGAAAACTGTATCTGAAGTTAAAATCGGCATAATACACACGCATAATACGAATTCATGCTAGCTGTTGAGATGTTTCGGAGAGTCATACACTGGAACGTTGTCTACGATATTTTTGTTTTGTGTTTTGGATTGTTCCCCACTACTATTGTAAAGAAGAAGTACTAACACTTGAACATGTTGGATTTGCAGTCGTATTTATTGCTTGTTAAGTGTATGTCCTATCGTTTCTTGATACCAGCTCTGCTTTCGTTAGATGCTGCGGCCTTCGAGTTGAGTTGGGTTTGAGTTGAACGTCCCTTTCAGCAGCGAGGCTATATGAGACGTGGACCTACTGATTAACGTGGAATCCGAACCACATGAGCTCCCGCCGGGAATCGAACGCGCGTACTCTAACCGCTTAGCCATGAAGGAGCTCTGCGGCCTCTGGGATAAAAGTTGATAGTTCCAGATTTTCACGAACATCTCTCAAACCAGCTCTTGTACCGGTATCGATTCAGAGGCAAAAATAAAAAATATCTGTAGAAAAAATGAAATCTGTCAAACGTGCCACGATTATGCCCGTTAGGTTAAAGGAGACGATGAATAAGGCAAGTGAATGATGATGGAATAATTGGTGGAATGAGATGTGGGAGGAAATTGGGGTACCCCGAGAAAATTCACGAACACGATGTTGCCCACCACAGATTTACTTAGCCGGGTATCGAACCAGGGACCGCACTCACCAGACGTAAGCGTTTTATCATTGAGCCACCGTGCCTCCATAATATCTGTAGAATCCAAAGGTACTTTGTGGATCTTCTGTAAGAGAAATAATGAATTTTTCTTCTGTCATTTTCCGTCACACTTCTGAATAATGTTTATTAATTATCGCTAGAAAACAACTTTTCTCAAGAGTCATCCAACAGTAATTATTGCTCTGGTGCAGCAATTTCCAACTACCTAATGTACGAGGCCAGATCACTTTTTTTTACTCTAAAAGCAACCTAAGAGAGGATGGGGCAAGATAGGAGACTGGAACAAACAAGTGTTGGCAATGTACGAGTAGCACAGATCCACGAGTAGAGAATCTATAGAATTATCGACAACGCCATCTATGTTTTTGTTTGGCTATTACTACTACTTTTATCAATGCACCAGCATCATCGTGTGCTCCCCATATTGAGGAGAGCAGCAAACAGTGACGTTACAAATACAGAGCTAAAAATTACAAGTGAATTCTGTGATTTACGATTTCCTACATACCTAGGCACATGGAAAGGATAGTCTGAGAGATAGTATATCTCAAATATTTGAAAAACGAACTACTATGACACTGTAACTCGTATATGACTGGGTTTTTAAGATTTTTTTTCTGTATTTTTTGTGTACTATCACTGGTGTACTGGGTGCGCCATTTTATATCCCTTCAATTCATTTTGTGTCCAATCACACATTCAAAATGACTGACAAATATGGAATCGAATCTCGCACTTTTTTTTAGATAATTATCTGATCTCGATACTCAAACGATGAGCCGAGCAAGACTTGAGCCAAGCCGTAAATCTCGGTACACGCATGCTCCAAACACAGCGTCAAATCACAAACAACGCAAGCGTGGACATGTCTTTGAACAACAAACTGTAACAAGTCTTATTAAAAACTTCTGCGTTTACTTGTTCGTGCCAGTGTATGTATTCTTGGGAACCATCAAAGGGTATTGCAATGTGTGTGTAGGAATAAATGTGGGCGTGCACACGAACACGCATGCTAAACTCAACTTTGCTCATTCTGAGCTCATTCTTTCAGATTATTGGTCCTAAAAGAGTAAATGGCGTACACATATTTCTTTTCATTTTTTTTCTTAAAGTCTGGAGTAAACATACGCATGTACAGGTCATTGAAGCATATTAAAATAAAAAAGAGAAATACAATATGTTACAACCGAAAATATTCTCTTCATTGCTATAAAATTAAGAAGCAGGAGTAGATATACCAGCTTGAGATTGCAGAATTGAAATGGAGAGTTGGTTATTGAGTTTTAGTTAGAGAAGTCAAATTAAGAAAAGCTCAATACTGGAAAAGATAAATGATAATTCTGATTTGATACGTTCTCATCGGAATATATCATCGTTAATAGCTTTCACATTGTAGTCTGGGCCGTAGCTAGACTGGATAGGGACTGGGACTCTAATTCCCCGGGCATTGTGATCGCCGAGCTAACACGTGACGGGCTAACATGATCATAGATGCCGAAAGCCCCGAAATCTAATTTCTAATTCCCAAGTTCCGTGTGGGGGGAGGTGACATTGTGGTTCAGTGATAGAGAGGTCATCACTAAACGAAGGGTCGTGATTTGATCCAAGGCCAAGTGAGTTTGCGGTGGATTAACATCGTGTCCATGGGTTTTCTTGGGGTTTTCCCTTTTCGTCCCGCATTCTCATTCTACCAATTATTTCATCATCATTCACTTTCGTTAATTCCCTGCCTTTCTTAGTCTGAAGGGCATAACCATGGTACGCAAAAGTAAAAATTTCCTTTCGTTTACGTTTAGTTTCGTAGGTTATGAAATAATTACCTAACGTCACTATTTCTTCTAAATCATGTAAGCTAGAGCCCTGTCAAACTCCCCTCCATTACTCAATGTTAAATACCTACATTTGTTACATAAGAAACGTCAAACTAGTAGTACTAGTAGCAGCAAAATACTAGTAAATAAATCAATACAGTGAAGTACAAAAGTAATTTTCTAGTTAGTTCCTATTCGTAAGTTTGGTTAAAAAGCAATTATGGAGAAAGAAATTTTAAATTTGACTTCCCAAAAATAATGTCAAAAGACACATTTTTTAACGTTTTACTTGCTTCTTTAATAATACTCTGCTTATTTATATTCTAGTTTAGCATAGGGGGCGTGGTGGCTCAGTGGTAGAGCGTTCACCTCCGGTGCTTGGGCTCCCTGGTTCGATCCTACCTCGCGCCGTGTGGACTTTGTGGTGGACAAACACCGTGCTCGTGAATTTTTCGGGGTTCTCCCGTTTCCTCCCACTTTCTTCATTCCACCAATTCATTCATTTCTCATCATCACCGTCTCCTCTAGCCTAACCGGCATAACCGTGGGACGTAAAATTGAAAGATTTCATTTCATTTTTTCTAGTTTAGCATACAAATTTGTAAAGAGAGACACTGTTTGGAATATATCAAAAAGTTATAAATCCAGAAAACATTTTTTTTATTCAGAAAAATAAAAAAAAAAATCAACTCGAAAAGTAAAATAGTCCTAAGAAAATCCTAGATATAATGCTTTACTAGATTCTACAAAAGAAATACATCCATTGTCCCATTAATCGAATTTTTTTGAAAGTGTGTTTTATTTGTTAGTTTGTTAGTGCAAGGCCATCAATGGGGCCGCGGTGGCTCAGTGGTGGATCGTTCACCTCTGATGCATGGGGTCCCTGGTTCGGTCCCAGCTCGCGCCAAGTGAACTTTGTGGTGGACAAACACCGTGTGTGTGGGTTTTCTCGGAGTTCTCCCGTTTCCTCCCACTTTCTTCATAGAGTAGTTCGTGATCATTTATATTTTCAATCGGATCGCAGACTAAACTATGTTCAAGTAGGTACATACACTTGTTATCAGAAAACCAAGACCACCGAGCAAAGTAACTCAAGTGGTAGAGCGTTGGCTTCGCATTCTAGAGGGCGTGGGTTGGGTAGCCGCTCGTGACGAGTGGATTTCCAAGGTTTCATACCAGGGAAATGCCAGGATGGTACCTACTAATCAGACCTTGTCTGATATATTCCGTATCCTTTCCCTTGTTACTGTTGATGTTGGATATCCAATATAAGAACAGCCTTGCTGTATGTAGAGAATGTTAAATGAAACATATAAAGAACATAAATTACCTTATTCTCATTTTTTTTTTCTGCAAATTTCTCAGATGTATTATTTGTATCTTCTACTGTGTAATATATAGTTTATTCTCTCCTTAGGCTGAACTAAACGAGCTGATTCAGAAACTTCAAGAGAGAATTGAAGCCAAAAGTCAGAAAAAAACACAGGCAAAACACGGTTCCAGTACACAAAAGTAAATGCATAATGCAATTTGGACTTCTTAGATATTTGTGTTAATCCTCAGTGAGTATAGTTATAATTATTAATATGATGAAAATGAACAACAAAGTAGTTACATGAAAAATCGGAACTGTGTGTGTGTGTACACTGTATAAATTAACAGAAAGAAATCGACTGTGTTTAACACTGCCATTTCGACGATGAACTTCTGCGCTAAACTGTTTGCACAAACGGAAAACTAGGATGACGTTGTGTTGATTAATTTTACATTGTATTATTAAACAATCTTTGGGAGCCTTTATTTTCGTAAAATCGAAATGATTTATGTTTACGTAATCTTTATATACATTTTTTTTAATACGGATTTTCTAGAATGTGTTATTGGAAATGACAATATTTTATTTTGAAAAACTTCGTGTAATTGTATGTAATGTTTGTTTTGGGCATGTAGTACATTTTTAACATCACATAGTAGTATGTGTACAATTCTTGCCAAGCCATACGTAGCTCTTGATTTTTTTTTCGCCTGTCATCTAGAGTGTGATAGTACAGTCACGAGCAAAAGTGCATACACCTTTCTTATACATTCTTTTGTCAATAACTGAGGAACATGTTGACGATTCTGAGTAAAGTTTGTGATTCCGTACAGATCATTGCATTGCCTCAAAATCTCAAATTGGCGAAGTGGAACATGTAAGGGGTAGGCATTTTTGCTGAAGACTGCACAATGGTTTCAGCTGGAAAATGTTTTTATTCACACTGTATGATAAAACTAATGTTACGAGTAGTTGTTGGACAGTAAATTCCTGCTTCGTATGAATTTCGTAACTTTCTTTTTGACAGAATTATGCTAGTAATCGGAGTTTATATTGTGTAAATTGTATTACACTTCACCAGCAGAAATTTAAATGAGAATAATATTGTTTGATCAGCTGCAAATCTGTACTTATCTTCTTGACTTGGGAATGTATGATATTCTTATATATATTCAGAGTATTATTAATTAGTTACAATGAAAATTTCTGTAGGAAAATTGATTTTCTGAAAATTGTAAAACTATGAAATAGTTTCATATGAAATCAAAAAAGAAAAATTAAAACCGAAATGTTTATTAATGTATTTAGAGTTATTTCAAACTTGATTTTGCATATTACTATAGAATGCAAATCTTACTTTTTCGTAACAAGTGGGTGTGCTTTCTATTGTTCAGAGCCTTTTATGTCTGTATTTCCTCGTGTGATTAGATTGTGTTTCAACCCAGATTTTCAATGATAAAGTGGTTAAAACCATAATAAAAGTAATTTGTAGTTTATTTTTAATAATGCAGGTTGAAAACCTCCTAATCACACAATAAAAATTAAGAAGGTTTGATTATAAAAATTGTAATAGTTTTGACTTGGGTCTTTGCTGTTTGCGATTAGACACTGTCCAGCTGAATTATTCGGATGACGGGCTCATACCAACTAAAACATGTTTCACCAACACTCATTAAATTCTGCATAACGTGTGTTTAGTTAATGATTCGTTACATTTTAGAAAGCATTTTAATACTCAACGAATGGCTAGTGCTACCAGAATTTGCTGAAAGGGTTCGTTTCAAGAAAACGTTAAATAGTGTTAACGATACATTAACCTTAACGATTGTTGGTGAAGTAGTTGGTAAGTTTAAAGTAACCTAATTCCGTTAGAGTCTGGCTTTAGTAATATGATTGTTTTTTTTTTTTTTTTTTTTTTTTTTTTTTAATTTTACAATCAAATGTGTGCATGATATTCTGGAAGCATCATTGTCTCGACTGGCTTACAGTAAGCAATATCCAGAAATGTTTGCGTACAATCTAGAGTAACTTTAAAGGTCATAATTTTCATTAAACACACCTGATAAGTATTAATGCCTTATATCAACAAAAGTACCGTATTTACGCGATTCGAAGACGCACTTTTTTTGTCGTTTTTTTCTCCTCCAAAGTTAAGGTGCTTCCTAGATTTCAGTTATGTGAATTTAGGCCAGATTAGATGGAGTTTTGCCAAAAATTGCTAATCCCGTTAGTCACAATTCTGTAAAGAATGTGTATTTTGTGTGTACTTGGCCATCAAAAGTGGAAAAATTGGAAAAGATGGTGGTGCCGATGGGGAAACAGATGATGAGCAGTAGCGTATCGGTGTTGTTTTTGCGAGTGTAAGTGCAAAACAGAAGAAAAGAAACAAGTTTCAATAATTGCTGAATAATAGTTTGTTGGTTTGTGTGAGTGTACATACTGGTATAATATACCAATATAATATACATACTGGTATAATATGATACCGATAATGAATTGCTATAAAACTGACGCAAGCAAGTGTTGTACAGTAATTACACTAGGAAAAAAAGGTACCAGCAGATGTACATAGAATATACCGTAAATTCCAGCACTGAGCTCAAAGCTTCTTTATTTTCCCATAACAGTATTTGCTTTCCCATGTTTATTATTATTTTTTTTTTTTATTCTTTAATATCAATGCAGTGTATGTTTTTTCATTTTCGCCAAGAGTGCGTCTTACATTCAAGGAATTTTTTTTTCAATTATTCCTTCAAAAATTGGGGGTGCGTCTGAGATTCGCGTAAATACGGTGTTCGTGTCCGCTGAATAAAGTTACTAATCAATCTTCTTCAGCTGTGGGTTCACCATTAAGATACAATAATGAATTCTTCTTTCCAAAGTCTGAGCAGTGTGTAGAATAAATTAATGGTGCTTTTCAGAATATCTTGTACGGATGACCTGTATATTATATAAAAGCAGGGAAAAGAAATGGTATTTGTGTGATTTCCTTTAGGCTACATTACACGAACGTAAGAAGTAAATCCAAAAATGATGAAACCTTTGCGAACTAACGCAAATGCTTACGAATTAAAAGAAAGAAAACAATCACGTAAGAATGGTTATTTGAGTGATTTCAAAAATATGAAGAGCACATTAAGAAGGTCATTTTAAGATAGAGCTAAAGTGATTTTAACTTTATTTATTTATTTATGTATGTTGTATTTATGTAGATAATTGAAATGAGTTTCTACCAGAGATTGAACTTGACGTACGTTCGTACCTTTAAGTTATTGACGTGTAGTGCAACCTGTGGGCTACAAATGACTTAAATTACATCCAAGATATTTATTTAATAATGAGCTTTAACCCCAAATTCGAATCTGTTAAATGAATTGCAAATAGAGTATTATTTATATTATGATTTTTAAAAGTATAGTAATATAATTAAGTATTTATTAATTGAATGGAATGACCTTAATACTCAGATACCAGAGAACATTTAGAACTGTATAGTCATCTTAGTTGTGTTTTGGGTGATGGTGCTATTTCTACTAATCATATTCTGGCTGTCACTCGTGTTAGGGAGTAGTCAGCTTACTCTTTAAGTATTTCATTTTCTGTGTTTTACAAGTGGTTCTTTTATCCTTCGTTATTTCTTCTTTATGAAATATTTAAATTTCTTTTTCGTTACATTTAGCGTCCTTCCTTCCTCCCCTACGATTCACAGTACTTTTTCATTGGTTTTACGTTCCACTCAGCTAATTTCTTTCCCCATTGTCTTCCCATATTTCGAAATCCTTTAGTCATTTTTCGTAGCTTTTATGTAGTGTTCATGTGTCTGCCCCATACAGTACAATTCAAACGAAGAATCTTACGAGAATTTTTTCTTAATTTTTATTATTCACTTGGCCAATAATCTTCCCATCCTCTTGACGAAGACCTGAACCAGGGAGAGGGGATTTTTACTTCTAGGACAATATTTTGCCCTACAAGAGAACATTATATGTATTTTATCTCGTTTTGTGTGAGATTACTGAAAATATTGTGAAAATTTTCGCAGGTGTCCATACTGTAGTGCCCCACTTGTTACTCTGACCACGTCTGAGTAATGATATCCATATCTTGACTACTGGAACAGCTTCTAAGACAGAGTTTACCTGGTTACTTCATTTAAGACCAGTTCTACAGAACCCTTCTAGTATTAAAGAATCGCCAATAGCACTAAATCACTGTAGCACGCAATTCTGTCAGGCAAAGGGGATAGCCTAATATTTATGTTTATTATTTGTAATACTGGAATCTCAGACAGAAACAAGTTTCGTGAGGTAGTATAGAGACTGTATAAAGCAATTGTATATTGACCTTGAAATGATTCATGTGAATCGTGATAGGATTGGGTACTTAAGAGAAATTTAAGTATTTCGTTAATTAGCTAGCGTTTGAAGTGAAATGTAGATCAGGACGTAAGCCTTAATTACTTCCTCAACATTATTTTCACTACTGTCATGGTGACAAATATTCCATCCGCTTGAAAAAGAAAAAAATCAGATACTGCTTCTTCGTAGTTGCTCATAGTTTTGAAGTATTTTATTGTTTTTTTAATTCTATATTTTATTCCATCTTGTGTTTAAACACATTAAATTTTGTCTCTCTTACTTGCCTGCGTGATGAACGTGAAGGTGTTTAGTAGTCTCTTCAACTTCATAAAAATTAAAATAATTTAGTGCATAGCTATAAAGCTTAGTTATATAACTGTATGCTACATATACAAGATACTATAGTTTTTAACTCTTTTAATATTACCCTTTGTTTTGCGCTGTTGGACCTGAAAAATATTCGACTTTCCAAATCCCAATCATTGAACAACACCAATCAATCTAAGGGAGTTTTTCTTCTCAGTCCCAGTGATAATTTGAGTTATCCCTGTTAGTGCTTCGTCATGTCGAGCAATGCCAAGCTGGCAGCTGAATACTTTGAACAGCTACGACGAATGACAATTCACTTCTTGAATTAAGCGGTGCCTACAGAAACGGTACAATTTAATGGACTTCGTGTATTTCAGTTTGTGCTTCTCCTTTTAAAAAGTAAGAAATTAAGTCTGTCAAAGTACCAGTGCATTATTCAGCATTTATTTTTTTTAGTTTAACATCCCACTTTGATAATGGTGAAATGATGAATGTGGGAGGAAACGGGAGATCTTGGAGAAAATAATTTGTGCACAAGATATTTGACCATCACAAAGCCTACTTGGCGGGAGCTGGAATCAAACCAAGGACTTCACGCGCCAGAGTTAAGCACTCTATCACTGAGCCACCACGGCCCCAGCATATAAATTTAGAAGAAATGGGCCAGTTTGAGTACAGGTCTCGGTAAATTATAAAACATTATGTTTCCTCTAGCTCCAATTACGTGTACTTATATCCATTTGTTCCACTATTACTAACAGAAGAAAACGTGTGTGGAGTA